>NC_045609.1:25273984-25595928 GCF_009762305.2 Zalophus californianus
CTAAAGGATGAGGAAAACGGGCCTGGAGTTCAATTATTCACCCAAAGTCACAGTTTCAGTAAGTGGGCTGAGCTGAAGATCCACACAAGGTCTGGACGGCTGTAAATCCTGTGCTCCATGCATCGTGTGGTGCTGCCTGAGTGGGCAGGAGGTCTTCGAGGAATGTTGGATGAAGATCACTCCCAGGAGGGCATTTGGGCCATGACTCATGAATTATCCTTTGACAAGTTTGTGGATCTTCGCTGCTCTTTACCTGCTCAGATCTTTAAATCTTAAGGGCTGCCGTCTGAAAAGGACAACTAAAGCAGCCCATTAGGGCAGAAACGATCTGCTGGGATGATGATGATGCATCCATCCCCAGAGCAAGGGAACCCCGGGGCGGCTGGCTAGCTTTGGCTCTGGGATGGAGGTTATCCTCTGTATCTCCCTCTGCCTTGAAAGTTGGCAGGGCTTGAATTCGAACATCAAGGCTGGGAAAGACACCAGAAGAAAGAGGGTGAAGGAGAGAGAGAGAGAGAGACAGAGACATACAGAGAGAGAGAGAGAGACAGATTTTTGTTGCCCAGTAAAGACTACATCATCAGCACACTGATTCTCAGTCCCGGAGTCTGGCTGAAAATCAAAATTTGAATCAGACATCTGCTTTAATGAGTAAGAAAATATTGATTAAAAAGACCAGACTCCCTTAGCTCTCCGCTCTAGAATCTCCCTGCTTTGATAGCACAAATCAATACTCTCTTATGAAGGTTTAAGCTCTGATTTGTGAAAGAGGAACTGCACCGAAGTCCAAGAAGAACTGCCCTCAGGGCAGAGGCGAAGCTCAAGGCAAGTGCATTTACCACTCAGGGCATGGAGCCCTGGGTCAGAGCTCCTGCTGTGGGCAGACCGGGAAGGCATCGGCTTTCCCAAGCGCTCTCTTTACTGTATATACATACAGGGGTGGAGATTCCCTCTGTTAGACAGAGTGAGCAGCCTGAACATGAATTACAGGCCTGACCTGGAGTGTATTTGCTGCAGGGTCATTTGCATCACACAGCCTGTGCGGTTTTGTGGGGAGCGCTTAGAGCTGAATGAATCAGTACTGGTGCTGGGTAAATGTTCATCTCCTTTGTTCTTGCTCACTGGAATCGAAGGGTAAATGTTATTTCCGGCTGGAGAATGAACACACATCTTGGAATCAAATGCACCCGTGTTCAAATCCCGTCTTCCCCACCCTGTAGCTATGTGACCCTGGAGAAATCTTTTAGCCTTGCTGAGGCTTTTTTCTTATCTGTGAAATGTAGACGGCGGTGGATTTTACCCCCTGGGATGGTGCAGGGATTCAGTGAGGTCCTGCAAAGGAGGATGATTAGTGACTGCCTGTCATGCAGTAAGGATTCCAGCGACCCCTGTGATTCTCCTGGGTTACTCCTGAACATGTCTATATGTCACAGCGCTACTTGGGGTTTTAATAACTGGGAATGCAAGCGTTACTCTATCCAAGTGACTGCTTTATTGGTCATCCACTTGTGTTTCTGGCTCTACACCTAAGTTGGCCATTCTGGAAGGCCTCCTAGTCTGTTCATTCTCCACCACCTAAAGTGTTTTTTTTTTTTTTTAAAGATTTTATTTATTTATTTATTTGAGAGAGCGAGAATGAGAGAGAGAGAGCACATGAGAGGGGGGAGGGTCAGAGGGAGAAGCAGACTCCCTGCTGAGCAGGGAGCCCGATGCGGGACTCGATCCCGGGACTCCAGGATCATGACCTGAGCCGAAGGCATTCGCTCAACCAACTGAGCCACCCAGGTGCCCCACCTAAAGTGTTAAATAGAGTCACAGGGTCCTAGCTACGTGTCAGCTGTGTGACCTTGGGCAAGATGCCTGTGCTCTCTGGGTCTTAGTTCCTTTACCTTTAGAGGAAGGGTGGGATCATAGGGAATTTGACATCCTGAAGCTCTCTCTTGTGGGAATATTTCTGTATGGTTCTCTGTTCTGTTTTGGGGCACTGTGCCTTTTCCTCTTAATGTCTGCTTGCAACTTGAAGAACTTCTCTGCTTTTTCTATAGTCTGCTCTTTCTCCAGGGTGGAGACTTCCTGCCAGTAGTCACCTGCTTCTTCCTACCTTTTGGGGTTCCTTTAATCGGCACTCACTGACCATTTCAGTATGAGTGTTTCTTTCTCTGTCTGATGTCCTCTGGTCCCCACTTCTTACTTCTTCCTTCCTAAACACTGCCATGGTGTTTACCTATTTTGGGAATTAAATGACCCTAAACAGTGCACCTGTTCTGCTAGTAAATGAAGTAAGTAGGGTATTTTGCAGATGTTCAAACCAGATCCTTCCCTCTAAGTTGCTTATTAAATTCTGCATGACTTCTTTCAATGAAGACCAAAGTAAGAAATTCCTCGGATGACAGCATCAGAAATAAGTGTCCTTTTTTTTTTTTAATTATTTATTTATTTGAGAGAGAGAATGAGAGAGAGGTGTTCTTAAAAACAAACACAGGAACAAAAGTAGGGCCACTATGGATTACTTAACTGATCGTGTGTCTCTCTTGCTTTGGTAGCTGGATAGCTGAGAGCCAAATTTTGTGGCCCACATCTAGTAAGATTGTGTGGCAGGCATTTGAATCTTAGTCTCTACCCTGAGTTCATTTTACTTTTCCTCATTTTATTTTTCCCTCATTTAAATTTCTCATTTATCCATTAAAAAAATCCTATTATGCTTTCAAAAGTTGTGCCATGTCCTTTTAGAATAGGGTGAAGTCAAAGTAAATAAACAAATGCATCCTGTCCATTTTGTATAGTTGAGTGCTTCACTCAGCCTCAGGGAAAAACAGTCAGCGAAGTCTTCCTGGAGGAAGATGCTTGGAGGATCCACATGAATCAACTATTGTACAGTTCAGTCAGTCATGAAATCCCCAGAGTGGCATGAGGCTTGTGATCAGAGGTGTAGGGATGTAAGTGAAATATGGGAAAATCTCGTTTAGGTATCTATATTAGCGTGGTTAAAACATGATGGTTAAAAGTCATCTGATGAAACTTCAGACTGCCTTAGAGAAATAAGTAGTTCTTTCTTTAAAAATTCCCATATAACAAACTTAAAGAAAAAATAAAAAAAATAAAATTCCCATATAACAATAATGATAACAAAAATATTTATTGAATGTTTACTCTAGGGCAGACAGTTCCCCTGTATTATCTCATTTTTCTTCACAATAACCTGAAGAGGTAGACACTATTAGCTTTACTTCACAGGTGAATAACTAGAGACTTAGAGCATTTGCCATGTAATATAACATAATCATGGAAGTCAAATCCCACTATATTTGTGTCCATGCTCAAAGGGAGGAGATTATACATTCTGTCTGCCACAAAGAGTTCATGTAATTTAACATCCGTTTTTGTCTCAATGAAAAGTGAGAACTTCCTGTGTGCCTCTGGCTCTTCTTCTGACTGCCATTACTGTGTTATGATTCCAGGACACCACCATGAGTGAGAAGCACATTAAGATCTCTACTCACCAAGTCTGTGCCCTTAAACAGAATTCTTAACTCTGACTTTGACCTTAAGATCTGGCCAACCCATGATTTGTCTCACTCTCTGGAATGAACCCACTGGTCATACCTCCCTGATCCCCATCACCACTAAGACTACCTCCACTTGCTCTCCTTGTCCCTGTCTACAACCCATTTTCTTCTGCTACTTATTCTCTGATAGGAAGACAATGGATGCATTTTAGTAATGGATCTTTGTAGAGATTAAAAGAAATTAGTACTCAAAAAGATAACATTGGGGTGCCTGGGTGGCTCAGTCAGTTTGAGTGTTCAACTCTTGGTTTTGGCTCAGGTCATGGTCTCGGGGTCCTGGGATTGAGCCCCACATCAAGCCCCGCATTGGGCTCCATGCTCAGTGGGGAGTCTGCTTCCCCCCTCTTTCTCCCTCTGCCACCCCCTCCCCGGGTCATGTACTCTCTCTCTCTCTCTAAAAAAGAAAAGAGATGCTGTTATGAGGTAGTTTGATAGGCAAGGTGGTTAACAATTTTTTTAGGGCTTTACCTGTGGCCTTCAAAGACTTCTATGTGGGTTTCCAGCTACAGAATCCACTCATAAAGCTTCCTTCCGTAATAAGAACAGCAAGATGCTCTCTAGGTGTCAGGACTGTCTTGCTTCCAATGACTCCCCTAGAGAGTGTGAGTATCCTGTGAGGCCACCAGGGTGGACCCTGCACAGTCATTACAAGTCTTCTCTGCTGCTAAGCCTACAGAATCCAGCTTCACCCAGAGACAGAGGGATTGTACTCATCACTTATTAGTGATGATTTAAGCCGTTGGACTAGAAGCATTTGTGAGTATCATTCTGCTTTCAGAATATTGCAAATTCTCTAATGGTAGGACTTTTCATCCTGGCCTCCCCCACTTTTTTTTTTTTCAAGTTTAAAGAACCTTCTGGACATCACCAAGGCCTCCCCAGCCATCTATAAGCTGTTGGTATCAGTGTGCTCATTTTCTCAGTGGGAAGAACCCAAAATGAAACAAATAAAACACAGATTTCAGTCAAATCTGATTTCTGCCTCTGCTTGATATTCGGTGCCATGAGAAATTAACAATGTGAGTTTGTGCTGTAGCCAGAGGCTGAGAAGAAAGTACCCAGAGATCAGTCAGCTGAAGTTCCAAAGGAAAGAGGATGTGCTCCTTTGTCTAGCTGGCTTTGGAACAATAAAGAACAGGATGAAACATGATGGTTAAAAGTCATCTGATGAAACTTCAGACTGCCTTAGAGAAATAAGTAGTTCTTTCTTTTAAAATTCCCATATAACGAATTTAAAGAAAAAATAAAAAAATTCCCATATAACAATAATGATAACAAAAATAGTGAATGTTTACTCTGGACCAGACAGTTCCCCTGTATTATCTCATTTTTCTTCACAATAACCTAAAGAGGTAGACACTATTAGCTTTACCTTACAGGTGAATAACTAGAGACTTAGAGCAGTGAAGGAACGCTCCAATGTCACATAGCTACTGCCCTGGGCTAATATATATACAGACCCAGGTGTGTCTCACTCCAGAGCTTACACGCTAAGGTCAATGCTTAGAAGCTGTCAGTACAAGGTCCCTGACCTTGTAAGAGTTCTTACTAAGAGTTCATACAATGATAATATGTCTGAGATGTGCTTCATGTTAATCTGGGTGGTGGGGAAAAAAATGTGTGGTCACATATTGAATCTTAGTGAAGCTGGGGGAAGGTACGTGGAGGTCATGGTATTATTCTCTTCACTTTTGTATATGTTTGAAATTTTACATAATATCGGAAAGATTGGTGAATGGATATATAGAGTTATATATTTTATTTTTTTAATAGTTCCATATTTTAGATTAAATAAACTTCAAAGCTCTGACAGAGAGGAATTTCAGATATTCATGTTTGACCTGTCTGACCCCCGTGCATTTAGTCTCACTGCTCCAGCTAGAGTTTTGTCCTCAGTGGAGAACAGTGAGGCACAACGGTAGTTGCCAGTCACATTTCTCCTATTTTTTCTTAAAGACAGTGACCGTATTTGTCTTCTCAAATATCGTGGCATTTCTTCTGGTTTCCATGTATGTAGATAATCACACAGCTTCTGCCCTTTCTATTTGAAAACTTGAGCGGGTTTTCCTTTCTCACAGTTTGGCAATGGGGCTTCTACGGAGCACACAAAACACCCTGGAAAATAAAGAGCAGAGAGCAGGGGGCAGTGAATGAGATGGATTTGAAGAGTGAAGACAGACAGTGGCTGTTATTTAGAGATCAGAAACCAATGTGAAAGCGGGATTTGAAAAAGGAGGAAGCAGAGACATCAGTTAAGCTATTTAAGGGGAAAAAGAGCCCAAAGTACATTGTAAAGGATAAAGATGTGGGCATTTATATCTTCATTAAGGAGCTTATTAATTAGATTGAGTTGTTAACTGGTTTATATTTCCATGGGACTAGGATGAGCCTCTAAGAGGAGGCCAGGCAGCGAACAGCCAGGCTGGATAATTACCGTGGCTTGCCCTGGGATTTGCCCCAGCCTCACAGACAACTTAGTATCTGGCAGCCAGGTCTACCCAGGCCGTGGCTGCTGGCCAGTTGCCAGAGTGGGCTCCTCCCTTCTCTTCTTGGAAGTGAGAACAACGCTGAGTAGTCTTACCTGGAAATGGTCCAGGACCTCCAAGGGCCTTCCTAAATGTGCAGAATGTTCTCTCCCAGATCCTGGGTGCTCAGAGGGTCTCTAGACCATAGTGACGTACTCAGGCATCACGCAAAGAGTGGTCCCACTAGCAAAGAGTGGATGGTGTTTCTGGCAGAATGCAGCTACCCCTTTTGTTTCTATGTCTCTCATTTATGGTCCCACACTTACCCATTGGGCTTGATGATTTTATAAGATCTTGACTCTTCAGTTCTCCCTTAAGGAGGAAAAAGAATAGGCCGGGTATGGCTGGGAAGAGAATGTCAATGTGGGAAGCTGCTAGATAAAAAGTGAGAGAAAGCTGAGGACATGCTTTGAAATGAGTGCATGTCCTACCTAAAGACAATCCGATTACGGTTTCTAAACACAGCATGGCCTGGACAAATAGAACATTACTAGAAGGTAGATTTGCCCTGCGAGTCTATAACGCTGGTATTGATTGCGACTTTTTTTTTAATTAATTTTTTTATTGTTATGTTAATCACCATATATTACATCATTAGTTTTTAGTGCAGTGTTCCATGATTCATTGTTTGTTCATAACACCCAGTGCTCCCAGTGCTCCATGCAGAACGTGCCCTCCTCAATACCCATCACCAGGCTAACCCATCCCCCCACCCCCTCCCCTCTAGAGCCCTCAGTTTGTTTTTCAGAGTCCATCATCTCTCATGGTTCGTCTCCCCCTCCGACATACTCCCCTTTTCTTCCTCTCCTGTTATCTTCTTCTTTTTCTTTTTTCTTAAAATATGTTGCGTTATTTGTTTCAGAAGTACAGATCTGTGATTCAACAGTCTTGCACAATTCACAGCGCTCACCGTAGCACATACTCTCCCCAATGTCTATCACCCACCCACCCCATCCCTCCCACCCCCAACCACTCCAGTAACACTCAGTTTGTTTCCTGAGATTAAGAATTCCTCATATCAGTGAGGTCATATGATACATGTCTTTCTCTGATTGACTTATTTCACTCAGCATAACACCCTCCAGTTCCATCCACGTCGTTGCAAATGGCAAGATCTCATTTCCTTTTGATGGCTGCATAATATTCCATTGTGTATATATACCACATCTTCTTTATCCATTCATCTGTCGATGGACATCTTGGCTCTTTCCACAGTTTGGCTATTGTGGACATTGCTGCTATAAACATTGGGGTGCACGTACCCCTTTGGGTCCCTACATGTGTATCTTTGGGGTAAATACCCAGTAGTGCAATTGCTGGATCGAACGGTAGCTCTAATTTCAACTGTTTGAGGAACCTCCATACTGTTTTCCAGAGGGGTTGCACCAGCTTGCATTCCCACCAACAGTGTAGGAGGGTTCCCCTTTCTCCACATCCCCGCCAACATCTGTCGTTCCCTGACTTGTTAATTTTAGCCATTCTGACGGGTGTGAGGTGGTATCTCATTGAGGTTTTGATTTGGATTTCCCTGATGCCGAGCGATGTTGAGCACTTTTTCATGTGCCTGTTGGCCATTTGGATGTCTTCTTTGGAGAAATGTCTGTTCATGTCTTCTGCCCATTTCTTGATTGGATTATTTGTTCTTTGGGTGTTGAGTTTGATAAGTTCTTTATAGATTTTGGATACTAGCCCTTTATCTGATACATCGTTTGCAAATATTTTCTCCCATTCTGTCGGTTGTCTTTTGGTTTTGTGGACTGTTTCTTTTGCTGTGCAAAAGCTTTTTATCTTGATGAAATCCCAATAGTTCATTTTTGCCCTGGCTTCCCGTGCCTTTGGCGATGTTTCTAGGAAGAAGTTGCTGCGGCTAAGGTCGAAGAGGTTGCTACCTGTGTTCTCCTTTAGGATTTGAATGGACTCCTGTCTCACGTTTAGGTCTTTCAACCATTTGGAGTCTATTTTTGTGTGTGGTGTAAGGAAATGGTCCAGTTTCATTCTTCTGCATGTGGCTGTCCAATTTTCCCAACACCATTTGTTGAAGAGACTGTCTTTTTGCCATTGGACATTCTTTCCTGCTTTGTCAAAAATAAGTTGACCATAGAGTTGAGGGTCCATTTCTGGGCTCTCGATTCTGTTCCATTGATCTATGTGTCTGTTCTTGTGCCAGTACCATACTGTCTTGATGATGACAGCTTTGTAATAGAGCTGGAAGTCCAGAATTGTGATGCCGCCAGCTTTGCTTTTCTTTTTCAGTATTCCTCTGGCTATTCTGGGTCTCTTCTGGTTCCATACAAATTTTAGGATTATTTGTTCCATTTCTTTGAAAAAAGTGGATGGTATTTTGATGGGGATTGCATTGAATGTGTAGATTGCTCTAGGTAGCATTGACATCTTCACAATGTTGATTCTCCCAATCCATGAGCATGGAACATTTTTCCATTTCTTTGTGTCTTCTTCAATTTCTTTCCTGAGTATTTTATAGTTTTCTGAGTACAGATCCTTTGCCTCTTTGGTTAGATTTATTCCTAGGTATCTAATGGTTTTGGGTGCAATTGTAAATGGGATAGATTCCTTGATTTGTCTCTCTTCTGTCTTGTTGGTGGTGTATAGGAATGCCACTGATTTCTGTGCATTGATTTTATATCCTGCTACTTTACTGAATTCCTGTATGAGTTCTAGCAGTTTTGGGGTGGAGTCTTTTGGGTTTTCCACATACAGTATCATATCATCTGCAAAGAGTGAGAGTTTGACTTCCTCTTTGCCGATTTGGATGCCTTTGATTTCTTTTTGTTGTCTGATTGCTGTGGCTAGGACTTCTAATACTATGTTGAATAGCAGTGGTGAGAGTGGACATCCCTGCCGCGTTCCTGACCTTAGGGGAAAAGCTCTCAGCCTTTCCCCATTGAGAATGATATTCGCTGTAGGTTTTTCATAGATGGCTTTTATGATATTGAGGTATGTACCCTCTATCCCTATACTCTGAAGAGTTTTGATCAAGAAAGGATGTTGTACTTTGTCAAATGCTTTTTCTGCATCTATTGAGAGGATCATATGATTCTTGCTCTTTCTTTTGTTAATGTATTGTATCACGTTGATTGATTTGCGGATGTTGAACCAACCTTGCAGCCCAGGAATAAATCCCACTTGGTCATGGTGAATAATCCTTTTAATGTACTGTTGGATCCTATTGGCTAGTATTTTGGTGAGAATTTTTGCATCCATGTTCATCAAGGATATTGGTCTGTAATTCTCTTTTTCGATGGGGTCTTTGTCTGGTTTTGGGATCAAGGTAATGCTGGCCTCATAAAATGAGTTTGGAAGTTTCACTTCCATTTCTATTTTTTGGAACAGTTTCAGGAGAATAGGTATTAATTCTTCTTGAAATGTCTGATAGAATTCCCCTGGGAAGCCATCTGGCCCTGGGCTTTTGTTTCTTGGGAGATTTTTGATGACTGTTTCAATTTCCTTAGTGGTTATAGGTCTGTTCAGGTTTTCTATGTCTTCCTGGTTCAATTTTGGTAGTTGATACATCTCTAGGAATGCACCCATTTCTTCCAGGTTATCTAATTTGCTGGCATAGAGTTGCTCATAATATGTTCTTATAATTGTTTGTATTTCTTTGGTGTTGGTTGTGATCTCTCCTCTTTCATTCATGATTTTGTTGATTTGGGTCATTTCTCTTTTCTTTTTGATCAGTCTGGCCAGGGGTTTATCAATCTTGTTAATTCTTTCAAAGAACCAGCTCCTAGTTTCGTTGATCTGTTCTACTGTTCTTTTGGTTTCTAGTCCATTGATTTCTGCCCTGATCTTTATGATTTCTCTTCTCCTGCTGGGTTTAGGCTTTCTTTGCTGTTCTTTCTCCAGCTTCTTTAGGTGTAGGGTTAGGTTGTGTATTTGAGACCTTTCTTGTTTCTTGAGAAAGGCTTGTATTGCTATATACTTTCCTCTCAGGATTGCCTTTGCTGTATCCCAAAGATTTTGAACAGTTGTGTTTTCATTTTCATTGGGTTCCATGAATTTTTTTAATTCTTCTTTAATTTCTTGGTTGACCCATTCATTCTTTAGTAGGATGCTCTTTAGCCTCCATGTATTTGAGTTCTTTCCGACTTTCCTCTTGTGATTGAGTTCTAGTTTCAAAGCATTGTGGTCTGAAAATATGCAGGGAATGATCCCAATATTTTGGTACCGATTGAGACCTGATTTGTGACCTAGGATGTGATCAATTCTGGAGAATGTTCCATGGGCACTAGAGAAGAATGTATATTCCGTTGCTTTGGGATGGAATGTTCTGAATATGTCTGTGAAGTCCATTTGGTCCAGTGTGTCATTTAAAGTCTTTATTTCCTTGTTGATCTTTTGCTTAGATGATCTGTCCATTTCAGTCAGGGGGGTGTTAAAGTCCCCCACTATTATTGTATTGTTGTCAATGTGTTTCTTTGCTTTTGTTATTAATTGCCTTATATAATTGGCTGCTCCCATGTTCGGGGCATAGATATTTACAATTGTTAGATCTTCTTGTTGGAGAGACCCTTTAAGTAGGATATAGTGTCCTTCCTCATCTCTTATTACAGTCTTTGTTTTAAAATCTAGTTTGTCTGATATAAGGATTGCCACCCCAGCTTTCTTTTGGTGTCCATTAGCATGGTAAATGGTTTTCCACCCCCTCACTTTCAATCTGGGGGTGTCTTTGGGTCGAAAATGAGTCTCTTGCAGACAGCATATGGATGGGTCTTGTTTTTTAATCCAATCTGATAGCCTGTGTCTTTTGATTGGGGCATTTAGCCCATTTACATTCAGGGTAACTATTGAAAGGTATGAATTTAGTGCTAGTGTATTACCTGTAAGGTGACTGTTAACTGTCTGTTGTCTGTGTTCGTTTCTGCTCTTTGCTGCTTTTAGGCTCTCTCTTTGCTTAGAGGACCCCTTTCAATATTTCTTGGAGGGCTGGTTTCGTGTTTGCAAATTCCTTTAGTTTTTGTTTGTTCTGGAAGCTTTTTATCTCTCCTTCTATTTTCAGTGATAGCCTAGCTGGATATAGTATTCTTGGCTGCATATTTTTCTCGTTTAGTGCTCTGAAGATATCTTGCCCGTCCTTTCTGGCCTGCCAGGTCTCTGTGGATAGGTCTGTTGCCAATCTAATGTTTCTACCATTGTAGGTTACATATCTCTTCTCCCGAGCTGCTTTCAGGATTTTCTCTTTGTCTCTGAGACTCGTAAGTTTTACTATTAGATGTCGGGGTGTTGACCTATTATTATTGATTTTGAGAGGGGTTCTCTGTGCCTCCTGGATTTTGATGCCTGTTTCCTTCCTCACATTAGGGAAGTTCTCTGCTATAATTTGCTCCAATATACCTTCTGCCCCTCTCTCTCTCTCTTCTTCTTCTGGGATCCCAATTATTCTAATATTGTTTCGTCTTATCGTATCACTTATCTCTCGAATTCTGCCCTCGTGATCCTGTAGTTGTTTCTCTCTCTTTTTTTCAGCCTCTTTATTTTCCATCATTTGGTCTTCTATATCGCTGATTCTCTCTTCTGCCTCATTTATCCTAGCATTTAGTGCCCCCATTTTTGATTGCACCTCATCAATAGCCTTTTTGATTTCGATTTGGTTAGATTTTAGTTCTTTTATTTCTCCAGAAAGGGTTTCTCTAATAACTTCCACGCTTTTTTCAAGCCCAGCTAGTATCTTTAAAGTCATGATTCTGAACTCTAGGTCCGAAATCGTACTAATGTCCGTATTGAGTAGGTCCCTGGCTGACGGTACTACCTCTTGTTCTTTTTCCTGAGGTGATTTCTTTCATCTTGTCATTTTGTCCAGAGGAGAATAGATGAATGAGAGAACAAAATGCTAACAGGTTTACAACGTCCCCAGCAAATATACTGTATACCAATCAGAAAAGACCTGAAACCAGGGGAAAAGAAAGGGAAAGAAAGAAAAAAGAAAGAGGAAAAAAAAAAAAGAAAAAAAAAGAAAAAAACAAAAACAAAAACAAAACAATACCAAAAAAAAGCAGAATATGATCAAATATGATCAGGCTAGTGCATAGATCAGTGCCACACACTAGATTTTGGGCGTATTTTGGTCTGTTAGAAAAAAGTGCCTCCTAAAATTTTAAAGGAAGAAAGACATATATGTATAAAATAAGGGTTGATACAATGAAGGGATGGAAGATGACTGTAAAGATGAAAATTATAAAAGATTTTATAAAAGGACTTGGTAAGATAAGTTGTTTGAAAAAAGAAAGAAGATTTAAGAAAAAAAAGAAAAAAAGAAAAAAAAGGAAAAAGGGAGAGAATGTGATCAGGCAGGAGACTAGAACAAAGCCATACACTAGTGATTTACGGTATATTTTGATCTGTTAGAAGAAACTGTACCTCAAAATTTTAAAGAGAGAACAACTTATATATATATGCCAAAAATAAGGGTAACTACTATGAAGGGATAAAATATGACTCTAAAAATGAAAAATAAATTTTTTTTTTTAAAAAAAGGGATTGATAAGATGTTGGTTGAAAAAGGGAAAAAGAAAAATAATAAAAAAAACAGTCAACAAAAATTAACTTTGATGAAATAATGAATCATGGTAAAAAAAAAAAAAAGCCATGAATCTATGTGCAGTATTCCCCTAGCGCTGGAGTTGTCCCATTCTCCTTGATCGATCAACTTGGTCTTGGCTTGCTGGCTGTGCTGATCTTCTGGGGGAGGGGCCTGTTGCTGTGGTTTCCAAATGTCTTTGCCGGAGGCGGAATTGCCCCGCCCTTGTCGGTCCGGGCTAAGGAAGCTGCTCGGGTTTGCTCTCAGGAGCTTTTGTTCCCTGCAAGCTCTCCCTACAGCCTTGGAGGACCAGGGCAGAAATGGTGGCCTCCCAATCTCCGCCCAGAGGAGTTGAGAACTCGGGGCCCCGCTCCTCAGTGTGCCCCCAGAGAAAAGCAGTCACTTCCGTGTCCCCCGGTCTCCGGCCGCACTCCGTGCTCACCCGGCCTGTGATCGAGCGTTGCTATCTCTGGCACCCGACCCCGCACGGAGTCTCCAAACCCAGCAGATCCCTGCAGTGCGTTCCCACACCGCTCCTCCCTGGGAAGGAAGGGGAGTCTCCCCGGATCTGCTGCTTGTTGGGTCCCTGCTGGGGGAGCCGTGCCCCGACTGGGCCGCGGATCACAGTTTATGGCAACCCCGAGCTGAGAGCCCGCGACTCTGCTCCGTCTCTGCAGCCAGCTTCCCCGCTCTGATACCTCGGAGCTCTGGCGCACTCAGGCACCCCCGGTCTCTCTGTGACCCCAAGGGTCCTGAGACCACACTGTCCCGGGAGGATTCCACCCCCCACTTAGCCACTGCAGCGACGGCCCTCCGCCGAGCCAACTTCTAAAAGGTCCGATTTTGTGCTCCGCGGCTCTATCACTTGCCAGAAGCGGCCGGCGGAGGCCCCTCCCCCGCCGTTTATCCTCCCGAATATCGCCTCGGATTCACTTCTCCGCACGCCCTACCTTCCAGTAAGTGGTCGCTTCTCTGTTCAGAGAGTTGTTGCTACTCTCCTGTTCGATCTCCTGTTGAGTTCGTAGGTGTTCAGAATGGTTTGATCCCTATTCAGCTGAATTCCTGAGACCAGACGAAATCTAGGTCTCCTACTCCTCCGCCATCTTGCTCCGCCTCCTTGATTGCGACTTTTGGGATGAACCCCATGTTTTTGTGGGAATGTCCTCTGGGCCTGCCCAGTCCTCGGGTGAGGGTGTGGGTGGGGCATCTGTGGTTGTGGGTAGGGAGTGTCCCATGACGAGGGTATGAAGATTCTCTTCTCTCGTTCCTGATCCTGATAAAACCCTAGTGCCTACGTGAGAGAGAGTGCATTTCTTGCCCCACTGGCCTAATCCTCAATTGTAGAGAAGAGGAGCCATGTCTTTAGTGTCCAATCCCTGCCCCCTCCCCACATCCACATTTATTCTCCTCTGGTTCTAAGTCTCTCCTCTTCCCCTGTGTAAAGACTTTGGTATCTTTTGGACTCTAGTAAGTAATTGAATATACTCATCTGCACAAAAGTTCTAAAGGCTTCAAGTTGTCCTTGTTTCAGTTGTTCTTCTGGCTCATGGAAAGTTTAAGGCTTAATGCAAAAGGATACTCTCTGATCATCGATTTCCATATATTTTAGCATGAGGGTAGTGAATATGTTATTGGAAGTCTGGAGAGGTCATGCGGTAGAGTCTGTTGATGACTTTACCCAACCTCCATTTTTACTTAACCCTCCTTTCTGGAGAGGTCAGAAAGCTAAAAACGACATTTCCACTAGCTCTTTACACCTGTGGCTCCGGATGTGAAATAGATTCTTCCAAATAGATGCACTCATGCTGAGATATAGACAGTGGGAGGAAGGCAGAGGCCATCTTCCTGCCTCTTTTGTCTGTTTCTGCCCGCAAGCAAGGAACGGGAAACGTGAGTTGTTTCTGCATCGCTATCCCGATGTCTGACCTCGGGCTCCCTGAGTACTGAGGCACAGTTACGGCAGCGCTGTCTTCTTGATCCCACTCCTTGATTCGTGGGCTCTAGCCACATGGAGGGGATTGATTTTGTATTTATATTGCCAGTGGCAGCCTCAGAGGTGGATCAGTTTTACATTGTTCTGGGAGTCATTCCTGGAGGCTGATCTTAGAACCTGCTTCTTTAGCCCGTCCAGCAATTCTGTAAACTTTTGAATTTCCTGCACTAAAGCCCTTCCTGCTCAAAATTCCTAGCGTGTTTTATACTTGAGGCATGGAAGCTTGACTGTTAGATCCTTCAAGTGGTTTATATTAAACTGGCTCCTGAACCAAGGCCTATTCCTAGAATCTTAATCTTAAGTTTGACATGAAAATGAGGATGGAAATAGGGTCCCTTTCAAAGAAAAGACCATGCACATGTGGGAACTAAGTGCCACGACTGTGGCATTGACTTTTCACTAGACCACGTGTTCCCTGATGTGCATGTCACCGCTATTGTATAGAGGATTTAGGTCACTGGAGATTGTAGGCACAGCCAGGCTCCCCCCACCCCTTCCCCTTTAGCTTTCTTGGTGTTAGAAGGCAGATGACGGTAGCTTCAATAGGTGAGGGGTATGAGTGTTTGCTGGTTGCCTGGGTCTTCCTTAATTGTTGAAATAGATCAGTGAGGATAATGTAGTCATCTTTCCTAGTGGGTTATGTAGTTTTGTGTGGGAATAATTGAATTGGTAATGGGAAGGTGGAAGCGTTGTTTTGTGTTGAAATATTCATTTCTCCCATAACTGTTGAGTAAATGTAGCCATTAGTGTATGCCTACAATCTTCCTTAATCCTCTAAGTATTCCAGCAGCAGGTAGACACTTCCTGCTGAGAAGCATTTGAATGAGATGAGCATTTTTAAAAGAGCATGAATCTGTTTGCCATCTGGGGAGGCAGGAATTATTCTTCTGTGTTCAGCATGAATTTAGGTGAATTCAGGAGAGGGGAGTGGTGATGTTGTTCTACATTTTGGCTGTCTACTGAATTCAGCTTTCCTTGTAGCAGCTGCAACTAAAATACTCCTGATCAAACAATAGCTTAAAGGCAGAACATCATAGAAAGTGGGGAATGCCTCTGAGGTCTTTCAGACAAGGGATAGTCATAGGTGGCATCTGTTTTTATACTAAAGGCATCATTTTTTTCCAAGATGGCCCTGAAACCATTTTTAGTATTCTGTAGAAATTAGTTCTTAAATATTTGGTTGCCTTATAGCAAATGATCTTGCCTCACCCAGAAAAAACATCCCTACTCTTTCTATATTTTCATTTTATTTACTTCATCATTTAACACTCCTGTAAATGTGAATAAAAAGTTCTTAGTTTGCATCAAATATTAACTCAGTTCTTATAATGAACTTTGAAGGTAGGTACTATTATTTTTCCCATTTTTATAGATGGAAAAACCAAGGAACAGAGAGATTAAGGAACTTACCTGTGGTCACATAGCCATTAGTGGCTCCAGAGTTCCTGCTCTGAATCACTGTGGCACAGATAGCTCATCTTTCCCTTCTTCATCTCAGAGAATGTGCCATCTTGTCTTCTCCACAAGGTATGGGATGCTGCATTTTGTATAGATTGTTCACTCCCTAAGGGGACCCCAGTCAGGAGGGCTTGGGGAATAAAGTCTAGCCCCATCCTCTGTTCACCAGACTGTGTGTTCTGGTGTGCTGCCCCTCACCCCCCCCCCCCCTGCCGAGTCTGATTGGGATAGCAGCAACTCACTTTAAGGTCCACTCCTCCATTTACATACACACTGGATCCCACCCCTTCCCATCTCTTCCAAAACCTTGTAGCCTTAGTGATTTCCCAAGCATGGGCAAGAATTTCACTTGATGAATAACCTGAAACTGAACTTCTTAATATCTATTCATCATCTGCATAAAAGCCTTTAGATATACTTGAGGTCAGTGTTAGCTTCTCTTGCCTATCCACAGAGCTAATATTTAAACCCTTTCATTAGCTTCATAGCCTTTTTCTGGGACTCTTTTGAGGTACTCTAAGTCTCTCAATTATAAAGCTGCTCAAGAATGAAAAGCAAAGTCACCATAAAAGTTAAAGTATTAATTAAACTATGGAACCCAACTGCCTTTTATAGCATTGTTTCTATGGGAAAGTGTATTCTGAGTTTCATTTCTGGATGCCTGGAGAGCTGTAACCTAAGGGGTTGAGGATGTAAAGTGACTGGTGCTGACAACGAGGTGGTGGCTATCTATGTGACTTGGCCATCTGCAGCTGGGTATTCACAGCTTGGTACACCTCTTCCGACTGGCTTCCCAAATCCACTCTTAACATCCTTCACTTCATTCTTGACATAGGCAGCCAGACTGAGCTTTAAAAATGCAAGTGTGATTATGCCACTCCTCTTAAAATCCTTGAATGTCTTCTAATTGCTATTAGGATAAGATCCTTAACATGACCTATGACATGATCTGGCCCCTGTCCAGCTCTTCAGCTGCATCTTGATCTGTTCTTCTCTGTCCCTGTGCTTTAGCCGTATTGGTCTCCTTTCAGTTAGTTCTAATGGTCTAAGCTCTCTCCCGCTATAGTTTCTTTGTATGTGCTTTTCCATTTACCCAAAATATTCTACTCCTTTCTCTTCACCTGGCCAACTGCCACATCTTCAACCTAAATGTGACTTTCTCAGAAAAAAATGTTTTTGTACTCAAGGCATCATGTAGTTTTGCTTTAAAACACTTATTACAGGTTAAAATTCAATTTATTTAATGTCTCTTTTCCTGGGGAGACTGTAACCTCTATTAGGTAGGGGCCATGTCTGCCTTATTTTTTTTTTCTTCTGGCACCTACTAAGTGTTGAATAAATAGTTTCTGAATGAATAAACTAACCAGATTTCACTTGCATATGTGACTATTTTCTTTCCCCATTTAGACTTCATTGCCTGAAGGCAGGGGCCATATTTTTACTCATTTTTATAGGGTCTAAATTGTCTAGCACAGGGCTTTGCAAATAGTGAACCTCAGTAAAGAATTGCTGATTAATTAATTGATCTGTCAAGCTCAGATGAATTAGTTAAGGTGTGGAAAAATAAGGAAAAGGTCAGGATGAAATATACTGGGGCATTCTAATGACAGAGTGCAGTCTGGTGTTTCAAAGAACAGTGATACATTGGTTCCTGCTTATGTCCAGTATCAGCAATCTAGTAGATTATGCCCTATATCGAGCCCTCTATTTTCAACCTGATTGCTTGTTTAACTGATGGTTTTTGTCTCCACTAAGTGTTTGGTTAGCATGGGTAAAGGTCTTTGACCTGGGTTAGTAACAGCTGCTAATTGTCTTTCCTCTTTTGTTTCTGAGAGTAATTGGTATTTTTCATCAACTTGTTGAGATGCCGAGGAGCACCTGTAATAGGTAGCTTATCAGACACATTGTGATGATGGAAACCAGATGTCTCAGGATTTATCTTTTAAGTTATTGATTTTGGATGGGAGCTGGTTTTCATGGCTACAGACCATACTTACTATCTCCACAGTTATCCATCTTTAATTCTTCCTGTTGGAAGAAGGCAGGGCAGAATCCTGTGCCTCTTGTTCAGAAGGTCACAAATTCTTCTATGCCTACTGATTCTGACTTGAATTAGTAAAGTTCTACTCTTTTTCCCCTCTCCCTTCTACATTAAAAAAAATTTCCCCTGTGCTGTGAAGAAAGACAGGGAAGCCAAAAATAATGGGAATAGATTTTGTATCTTCTCTTGCCCTGTCTGAATGATGATCATCATTGCCTTCATTTTCAATGCCATCTTGGCATATTGTACTTTATGTTTATTTCAAATGCTTCTCTTCCAATCATTGCACAATTTATTTAGCTGAGGAATCGTGGGCTCACCGAAGTCAAGTATCTTAGCTAAAAGCTCATATGGCTAGGTAATGAGTGAAACTGGATATATTTTCCAGGACTTTTCTGGTTGTAAAGAAGAAAAACTCAGTGTATAGCTACAAGTTTAAGAAAAAAGGAATATATTTCAAAGAGAGTGGAGTAGTTTGCAGACTGGAAGAGATACAGGGGCAGGTCAACTCTGGAGACTTTCAGAAGTGGGAATAGAAATGTGAAGCCGGCAGGAATTTCTTAGTCCTTATAGCTTCTTTTGGGGTATTGATATGATAGGGTCACACTTCCCCATGTAGTAGGGAAATGAGTGTCACACTGGCTCTCACGTATTGGATGCAGTGTACAATTGTGCTCCATCCAAGGGTTGTGGTCATACCACAGACATCTAACATTTGTATGTTCATTATGGCGGATTTCCAGCAGATGGCACTCAAGTGTCTTTTCTAACAAAAATCAGTAAAATGATTTGAGGGAGGTAATTTTTCTGTTTGCACAAGGGTGCCTTTGTGGGTACTGAGGACCTTGTCTTCCGGCAGCTCTGAGATTATGCTCTTCCTGATTAAAACCAAAGAAGAAAGAGAAATCATCCCCTCAAGCTCCAGCAGAAAGAACCTACACAATAACTTTGATGGATCTGGCTTGGGTTCCATCATGGATTGATTTCTATGGTAGGGAGTAAGGTTTCATGATTGACCCTGCAGACAGCACAGTCTTCCCATGGCTCCCTAGTGTATATACATCCACATATACTCTTCTTTCAATATATAAAATCCCAACTGCTGTTTACATAAAGTAGTGAATCCACATGTAATCACAAATATACTCACTCCTCCTTCAAGCATGGTGTTTCAAAGTATCATCAACTACTGCATCTTTGGAAGAAATGCCTTTGTCTCAGGTCAGATACTTCAAGATTTCAAATCTTGTGGGCAGCAAAACACCTCTCTTAAAGGGCCAGTTGGGCCTATGTTGAATTCATGTTGATGAGATCTGTTGATTTATAACCAACCAGAAATCTTGCCGAGTCATAATATTTGACCCTAGGCCCTGTCTTTGAAATTTATATTCTCTAGAAACATACCCATAGGACTTCACCCATCCTCCTGGGGTCTCTCTCTAATAACTTCTCCTAGGCCCCTGCCTCTAAGGCACCTGAAGCAATGGGTGGAGTTGGTAAAACAGATCCCTGGCCCCTGTTTGCATCCCAATTATTTGCATCTTATGATGTGAAAAATTACTACCCTATTTCAGGGGATTGTCCATGGCAGGAGTTGTTTGGGAGAAATCTGGGTGGTTGGGCTTTCCTCATTTCTAGGTTACTTCCAGGTATCCCCTCTCCTTGTTGGTGAAATAACTTCACTGTAGGGCAGAAAACTCATCCTTAACAGTTTTGCAGGCAGCAAGCACAGTCTTTGGACTCTCAGCAGCTTTGGATCACTAGCTACAGATAGAAAGGGCCTCTGTTTTGTTTTGTTTTTTTTTTAAATTTTTTATTGTTATGTTAATCACCATATATTACATCATTTGTTTTGGTGTAGTGTTCCATGATTCATTGTTTGTGCATAACACCCAGTGCTCCATGCAGAATGTGCCCTCTTTAATACCCATCACCAGGCTAACCCATCCCCCAACCCTCCTCCCCTCTAGAAACCTCAGTTTGTTTTTCAGAGTCCATCATCTCTCCTGGTTCGTCTCCAAGGGCCTCTGTTTTAACAACACTGTATATCTATCTTCTTATTTCCTATCTATTTTAAGAAACACCATCTTGCATTGAGGCTTACTTTCCTTTTGAAGGACCTTGCTGAAGGCCATAAGCAGTATCCGGCATGCTCTTATTAGTATTTTTCTACCAAGCCACCAAAGTGTTACCATGGTCTTTCTGCCCAGATACAACAGGTAATAGTTAACATCTACTTTGTTTTCATATCAGATGGATTGCCATCTTCCCAGCTGGGAGTGGTGTGATTTTCTCCTGCCTCTACCTCCTATCCACCACGCCTCTTCTACTTTTAAGTCTCTGCCCTCTGTTATCACTCTACTAACTGATGCTAATATCTATATTAGTCATCTTTGGGTTGCTAGTGATGGAAACTCAGTGTAACTAGCTCTAGAGAAAAAGGTGGAGAGGAGAATTCTTGGAAGGGTCCTGGGTAGCTCACGTAAGAGCTGCAAGGGAGAGGCAGCTCTGGGGAATTGTGTGACTAGAACTGGGGGATTGACTCCTTGTATCATTCTCATATTCCAGATTCTCTGTGCATATTGGCTTGTTTGCTCAGACTCTTCCACATGGCTGCAGGAATCTCTGGTCACATCCTCACACCTCGCAAACAAAGCAGGAAGACAGATTCTTCCCTTCCTGCTCCGGGAGAAAAATCCTGGAGAAGTGCTCTGACTAGCCCTGCTTGGACCATTGTTGAGGCTGAGGGATGGAGGCGGCATCACTTAACTACTCACTGGCCCACTTTTCAGGTGTTGGGAACTCTAATGTCCCAGGTGTTGGGAATGCCTCCTGGAAGGATAGTTGCTGAATTCTTAGTGTCTTGTTTGTTTTTATGGGTGGTCATCATTAAATACCCCAGTACTTTTGAAAACACACCTGAGGAACTGATAATTTCCTTTCAATAGTAGCTATAAAAAGCATTATCCATCATCTTCGGAGACAACCACCTTTCTTTAAAGACACTGCCAATTTTCCTTGCTGATACCATCCCTCCAGGTTTGGAACAATAGTCACGTTCCGCCCAAATAATGCTTTTGATGAATGTAGTCCCTGGATATTCAGCTGGGATGGTGATCTATGGAGACAGCAATTGAAATGGCCAATCACAGGAGCCACTAAATCACGCCTGAGTGCACGTGTGTGATTAATAGCAGGAGCTGAGGATGTCAGGGCTGGCAAATTTGAGTCTTCCTTTCTCCACCTCAGCGATACTTTAGGTTTCCCTGGAACTGAAATTTCTGCAGAAAGGTGAACTTTGTCACAAACAGCAGCTCACTGGATATTTAGAATAGAATGCTTTGCAGTTGCTTTTTATTTATTTATTTATTTATTTATTTATTTATTTATTTATTTATTTATTAAAGATTTTATTTATTTATTTGACAGAGAGAGACAGCAAGAGAGGGAACACAAGCAGGGGGAGTGGGAGAGGGAGAAGCAGGCTTGCCGCGGAGTAGGGAGCCCAGCGTGGGGCACGATCCTAGGACGCTGGGATCATGACCTGAGCCTAAGGCAGATGCTTAACGACTGAGCCATCCAGGCGCCCCTGCAGTTGCTTTTTAAAGACATATTTCCTGTCTTCCTAGCTTGACTATGAACCCTTTGGGATTAGGGACTGGAGTTTATAAGTTATTTATATACCCGCTCTTCTTGGAACAGTTTTGTGTTCACAGAGGTGTTTAGCCAGACATGTTTGGA
Organism: Zalophus californianus; assembly: GCF_009762305.2. NCBI lineage: Eukaryota > Metazoa > Chordata > Mammalia > Carnivora > Otariidae > Zalophus > Zalophus californianus. The sequence goes on from NC_045609.1 coordinate 25,295,844, forward strand.
GGGTTGGTATGAGGGCACGTGAAGAAGTCAGATGTTGGCATCACTGGCTTTAAAAAGTACATAGGAAAGGCTTTCCAATCTCAAGTGAGCAAATTGTGGTTGTGGGATAAGCGTTGATCTTGGAGACATTAGCTATCTGGGTTCTAGGTTTTTTTCCTACCTTGAGTAATTTTTTTGAACAAGAATATTTATTAAATCAACAAACATTTTATTGAGTGACTATTGTGTGCTAGGGCCTGGAGGTAACAGCAGACCTGATAAAGTCCCTTCCCTCATGGAGCGTTTTTGTTTGTTTCTTTATTTTCCTGTGGGAGAATAGAGAATACAAGCCAGATAATACGCAAGACAATTATAGATAATCAGAATTCCTATGAAGGAATGTTAGTGTGATAGTAACTGAGGAATCCTTTTAGGATAGGGAGGAAAGTGGTGAGATTCATGGGAGTTAGGAATGTAGCCTCTGGAATCAGACAGATCTGAATTTGAACCTCAGTTGCTTCCACTTACCAATCTGTGTGTCCTAAGGAGAGTAACATAACATCTCTGAACCTCAGGTTTTTTTTTTTTTTTTCCATTTAGACTACTGGGCCATCTACCTACTATATAAGGTTGTTATGATTAAATTAAAAATGCATATAAAATGCATAATAAGTACTTACTATTGCATATTCTGGCCATTGTCCCTTGGGTTGTGACAAAGTGATTTTGAAAGTCTTTTCTAGAAAGTTCTAGATTTCTGTGTTTTTGTGGTCCCAAGTTTCTTTCTTTAAAAAAGAAAAGAAAAAGAAATAACCCTCTCTGATCACTTTCCAGGTTCCAAAGGCTTTCAGTGAAATAGAAGATGGATAATTGTCATTTCTCCTTACCTTTGCAGTCTTCTGAGCTGAGTGCCTTTAAATAGGAAGTGGCCATTAATCTTGCAAAGTTCAAAATCCATTACCTAGGGATATGGTTAATGTCTCTCATCTTGAAGTGTAATTATCTTTTTAGGAACAGAGTTGGCTAAAGAAAGCCTGGTTGATTTAAACAAATTTCAAATCAACCATTAAATCAACAGTTGCTTCTAATTTAATTCATTGCAATCGGTTCCAGGTGTGGGTGTGCCAAATCAAAGGATTTGTGGGATGAACAGAATCAGATTTCTATTTCTCTATATATTTATTTGTAAACAGATCCGAATGGATGGTTTCTTACACCACACTCTTCAGGGACCCTGAAGTACATATCACCTCCACTGGTGGCAGGGCTAAGATGCCAAGTGCCAGTGGTCTGCAAGGCAGGAGTACATTGCAGAACTCTCGAGCAAGAGGCACATACCATGTTTCTCTTCCCGGCGACTTATTTATTCTGCGAATCTGTTCATCCCTTATCCCTCCTTGCAAATACTTTAGGCATTCTGTCTGTATATTAGCTATGAAATAAATTCCACAGAGGCTGAAATCTCTGCCTTATTATAAAGCCTCTTTGGTTTCAAAGCATTGTCCCCAGAAGGCTTTTGCTTAAGTGTTTATGGAGGAAAGAGCTTGTAAAAAAACTAATTTCGTTCATCAATATACTACAATTGGAAGTTAAGGGTGTCAACCATCTACTTTTGCTATGTATTTGAGTTATTGTCAATCAAGAACAATCTGAGCCATATGGGTTTGAAATGCTGCTTTGTTAATTGCCCAATAATTGCTGCCTTCCCCTGTATTGTTTGGATGTGTTTGACTTAACTGTGCTGAAGGACATGGACTGGAAGATCAAATGGGACTTCCTAGTCTCCCCCTACCCACTGCCCCCCATGAAATTCAGGGCAGCTGGATGCAGATTAGGGCTGATATGATTTACCCACATGCTCAGTCACTGGCATGGAAGCTGGGGAATGGTGGGAACAATTCCTGGTGGGCCAATGGCATTGTGACAAAAAGGGAAGGAGAGGGGAGTGTAGATGAGGGTGGGGGGGAAGAGAGAGAGACAGAGAGAGGGACACACAGAGAGAGAGAGAGAAAGACTGAGAGAGAGAAAGGAGGGGAGAGGGGTTGGAGAGAGAGATTCCCTGCTGTGGCTTCTAAGCTTCCCGCTAGTTCGCGGGGTTTCTGAGGGCAGCTGTTGGCAAACTGTCCATTTCTTTTCCCATTTTCAGTTTCTTCATTAGTCCAAATTCCTAGGTGTCCCACACTCTGGCACCCTAACTGCCTTGTCCTCTCTCAGGTTGTCTCATTCTCCAGGACTTTCTGACCTTGTCACTTTCCTCTGACACACCTGCCCCATCATGTGTGTCCTCAGCCTTCTCTCTAATCTCCAGAACTAGTTTCTTCTCTGATGTTCACGTTTGGCTATGCAGTGACACTTTTTTATAGTAGTCTTTGATGCTTTCGTACAAAGTTATGATTTATATGAAAACTTCAGTTTTCAAAGTAGGCAAATGGGGAACATGTTTTACTCACAGAAAATTTATCTGCCTCTCAAATCACGTAGAGCAGGCAAGAGCTTGCTCTGCCTCTACACAAAATCACTGTTGGCCATGAGCATCTCCCATAGCTAGATTTTATCCTTATCTGGATCTCTGAAAAACCAAGTCAAATTGATTCAAAAGTCCTTTGAGGAACAAGAAGAAAGTCTCTTCTCTTCGACACGACGGCCTCTGATTTAGTGTGGGAAGGATGGAAGGGGCTGAGGATGGTTAGTGTACCAAAGAGAAACTATTTGGCAGACATGTGATCTGCTTATATTTGAAATGCTGTTATTTAGAGGGGGTTTGTTCTTTATCTAAAGAGTGTGAGTTAAAGAGGACTGGATTAGGAGATTTTCATAGACTGACTTGCAGACATGGAAAGCTCTTCATCCAGGGAATAGACTGCCTTAGTTTCCTGACTTTGAAGATGTTTAAACAGACGCTAAATGACTACACGCCTCAGTGCCGCAGGATGCCTCCACTGTGTGGAATCAGGTTAGACTAATGACTTCTGGGGTCCCTCCCCATGCTGAGATCTAATGGTCTTTCAGTGCCGTCTCTCCTCTCCTACTTGTATCTACTGCTCAAGGTCTGGAGGAGCATTTGGAGAAAAGGATGAAATGCTTCAGACTTCCACAGTTGCCGGACTTCGTAGCTTTGTTAAAGGCAGAACAGCTTGGAGAAGTCTTGGCTATGTGATGCTAGAAGAAGCTTTTAAGGAACTGGTGATCCAGGGGCTGTTGTCTTCATATTAAAATGATGCTTTAAGATCACAGAATTTTGAGAAGATTCATGTCAGCCTGCATCCTAGGCTGGCTGGTTCCGCCTGAGTCCATTTTTATATAAACTTTTAATAGTTGAAGTATATATATGGGATGTGTTTACAAGTCATAAGTGTACAGCTTGATAAAGTATCACAAAGTGAACACAGTTTTAATTATAGAAATTACTTATATTTATAGGTATACTTATAATTATAATTACTTATAATTACCGTGTAGATCAAGAAATATATTACCCAGGAATAGAACTGCACCCCAAAAGCTCCCACCTTTCCCACCTGTCTTCTTTCCTGGTCTCTAGCCCATCATCTTGTCCCCAGAGGTAACCCGTATCCTGATTTCTAACATTATAGGTAGCTTTTGCCTGTTTTGAGTTTTATATATTCACACCACCAGCATATAAACATCCTAATTGCTCCACATTCTTTATATTTTTTATGGCACTTGGTATTATTATGTCTTTTTACCTTAGCCACTTGGGTGTACTGATGTCATACCATGTTTAAAATTTGCATTTCCCCAGTAACTCATAAAATTGAACACCTTTGCTAATATTTGTTGGCAATTCACATATCCTCATCTAAAGAGTACCTGTTCGTATCTTTTGCTCAGTTTCCTACTGGTTTGTCTGCATTTTTTTCTTTGACGTGTAGACATTCTTTCTGTTTCTGTCTATGGTACGAGATAGGGGTCAGGTCCCCCGCCAGCACACCCCATAAAAATATCTAAGCATCTCAGCAACATTATTGAAAGTACATGTTTCCTGCTACTGTGCAGTGCCACCCTTGACATAAGTCAGTTCTCCACAAAACTGTGGGCCTATTTCTGGACTTTCTCTTCTGCTTCAATGATCTATTTATCTATTCTGTCTTAATTACTACAGGTTCATAACTCTTGCTATAACTCCAGTTTTGATCTTCTTCAAGATTGTCTTGGTTATTCTTCGCCTTTTGCATTTCCACATAAAATTTTGAATCCAGTTGTCAGTTTCTATAATTAAAAAAAATCCTGCTGGGATTTGGAGACCACTGACATCTTTACACCCTTAACTCTTCCAATCTATGTTGGATAGGTTTCTATATAGAGGTCTTACACATCTTCCACTGGATTAATTCCTAGGTTTTTAAGTTTTTTTAAAAGCAGATATCATTTGAAATGTTATTTTCAATTTGCTGGTACATAGAATTAATATTGCAATTAATTTTTGTATTACTCTTTTATTTAGGTAACTTGGTAAGTACACTTATTAATTACAGTAAATTTTCTGTAGGTTCTTTTGCATTTTCTGTCTACACATAATAATATCTGCAAACAGTGACAGCAATTTTTTTCTCTTTTTTTAGTCCTTTTACCATTCATTTCTTTTTTCTGTTTTTATTGAAGTATAATTAACATACAGTGTTTTATTAGTATTAGTTGTACATATAATGATTCAACATTTCTATATGTTTCTCAGTGCTCATCATGGTAAATGTACTCTTAATCCTCTATTTCACTCATCTCCCCACCAAACTTCCCTCTGGCAGCCACCAATTTGTTCTCTATTTAAGAGTTTGTTTTTTGTCTCCTTTTTTTCTTTGTTTTGTTTCTTAAACTCTACATATGAGTGAAATTGTATGGTATTTGTCTTTCTCTGAATGATTTATTTCACTTAGCATTATACCCTTTAGGTTCATCCATGTTGTTACAAATGGCAAGATTTTTTTTTTCTTCAAATTTTTATTTAAATTCTAGCTAGTTAACATACAGTGCAATGTTGGTTTCAGGAGTAGAATTCAGTGATTCACTGCTTACATACAACAGCCGGTACTCATTACAACAAGTGCCCTTCTTAATACCCATCACCCATCTCGTCCATCCCCCACCTACCTGCCTCCATCACCCCTCAGATTGTTCTCTGTCTTTAAGAGTCTCTCTTATTGTTTGTTTTCCTCTCTCTTTTTCTTTTTTTTGCCCCCTCCCATATGTTCATCTGTTTTGTTTCTTCTTTTTCCCCATAAGAAGCACCTGAACAGTTCATTAGGGTGAGATGTTTTTTAAAAAATTATTTTTTTAAATTTAGATTTTTAAAAAATTAAATTCAGCTAATTAACATATAGTGTATTATTAGTTTCAGAGGTAGAGTTCAGTGATTCATCAGTTGTATATAACACCCAGTGCTCATTACATCTTGTGCCCTCTTTAATGTCCATCACCCACTTACCCCATCCCCCCACCTCCCTCCCCTCCAGCAACCCTCAGTTTGTTTCCTATGGTTAAGAGTCTCTTATGGTCTGACATAGATAATGGAACAGAATTGAGAGCCCAGAAATGGACCCTCAACTCTATGGTCAACTCATCTTTGACAAAGCAGGAAAGAATGTCCAATGGAAAAAAGACAGTCTCTTCAACAAATGGTGTTGGGAACATTGGACAGCCACATGCAGAAGAATGAAACTGGACCCTTTCCTTACACCACACACAAAAATAGACTCCAAATGGTTGAAAGACCTAAATGTGAGACAGGAGTCCATCAAAGTCCTAAAGGAGAACACAGGCAGCAACCTCTTCGACCTCAGCCGCAGCAACTATTTCCTAGAAACATCGCCAAAGGCAAGGGAAGCCAGGGCAAAAATGAACTCTTGGGATTTCATCAAGATAAAAAGCTTTTGCACAGCAAAAGAAACAGTCCACAAAACCAAAAGACAACTGACAGAATGGGAAAAGATATTTGCAAATGACATATCAGATAAAGGGCTAGTATCCAAAATCTATAAAGAAGTTATCAAACTCAACACCCAAAGAACAAATAATCCAATTAAGAAATGGGCAGAAGACATGAACAGACATTTTTCCAAAGAAGACATCCAAATGGCCAACAGACACATGAAAAAGTGCACATCGCTCGGCATCAGGGAAATCCAAATCAAAGCCTCAATGAGATACCACCTCACACCAGTCAGAATGGCTAAAATGAACAAGTCAGGAAACGACAGATTTTGGCAGGGATGTGGAGAAAGGGGAACCCTCCTACACTGTTGGTGGGAATGCAAGCTGGTGCAACTCCTCTGGAAAATGGTATGGAGGTTCCTGAAACAGTTGAAAATAGAGCTACCATAGGATCCAGCAATTGCACTACTGGGTATTAACCACAAAGATACAAATGTAGGGATCCGAAGGGGTACGTGCACCCCGATGTTTATAGCAGCAATGTCCACAATAGCCAAACTGTGGAAAGAGCCAAGATGTCCATCAACAGATGAATGGATAAAGAAGATGTGGTATATATACACAATGGAATATTATTCAGCCATCAAAAGGAATGAGATCTTGCCATTTGCAATGACGTGGATGGAACTGTAGGGTGTATGCTGAGTGAAATAAGTCAATCAGAGAAAGAAATGTATCATATGACCTCACTGATATAAGGAATTCTTAATCTCAGGAAACAAACTGAGGGTTGCTGGAGTGGTGGGGGGTGGGAGGGATGGGGTGGCTGGGTGATAGACATTGGGGAGGGTATGTGCTATGGTGAGCGCTGTGAATTGTGCAAGACTGTTGAGTCGCAGATCTCTACTTCTGCAACAAATAATGCAACATATGTTAAGAAAAAAGAAAAAGAAGAAGATAGCAGGAGGAAAAGAATGAGGGAGACTAAGTCAGAGGGGGAGACAAACCATGAGAGACGATGGACTCTAAGAAACACACTGAGGTTTCTAGAGGGGAGGGGGGTGGGGGGATGGGTTAGCCTGGCGATGGGTATTCAAGGGGGCACGTTCTGCATGGAGCACTGGGTGTTATGCACAAACAATGAATCATGGAACACTACATCAAACACGAATGATGTAATGTATGGTGATTAACATAACAATAAAAATTAAAAAAAAACCCTTTGGACAAACTAAAAGTTACAGAATGTGGGATTTGTTAGAAAATTTAAACTCTGTTTTTTTTTTTTCTTGGAAAAATCATAGTGGTGATAGCTACTGGACTATTCATAGGCTTCTTTCTATTTTGATGAAGTGGTTGTGGTGTAAATTATTTTATCTTGATTTTACTCTGGGGCTTTTAGAATTAGATTTTGCTGTAGTCAGCTTTGATTTAACGCTTGTATACATTACAGGTATTAGAAAAAAAATCCCATTTGCCCAAAAGTCTTTGGAGCACCAGCAAACTAATTAAAGCTACCCAGCTCAGTAAATCCATTTTCGATTATCAGTAACACAGTGAATTCTTTCTGTAAGCTCAAATTTGCTCAGTACTTGAGGAAAAAACCCAATCTGTCATATACAGTGTTTGTTGTTCACTCAGTGTACCTGTAGATTTAGAAGTTTTTCACTTCCAGTGATTAAATCTAAGTCATTTGAAAAAAAAAAAAGAAGTGTTTCAGTATCTTTTTATTGCTGAGACCATACATTAGCTCAGATGGCTTGAGTGAGGTACTCAAAGGTCCAAGGACACAGGTTTGAATGGTGGGTAGACAACCACTTGGCTTTGACAACTAATTGGCTTTGTCTGTTTCATGACCTTACAATCACTTCTTACTGAATGAATTTGTTAGTAGTTACTGAATGCATAGCATTGTCACCCAGAAATGTTTGATGTGATTTTACAATGTAATTCTATGTTTCTTAGTTATTAATCAAGCAAAAGTGTGGTTGGGCCATTGCAAATTCATCTGTAAGTGTAGGGAAAACATCTTAATTATCAGTACACTGGATGTTGGTTTAATGGTGACACATTGTATTTAAAGGGATCAGGAGGTACCTGTTCCCGTCCCTGCTTTGTCACCAATTAAAAATAAGGCAAACACTTTCTGAGCTTAGGTTTTCTAATCAGTACAATGAAGTTAATAATACTTGCCCAATTTATCTTCCAGCTTGAGATGAAGGTCAAAATAGAAATTATAAGTACCTACTCTTGATTAGGATTCTAAGGATAGACATGGTTTTGATCTTCAGTCCTTCATGTTGTTTGATATACATTTGGTGATTTCTCTTAGGCTTAAGGGAGTATTCAGTGATACTTATAACCTAGCGAATAGGTCAGAAACTAAAGACTGGCTTAGGCGGCAGTGTGGGATGACGGGTAACTCAGAAATCTCTGAAACTGATGCCTATGTGGGTTTTAGAAGGAGGATTGTAAAGACAGTCAATAGTTGCCTTGACGTTGTACCAATATCTCCCCTGTGTTAACCTGGAACTTGAAATCAACTAAGAATCTCCAAACTTTTTTGTAGCCAATGATATAAACTTCCTCAACTGTGCATTTGTCATCAGAGCTCTTTTCAGGATCAAAAAAAAAAAAAAAAAAAAAAAAAGCAGAGATTTGAAACTCTTCTCCTTTACCAGTTCTTCCTAACTTTTGAATGGTTTGCTGACCAAGCAGAGGGCAGCTGGAGACAGAAGAAAAAAGAACCAAAAGAGTCTGTGTTCTTTACCACCAAGATAGCCAGTTTTTCGTTTGTTTATTAATTTGTTGGTGTTGGCTCAATTTGTTTGTTAATTCATTCAAAATAAATTGAGAACCTGTTATGGAGCCAGTCGCGTGTTTGGTTCTCTGCAAACATCAGTATCTCTGTCTTGCATCAAATGAGGGAAGTCAATTTGGAAATAAATGTTGCTTGCAGTCTTCAGTCCACAGCAACTCTGACTCCTTTTTTTGTCTGTGTAATTGGGGTTGATGTTGTTAACTCCTCAACTTTAGTTTCCATAATTTCTGGTGATGAGATCCCACATTTGGTTTAGGAAGCTGTCTTTACACAACCTTCAGCCGTGTAGTTTGGGTAAGATTGACCTCTGGGGCTCTGGCATCAGATTGATTTAAGACGACCATTTGCCCCAGTTCTCTGCCATGGGGTGGGAATGTAACTCGAGCAGTATCATTGAGACATTGGTAAAACATATGCAGACATTTTCTGAGCAAGAGGAACTTTCTTTGTCCTCTGGATGGTGTGAGAAGAGATTATGAGGTCTTGAATGGTTCTTGCATTTTTGCTGACAAGATGGGCATGCCTGGAGCTGCTAGGGTACTGACATGGTGGTCTGGTGAAGACAACACCACAGAAAGCGTATCAGAGAGAGAATGAAATCAAATACTGGTGATAATGTCTTGACTGTTGGATCACCCTCACAGGAGCAACTTATCTCTAGATATTTCAGTTACATAAGCTCCTAAATTCTCATTAGTTTTTAGAGCAGTTTTATTGATTTATAATTTAAATATCATAAAAATCACCCTTAATGTTTTTAAAGTAGTTTAAGTAGTTAAATAGTTTTAAAATGGTGTACAATTTAATTGTTTTTAGTATTTTCACAGAGTTGTGGAACCTTCACCACGATCAATTGTAGGACCTTTTCATTCCTTCAAAAAGAAACCCCATGCTGATGAGCAGTTATTCTTTCTCCCTCAGCCCCCTTTCTGCAGCCCCTACCCCTACCTCCCAACCCTTGGCCACCAAAACCACAAATCTACTTCCTGTCTCTATAGAGTGACCTGTTCTAGACTTTCCATATAACTATGAATCCGTGGTCTTTCAGGATTGGCTTCTTTTACGTGGCATAATCTCTTCAAGGATCATCTGTGTTGTAGTGTATGGTGACTTTTCCACATCCTTGTCAATCCTTGTTATTGTCCTACTTTTTGAGTATAGCCATCCTAGTGGGTGCAAAGTCATATCTCATTGGTTTTGATTCACATTTCCTTATCGACTAATGATGTTGAGCATTTTTTACGTGCTTGCCGGCGACTTGTATATCTTCTTGGAACTCAATTTACTTCGTAGGTCAGTTTGGGTGAGAGATTCGTCACTTGCAGTGAAGTGATGCTATCTCTCTGATTCAAGGAGGTATGTGCCCCCTCTGGGGAAGAGTTTCAGTGCTCTCTGTCTCTCTCAGCTGTCCTTTAATCAACTTTAAATATAACATTCAGAGATGTGTACAAGCTGGAAGTAGAATGCTCAATATATTTTCCCGGGAACAAACCCGTAGCCATCACCCAGATCAAGAAACAAGACATTGCTCACACCCTGGAAAGTGGCCTCCCTCTCCTGGTTACTCCCCCTCTAAACTTTTAACATCATAACATTAGGCATACATTTTGCCTATTTTTAAACTGGCGCCTCGGTGGCTCAGTTGGTTAGGCGACTGCCTTCGGCTCGGGTCGTGGTCCTGGAGTCCCTGGATCGAGTCCCGCGTTGGGCTCCCCGCTCAGCGGGGAGTCTGCTTCTCCCCCTGGCCCTCTTCCCTCTCGGGCTCTCTATCTCTCATTCTCTCTCTCTCAAATAAATAAATAAAGTCTTTAAAAAAAAGGAAAATGTTTAAAAAAAAATAAACCTTATGTAAATGGAGTCATACAGCATGTATTCTTTTGTGTCTGGGTTCTTTCATTCAACATCACATGTGTGAAATCCACCCAAGTTGTTGTGTTTAGTAGAGTTTGTGTGTTTATGTTGCAATGTAGTTGTATTGAATGAATATGCCATATTTTATTCACCTGTTCTATTGTTTATGGATATTTGAGTTGTTCCCATTTTTTGGATATTAGAAATAATACTACCATGAACATGTGTTTTGGGGTGCTTTGAATATCATGAAGATTTTCAGTGATATCTACAGAAGCTTTTGCCTAACCTTTCATATTTAAATCTACAATTCTCCTGCAATTTTGTATATCCTTAGGAACTTTATTCCTAGGTATTTGATATTTATTGGTGCTACTGTAAGTCCTTCAGAAAGGATTTACTTTTGCTACTAGAAGGCGATTAGGATGGGGCAGCTTGCCTTACTCTAGTCTGGGATTGATTTAAGTCAGAGCCGTGTTAAGTGGAATAAGTCAGTCAGAGAAAAATACCATATGATCTCACTCAAATGTGGAATTTAAGAAAGAAAACAGTTGGACATATGGGAAGGGGGAGGGGAAGAGAAAGGGAAACAAACCATAAGAGACTCTTAGGATAGAGAACAAACTGAGGGTTGACAGAGGTAGGTGGGTAGAGGAGGGGCTAGATGGGCAATGGGTATTAAGGAGGCCCCTTGTCATGATGAGCACTGGGTGTTGTATGTTAGTGATGAATCACTGAATTCTACTCCTGAAACCAATATCACACTGTATGTTAACTAAAATTTAAATTATAAATAAATAAATCAATAAATAAAATGAAAAAAAAATCAGAGCTGTGTTTCATTCTTTTTGACACCTGGGTGTCTCCAGTTACCCTTTTGCAATGGACTAAATGCTTGTGATCTTATGAAATTCGTATGTTGAAACCCTGATCCCAATGTGATGATATTTGAGGTGGTACCTTTGGGAGGTAATTAGGACATGAGGAGAGAACCCTCACACATGGAATTGGTGCCCTCCTGATCAGAGGCGAGAGAGCTAGCTAGCTCTTCTTGCTGCTACGTGAAGCAAGAAGATAGCTATCTGTAAACCAGGAAGAAGGCACTTACCAAGAACCTGACCATGCTGGCACCCTGATCTCAGGCTTCCAACTTCTAGAACGAAGAGAAATAAATGTTTGTTGTGTAAAGCACCCAGCCTATGGTAATTTGTAATAGCAGCCTGAACTAAGATACCTAAGATATTGTCTTTCAGAAGTCCCAAATGAAATATCAGGGACCCTCCTCTTTGGTAACTCTTGAAATATTTTGAATTTTTCTCCCTGCAGGTCCTGAGGCTGCTAAAAGCTCAGCTCCCAGTTTCTCCCAGCCATTTTCTGCTTAGCTTTTGACAAGCCATTTATGAATTAGCAAATGCATCAAGGGGAAAAGTGGGGCCTCACATCAAATTCATTTCTTAGCACCTGCCCTTCTTTCTCTTTATGATCTTAGACCCTCAAGTCTTGGCTGCTTTGGTCCTGCTTGACTCCTTCAAGCAAATGTGTGTGTGTGTGTGTGTTTTTTTTTTCCTAAGCAATCTTTTTTTTTTTTTTTAGATTTTATTCATTTATTTGAGAGAGAGCATGAGGGAGAGAGCAGCAGAAGGAGAGGGAGAAGCAGACTCCCCACTGACTAGGGAGCCCGATACGGGGATCGATCCCAGGACCCTGAGATCATGACCTGAGCTGAAGGCAGCCGTTTAACCGACTGAGCCACCCAGGCACCCCTCCAAGCAAATGTTTTAAAAAATATTTTACACAGCTTTTCTAATTGTTATCAGCAGGGAGTTTAGTCTGGTACTGGCTTTTCTGCCATTGGTGCACACAGAAGTAGTGGAGAGCTATTAAATGTTTAACAGCTGGCTCTTGGGGCTGAGGGTGGGTGAGGAGGGTTTAATTTGTAGCATTTGCTGATTTCTATGGTGCTGATCCTCTCATGGCCAATTCTGAGCCACCAAAGTGACATAATTGAACACAGAATTGAGCAAAGTGCACCAAGGGCTCTCATGAGCTATTACAGACAGGCTGTAGCACACTACTGGGGTATAATCCCATCCCAATGGCTATTTGCCCCAGTATGTGAAAAGAGCTGTTTATTCTGTACCACTGACATTCCCATATCTAGGTATTGAGGGCCACACTCTCTGCCTGAGTGATTGTGTAGGGGGGCAGTTTATTAGTAGATGGGGTCATTGGAAAGGTAGAGTTCTATGTCTGGAATTTACATTGGAAAGGAGTGAAAGATTGTATGAATTCAGAAGGGGAGGTAGAAACATGAAATCTGCATTGGATGTATTCAAAAACCTTAATGATAATTATAATAAATATTAAAGAAACAAGTGATACAATTTTCACCAGTGAAATTGGTAAAAAAAAGATTAAAAAATATATTTTGAGTACAAAATTCTACAAATAAGACCACACATAGCCCCAAACTCTCATATCTTGTGGGAAAGAAAGTTGTTATAATCATTCTGGAAAGAAATATGTATCCGAGGGCTGTTTTTACCCTGTAATCAAGTAATTCTACTTTCATAAATAAACCCTAAGAAAGTAACCCAACATGATGAAAAGAAAGGAATCCACTTAAAAATGAAGAGCAATGGTAGAATATGTCTGTAGTAAATGGAAATGATGTTTATCAATTGCTTTTAAAGATGTTAAATATGATGTAAAATTAAAAAAAACAGGATATGACACTTCACATTTTACTGAATTTTATAAAAATAGAAATTCATATGTATAGAGAAATGAAAGGAAATAGATTTAAAAAATCATGGGGTTATCTCTTACAGTGGAATTTTGGGCAATATTTGTTTTCTTGTTTTCTTCATTTTACTTTTCAGATTTTCTAGTTCTCTAAATAAATTTGTGTTACTCTTACACTCTGAAAAAAGCCAGTAAGCATGGCACTGGGAGGAAAAGGTTTTAGTAACCCATCCCTATGTATGCAAGGGGCATTTTCTGTTTGAGATTAATACAGATTAATTAGGAGAATCTCAGTTGATTCATAGGCTAAGCTGTTTGCAAATGTGCTTGATTATATTTTCCTATCTCTAAGTCAGAATTTTCTTCTGGTGCCATACCATAATTTAGCAAATAAGTGTCAGATATTGAACAGAGAGAGAGGGAAAAAGGCAGTCCTTGGGTTTGGGGGACAAGTACAAGAGGCATTTAACAACTAAGTTATTTTAAAATCAAGTCACTTTAATAGACTTTTTAACTTCCTCTAGTTTCCATGGAACTGTGACACATGGTTCTGAAGAAAGCTACCTGCTGGCCCAGTGCCGGGGCTAACAGGCCCTGAACAATCAAGACCTTTGAAAAGACAGAAAACCTGGTGTGTGTTCTAGAGGGAGCTGGTCTTTCTTTCCCTAGGGTTTGTGCAGACTTGCCAGAACTTTCATGCTCTCTTTCTCCCACTTTCTAGTTATTTTTCCTTCCAGGTGATGGTAGGATAGAATTCATTTGAATTTCTGAAGACTTCAACAGATCAGCAAGATTTCTCTGTTTGCTAAGTTACACTTTTATCTTCTGAGTTCTAAAGAATTAAAGAGCACATGTGAAAAAACAAAAATAAGTGAAACCTACTGGTTTTTTCCCCCTAGTACCAAGAGAAGGGTTTTAGAGACTTAAATTTTTTTGTTATTAATATGAATATATATACATATATAAACACACATACATGTATTTGTGTTTATACATATGTGTATAAACTTACTGTAGCTTTTTAAAACAGTTTCAAGATCTACTTTCCCATGGAAACAATGTTATGTTTGGGTTTCAAAAGAAGTCTAATATTTAGTTAGCTCTTAGGGTCCAAGTGAAAATGTTGCATATTTGTATTTCAAAATTAGAGTACGATCTTGTATTTCACATCTTACTATTTTTTTGTCCTTTAAAATTTTTTATTGTTATGTTAATCACCATAGATTACATCATTAGTTTTTGATGTAGTGTTCCACGATTCATTGTTTGTGCATAACACCCAGTGCTCCATGCAGAATGTGCCCTCTTTAATACCCAACACCAGGCTAACCCATCCCCCCACCCCCGTCCCCTCTAGACCCTCAGTTTGTTTTCAGAGTCCATCGTCTCTCATGGTTCGTCTCCCCCTCCGATCTCCCCCCCTTCATTCTTCCCCTCCTGCCATCTTTTTTTTTCTTAACATATACTGCATTATTTGTTTCAGAAGTACAGATCTGTGATTCAACAGTCTTGCACAATTCACGGCGCTCACCATAGCACATACCCTCCCCAGTGTCTATCACCCAGCCACCCCATCCCTCCGATGCCCCACCACTCCAGCAACCCTCAGTTTGTTTCCTGAGATTAAGAATTCCTCATATTAGTGAGGTCATATGATACATGTCTTTCTCTGATTGACTGATTTCGCTCAGCATAACACCCTCCAGTTCCATCCACGTCATTGCAAATGGCAAGATCTCTTTCCTTTTGATGGCTGCATAATATTCCATTGTATATATATACTACTTCTTCTTTATCCATTCATCAGTCGATGGACATCTTGGCTCTTTCCACAGTTTGGCTATTGTGGACATTGCTGCTATAAACATCGGGGTGCACGTACCCCTTCGGATCCCTACATTTGTATCTTTGGGGTAAATACCCAGTAGTGCAATTTCTGGATCACATGGTAGCTCTATTTTCAACTGTTTCAGGAACCTCCATACTGTTTTCCAGAGTGGTTGCACCAGCTTGAATTCCCACCAACAGTGTAGGAGGGTTCCCCTTTCTCCACATCCCCAACAACATCTGTCGTTTCCTGACTTGTTCATTTTAGCCATTCTGACTGGTGTGAGGTGGTATCTCATTGAGGCTTTGATTTGGATTTCCCTGATGCCGAGCGATGTGCACTTTTTCATGTGTCTGTTGGCCATTTGGATGTCTTCTTTGGAAAAATGTCTGTTCATGTCTTCTGCCCATTTCTTAATTGGATTATTTGTTCTTTGGGTGTTGAGTTTGATAAGTTCTTTATAGATTTTGGATACTACCCCTTTATCTGATATGTCATTTGCAAATATCTTCTCCCATTTTGTCACTGTCTTTTGGTTTTGTGGACTGTTTCTTTTGCTGTGCAAAAGCTTTTTATCTTATGAAATCCCAAGAGTTCATTTTTGCCCTGGCTTCCCATGCCTTTGGTGATGTTTCTAGGAAGAAGTTGCTGTGGCTGAGGTCGAAGAGGTTGCTGCCTGTGTTCTCCTTTAGGATTTTGATGGACTCCTGTCTCACGTTTAGGTCTTTCAACCATTTGGAATCTATTTTTGTGTGTGGTGTAAGGAAAGGGTCCAGTTTCATTCTTCTGCATGTGGCTGTCCAATGTTCCCAACACCGTTTGTTGAAGAGACTGTCTTTTTTCCATTGGACATTCTTTCCTGCTTTGTCAAAGATGAGTTGACCATAGAGTTGAAGGTCCATTTCTGGGCTCTCGATTCTGTTCCATTGATCTATGTGTCTGTTTTTGTGCCAGTACCATACTGTCTTGATGATGACAGCTTTGTAATAGAGCTGGAAGTCCAGAATTGTGATGCTGCCAGCTTTGCTTTTCTTTTTCCACATTCCTCTGGCTATTCGGGGTCTCTTCTGGTTCCATACAAATTTTAGGATTATTTGTTCCATTTCTTTGAAAAAAGTGGATGGTATTTTGATGGGGATTGCATTGAATGTGTAGATTGCTCTAGGTAGCATTGACATCTTCACAATATTTGTTCTTCCAATCCAGGGGCATGGAACATTTTTCCATTTCTTTGTGTCTTTCTCAATTTCTTTCATGAGTATTTTATAGTTTTCTGAGTACAGATCCTTTGCCTCTTTGGTTAGATTTAATCCTAGATATCTTATGGTTTTGGGTGCAATTGTAAATGGGATCGACTCCTTAATTTCTCTCTCTTCTGTCTTGTTGTTGGTGTATAGGAATGCCACTGATTTCGTGCATTGATTTTATATCCTGCCACTTTACTGAATTCCTGTATGAGTTCTAGCAGTTTTGGGGTGGAGTCTTTTGGGTTTTCCACATAAAGTATCATATCTGCAAACAGTGAGAGTTTGACTTCTTCTTTGCCAATTTGGATGCCTTTGATTTCTTTTTGTTGTCTGATTGCTGTGGCCAGGATTTGTAATACTCTGTTGAATAGCAGTGGTGGTAATGGACATCCCTGCTGCGTTCCTGACCTTAGGGGGAAAGCTTTCCGTTTTTTCCACTGAGAATGATATTTGCTGTAGGTTTTTCATAGATGGCTTTTATGATATTGAGGTATGTACCCTCTATCCCTATACTCTGAAGAGTTTTGATCAAGAAAGGATGCTGTACTTTGTCAAATGCTTTTTCTGCATCTATTGAGAGGATCATATGATTCTTGTTCTTTCTTTTGTTAATGTATTGTATCACGTTGATTGATTTGTGGATGTTGAACCAACCTTGCAGCCCAGGGATAAATCCCACTTGGTCGTGGTGAATAATCCTTTTAATGTACTGTTGGATCCTATTGGCTAGTATTTTGGTGAGAATTTTTGCATCCATGTTCATCAAGGTTATTGGTCTGTAATTCTCTTTTTTGATGGGATCTCTGTCTGGTTTTTGGATCAAGGTAATGGTGGCCTCATAAAACGAGTTTGGAAGTTTTCCTTCCATTTCTATCTTTTGGAACAGTTTCAGAAGAATAGGCATTAATTCTTCTTTAAATGTTTGATAGACTTCCCCTGGGAAGCCATCTGGTCCTGGGCTTTTGTTTGTTGGGAGATTTTTGATGACTGCTTCAATTTCCTTAGTGGTTATAGGTCTGTTCAAGTTTCCTATTTCTTCCTGGTTCAGTTTTGGTGTGGATACATCTCCTGGAATGCATCCATATCTTCCAGGTTATCTAATTTGCTGGCATAGAGTTGCTCATAATATGTTCTTATAATTGTTTGTATTTCTTTGGTGTTGGTTGTGATCTCTCCTCTTTCATGATGTTGTTGATTTGGGTCATTTCTCTTTTCTTTTTGATCAGTCTGGCCAGGGGTTTATCAATCTTGTTAATTCTTTCAAAGAACCAGCTCCTAGTTTCATTGATCTGTTCTAGTGTTCTTTTGGTTTCTAGTTCATTGATTCCTGCTCTGATCTTTATTATTTCTCTTCTCCTGCTGGGTTTGGTCTTTATTTGCTGTTTTTTCTCTAGCTCTTTTAGGTGTAGGGTTAGGTTGTGTATTTGAGACCTTTCTTGTTTCTTGAGAAAGGCTTGTATTGCTATGTACTTTCCTCTTAGGACTGCCTTGGCTGCATCCCAAAGATTTTGAACACTTGTGTTTTCATTTTCATTGGTTTCCATGAATTTTTTTATTTCTTCTTTAATTTCCTGGTTGACCCATTCATTCTTTAGTAGGATGCTCTTTAGCCTCCATATATTTGAGTTCTTTCTGACTTTCCTCTTGTGATTGAGTTCTAGTTTCAAAGCATTGTGGTCTGAAAATATGCAGGGAATGATACCAATCTTTTGGTACTGGTTGAGACATGATTTGTGACCTAGGATGTGATCTCTTCTGAGGAATGTGCCATGGGCACTAGAGAAGAATGTGTATTCTGTTGCTTTGGGATGGAATGTTCTGAATATGTCTGTGAAGTCCATTTGGTCTAGTGTGTCATTTAAAGTATTTATTTCCTTGTTGATCTTTTGCTTAGATGATCTGTCCATTTCAGTCAGGGGGGTGTTAAAGTCCCCCACTATTATTGTATTGTTGTCAATGTGTTTCTTTGCTCTTGTTATTAATTGCCTTATATAATTGGCTGCTCCCATGTTAGGGGCATAGATATTTACAATTGTTAGATCTTCTTGTTGGATAGACCCTTTAAGTAGGATATAGTGTCCTTTCTCATCTCTTATTACAGTCTTTGGTTTAAAATCTAATTTGTCTGATATAAGGATTTCCATCCCAGCTTTCTTTTGGTGTCCATTAGCATGGTAAATGGTTTTCCACCCCCTCACTTTCAATCTGGGGGTTACTTTGGTTCTAAAATGAGTCTCTTGCAGATAGCATATCGATGGGTCTTGTTTCTTAATCCAATCTGATAGCCTGTGTCTTTTGATTGGGGCATTTAGCCCATTTACATTCAGGGTAACTATTGAAAGATATGAATTTAGTGCCATTGTATTGCCTGTACGGTGACCGTTACTGTATATTGTCTGTGTTCCTTTCTGGTCTATGCTGCTTTTAGGCTTTCTCTTTGCTTAGAGGACCCCTTTCAAGATTTCTTGTAGGGCTGGTTTCGTGTTTACAAATTCCTTTAGTTTTTGTTTGTCCTGGAAGCTTTTGATCTCTCCTTCTATTTTGAATGACAGCCTAGGTGGATATAGTTTTCTTGGCTGCTATATTTTTCTTGTTTAGTCCTCTGAATATATCATGGCATCCTTTCTGGCCTGCCAGGTGTCTGTGGATAGATTTGTTGCCAATCTAATGTTTCTACCATTATAGGTTACATATCTCTTCTCTCGAGGTATTTTCAGAATTTTCTCTTTGTCTCTGAGAGTCGTAAGTTTTACTCTTAGATGTTGGGGTGTTGACCTATTTTTATTGATTTTGAGAGGGGTTCTCTATGCCTCCTGTATTTTGATGCCTGTTTCCTTCCCCACAATAGGGAAGTTCTCTGTTATAATTTGCTCCAATATACCTTCTGTCCCTCTCTCTCTTTCTTCTTCTTCTGTGATCCCAATTATTCTAATGTTGTTTTGTCTTATCGTATCGCTTATCTCTTGAATTCTGCCCTCGTGATCCAGTAGTTGTTTATCTCTCTTTTTTTTTCAGCTTCTTTATTTTCCATCATTTGATCTTCTATATCACTGATTCTTTCTTCTGCCTCATTTATCCTAGGAGTTAGTGCCCCCATTTTTGATTGTACCTCATTAATAGCCTTTTTGATTTCGACTTGGTTAAATTTTAGTTCTTTTATTTCTCCAGAAAGGGTTTCTCTAATAACTTCCATGCTTTTTTCAAGACCAGGTAGTATCTTTAAAATCATGATTCTGAACTCTAGGTCTGACACCGTACTAATGTCCGTATTGAGGCAGACAGTACTACCTCTTGTTCTTTTTGTTGAGGTGATTTTTTCCATCTTGTCATTTTGTCCAGAGGAGAATAGATGAATGAGAGAACAAAATGCTATCAGGGTAACAATATCCTCAGAAAATATACTCTAAACAAATCAGAAAAGACCTGAAACCAGGGGAAATGAAAGGAAAAGAAAAAAGAAAGACAGAGAGAGAAAAAAAGAAAAAGATAAAAACCAACAGAAACAGAACAAAACACAAAAACAGAATATGATCAAATATGATCAGGCTGGTGCATAGATCAGTTGCACACACTAGATTTTGGGTGTATTTTGGTATGTTAGAAGAAAGTGCCTCCCAAAATTTAAGGAAAGAAAGACATATGTGTACAAAAGAAGGGTTGATACGATGAAGGAATTGAATATGAGTATAAAGATGAAAAGTATAAAAAAATTTATAAAAGGAATTGATAAGTTGAAGAACGAAAGAAGAGGACTTTTAAAAAGAAGAAAGAAAGAAAAAGAAAAAGAATAAAAAAGGTGGGAGAGAATGTGATCAGGCAGGAGACTAGAACAAAACCATACACTAGAGATTTAGGGTATATTTTGATCTGTTAGAAGAAACTGTATCTCAAAATTTTAAGGAGAGAACAACTTATATATATATGCCAAAAATAAGGGTAACTACTATGAAGGGATAGAATATGACTCTAAAAATAAAAGATAAAAACTTTTTTTAAAAAAGGGATTGATAAGATGTTGGTTGAAAAAGGGAAAAAGAAAAATTAAAAAAAAGTTAAAAAAATTAACTCTGAAAGACTAAAGAGTCATGGTAAAAAAGCCATGAATTCTATGTGCAGTATTCCCCTAGCGCTGGAGTTCTGCCGTTCTCATTTATCGGTAAACTTGGTCTTGGCTGGCTGTTCTTGATGATCTTCTGGGGGAGGGGCTTGTTGCCGTGGTTCCCAAATGTCTTTGCTGCAGGCGGAATTGCCCCGCAATTGTTGGTCCAGCCTAAGTAATCTGCTTGGGTTTGCTCTCAGGAGCTTTTGTTCCCTGCAAGCTTTCGGTAGAGCTTTGGAAGACTATAGTGAAAATGGCGGCCTCCCAATCTCTGCCCCAGAGGAGCCAAGAACTTGGGGCCCCGCTCCTCAGTGAGCCCCCAGAGAAAAGCAATCAATCACTCCTGTCTCCCTGTTCTCTGGTTGCACTCCGTGTTCACCTGGCCTGTGACCGAGTGTTTCTACTCTGGCACCCGACTCGGTGTGGAGTCTCCAAACCCAGCAGATCCCTGTGGTGCGCTCCTGCACCGTTCCTCCCGGGGGAGGAAGAGGAATCTCCCCTGATCTGCCGCTTGTTGGGTCCCTGCTGGAGGAGCAGTGGTCTGACTGTGCCACGGATCACGGTTTATGGCAACCCCGAGCTGAGAGCCCACTTCTCTGCTCTGTCTCTGCAGCCGGCTTCCCCGCTCCGATACCTAGGAACTCTGCCACACTCAGGCACCCCTAGTCTTTCTGTGACCCCGAGGGTCCTGAGACCACACTGTTCCTGCGAGGGTTCCACCCCCCACATAGCCTTAGCCACTGGAGCGACATCCCTCAGTGGAGCCGACTTCTAAATATTCTGACTTTGTGCTCTGTGGCTCTTATCACTTGCCAGAAGCCGCCAACAGAAGCCCCCTCCCCCGCTGTCGATCCTCCCAAATATCTCCTCGGATTCACTTCTCCGCACGTCCCACCTTCCAGAAATTCAGAGTTGTTGCTATTCTTTTCTTCGATCTCCTGTTCAGTTCGTAGGTGTTCAGAATTGTTTAATCCCTATTCAGCTGAATTCCTGAGACCAGAGGAAATCCAGGTCTCCTACTCCTCTGCCATCTTGCTCCGCCCCCCCATCTTACTGTTTAAAAAGTGCTTTTATTGTAAAATACAGCAAACATACAAGGAATGGATTGCATATATGCACAGTCTAAAGGATAATAGAAAAATGAGCAACTGAAAATTACCTCCTAGCCTAGAGGTACAGAGGCCCTCTTAACCTCATTTATATTCTCACCTAGTACACATCTACACACCCACTCTCCTGCCGCCCTTAAACAAAACAAAACAAAACCTCTCAGTAGAGTAGAAATTGGTGGGAATTTCCTTAGTGTGATGAAGGGCTTCTACAAAAAAACCCTCTCCCAAACAGAATACTGAATGAACAGGAAAGGGCTATCCAATTCTTTCCACTGGTATTCAACATTTTACTGGAGGCCTTAGCAAATGCTGAAGGTAGGAAGGAGAAATAAAAAGCACACAGATCGAAAAGGAAGAAGTGAAACTTACTTATAGAAAACATGATTGTGTATGTAGAAAATCCTAAGGAATTTACAAAGAAACTACCAGAAGTAAGAAGTGAATTTAGCAAGGCCCCAATATACAAGGTCAATATATAGGAGGTGCAGTGTTTCTCTGTATGACCGAGTACGACCAGCGGCTATAGCCCGGGCACCTGGCCTGACCCGGGCGGCCCCCAGACGTACTCGTGGCTCCGGGAGAGGTTCCTGGAGCCCGTGGTGTCGGAGCCCCGACTCACAAACACGGGCGGGCGCGGGGGTAAGCTGGTGTCTTCTGCGGTGGCGACTTGACAGGAATTTGCTGGGGGCACTGACGCCGGGGCAGCTCGGTCCCGTCCCCGCCTCAGCACCTGCCCACCGCAGCCACCCCCCGCCCTGTGCCGCGTCCCTCCCCGCAGGTGTCCCGCCCCGCAGGAGCGGCGATCCCGCCCCCTGGCTCCCAACTGGCGGTCCCCTCAGGGACTGCGAGGAAAGGGCTGGAGGACTAGCAGGCCCCGATTGGCTGCCAGGATTGTCGAGCCGGGAAGGGACCGGCTCGGAGGGCTCCGGGCGTCGGTGGTCTGGGACAGGTCCCGGAGCTGTGTGTGTTGGGGGGACGGTTATTGGGGCTGGACGCACACCCAGCAGGTGCGGGGGAGCGGCTGGCGGGCCGTTGGGATCGCCCTTTGCCCTCCTGCGCTCTTCGCCGCGAGTCCTCTCCGCTCGCGTTGCGACGCGGCTCCCTCTGGCCGGGCGAGCTCCCTGAGCCTAGAGCCCGTCGCAGCGGTGGATGGCCCGTGCACTGCACTTCGTGGGCAGCTTCGCTGGTGAGCTTTGTCCCGCTGGCGTCTGGCCGGGACCATGCTGGCCCGCCCCCCTCCTCCGCCCGGTGTGCGGGCGGCGCCACCAGGATCGCACGCGTCCCCCCCTCGGCCCCACGGCACCGCCAGGCAGCGGCGATATCCCGTCCATCAGGCCGGGTGCCCCGCTCGGGACCCCCAGGAACAGTAAATTCCCCTCCAGGGAGTACATGGACTCTCCTCTGTCGGCTACCTGCGCAGTTAGTTGCCTTTAGGTGGCGGGAGCCATCCGGTCATCCACCAGATCCTTGCCCGAAGGAGACTAGGCCGAGGGGCCCTGTTAGGAGAGCACCGGAAAAGCACAGTGAAGGAAGACTAACAACCAGGAACCGAAGGCAGGACGTTCGGAGAAGAGGCCCCCCCCCCCCCCACCATACGTGGGAAAGTACTGTGGGCATCGAGGCCTCTGGAGGCCACTGGAGTGTTATTCCTGCAGGTGCGGTTCTGGGCCTCTGACGGGGAACCTCGCATCCGAGCCCGGGAAGATAGCTTGAGTAAGGAAAGCCACGTGTCCTCTCTGAGCTCCTTGACCATTCCCAGCTCACGTGGCCTTCCCCGCTGGAGGTGTCCCAACCCTTTGGGGGAGTGATCCAAGTTCAGTCTCACCCTGCATCTGCTTCTCAAGAGGTTGACAAAGGCAGTGCTTGATGAAGGCCATCAGCCCAGTTCTCCATGCCCCTCGTCCAAGAAGACATGGGGAGGACCACTGTCCAACCTGTCAAGGAGGATTTCTCCTCCACATCTGGCAGCTGCAGGCCGGACAGATGGAACATCTCAGCGCTGCTGCTGTGCCCCTGACCCCTTTGCAGGGTGGAGGGGAGCCGCCTGCCCCTCCTCAGCTTCCTCGGACAGTCATTGCTGAAGACCTGGGTTTGGAGAAGACAGCGGAGCGCGCCTGGTTTAATAAGGTCTTAGAGCTAAACCCGAGGCCACATCCGACCGCAGTGCCATGCCGCCTGCCCTCAGCCACGTTTCCTGGTTACTGAAACGTTACCAGTCCCTGACTTGGCTGACCTGTCCGCCAGGCCCCCGGTCTTGCCCGCCCCTCCACCTTCTGCCATAGGGAAGATTGCTTGTCACATGAGCGGCACAACTCCTTATTCTCCTTTTGCCGTTCGTGCGGATTCTCTTTCTCCTTTCAGGGTCAAGGTCGTCTTTGGGGTCCTACATAGTCATGAGAATGGAGGCCCTGGCATCCCCATCCTTCAGTCATAGTTAGAGCATCTTGTTTTGCTCTCCCCACACTCTTAGCACCCCAGTCCTTCCCTTAGCCTGCCTCCGGGAGAATGGACTCGCCTATACCAGTGTGTGCAGATTCTATTTCCTTTCCCTTCCTGCCCCCTCCCTCAGTTCCTAGTCTGTGCTGGCCAGCCCGTCATTGCTTCTGCAGTCCCCCGTGCCATCCCTAGCCGCGCATCTGCAGAGTCCCAGCCTGCTTTGGAATGTGGTCACTGACATGGACACCACTTTCATTTCTCAGGCTTTCATCTTGAGGTCTCCTCCCAGGCTCCGGGGAGAGCTTCCTTTTATTTTCCGAGGTATTTCCTGTTTCTGAGAACATGTGTCCCAGCAGTGGCTTTGCCTCAGGCTCCGTTCTGCTAGCTTGCCCCAACAGTCAGCTGCCCCAATGCAACTTCCAAGTTCCCTCTGACTCTGTAGCACCCCTCAGCCCACATTTGAGATCCCTGATGGGTGCAGCCAGGAGCCACCCAATGGCAGCCCTTTCCCTTTTGGAAACTAGACAGCCCCAGCAGAAACTCCTAATTTAATCCCCGCCATAGCCCAGCCACCTAGCCAGGTTTGTGGATTTGCTATCCCCAGATTCCACCTTTGGCATCCGTGTCAGTGCCCAGCCAGAACCGGGTGTCACCCTAGGCGTTTTCCCATTGGTACAGCTACTACTTCTGGCTTATGGCCGCCACTAGGGTGCCCAGCATTGGGGACAGTAGCTCACTTTACTAACACCACGGCAGACCTATTGGTGTTTATGGGATCTGCAGCCCTAATGGGTAGCAACCGTTTTGGGGTGACTTTGGCTGCCCAGGTCCCACCTCCATTCCGGAGCACTCAGCTTTGCTGCAGGATGAAGCAGACACCAGTCCCTCACGATAAGGACTCTTAGATCTGGGCTTCAGGGTCCTGCTGGCCGATTGAACTCTGGTTGCAAATGGGGAGTCTACCTGTACAGAGAGCACATCTGTCCTGGGAGACCCTTTCTTTCCTGCCTATAGTCAGAGCCCTTGGGCTAGCTGGGCGAAGGCACATCTGTAGGTCTTGGAGGAGTCAGCACCACTGAGAAGAAATGAGTGCCAGGTGACACCTTTGTTTCTTCCGGTGTCAGATCCTCTGGGACCCTTTGTGCCAGAGCATGTCTGTTGTAGCTGGAGAGACTGGCAGCATTCTATGTTGGGTGGAACTTCTCTTCCTGCCTTTTGTCATGGTTCCTCAGGTCCCGATGGCCACAGCACTTGCACTGCCGTGGGAGGGATTAGCACCCTACTTGTGCTGGAGATACTCCTCTTCATACTTCTGATCTGAGCAGCCGAGGCAGGCCAGAGTCCAGCTTTAGCAGTCGGAGCAGCCAGAAGCATACCTGTGTTTATGGGCGCTCATGTTTCCACCTACAGTCAGAGCCCCCAGGGCCCGTGTGGTACAGAGGAAGCTTGTGCTTAGTGACCTTCCACTAACATTCTGAGCTGCTGGGAAGCTTACGGTCAAAGCAGGCTTCTGTTACAATCAGATGGACAATGCCATGCAGTTTTAGGGAGACACTTCTACTCTTGCTTGTAGTCAGAGTACCTGGTCAGCCGGCCATGGTACCTCCTTTGACTTTTAGGGGGCAGCACTATTGAGAAAATACCTATGCTCGGAGGCACTGTTGTTCCTACCTTTGGTCAGAGTAATGCCAACTTCGGCCTTCTGTTTGGGGCACTGCTCAGGGATTGTGGGAGATGGAAGTGAAGGAACACCCACTCTTCATATTCTCCGAGTGCAAGATGCAGATCTCAGCAATTAAGAAGCGGATGCTTCCGTGAATGGAACTTTCTCTGCTGGGAAGAGGCTCAGCCCCTTAGTGTTATGTCAAACAAACAGAACCTCTTCCTTCCTCCTGCAAGCCGGAGGTCTCACACCTCGGGGTATGTGTATGTCCGAGGGTGTGGGGCAGACGAGGCTGGTCAGAAATCAAGACTTGAGAAGTTACACCATGGAGAGTAGAAGAGAGTTCTTTCTGTGTGTATCCTCAGCTGAGCCCTTCCTGACCTTGACCATTAGCCTGGCCGACCTCTCATTTTGGAACTGGCGGACACCCCCTGCTGCCTCTGGCCATCCCTTGCTCTTTACTCATGCACTCCAGTGAGCCCAGACTTTCTGTCCCAGATTTCATGTATAAAGCCTTGTTCTTGCCAGTTCATCCTCAGCTCATGTGTCTTTCTTTGCTCTTTGACTCAACTTTAGAGGAAGAATGGTCTATGAATGATGATGTGTTTGGTCAAACCTAATTATGAAAAGCTTCCTGTGGTTCTCTGCAGGTAGGAAGTGAATGTTCCCCCACTTTCTGACCTCACATGCTGACTACTGTAGTCTCTGTGCTTCTCATGGAAGGAGGGCAACCCAGGAGGCCGTGAGACCCAGGGGATGGAGAGGTGGGGAGGCTTGCCCTGGCCTTTTTCCCTCTGGGCTTCTCTCCCACCATCTGATCTCATGCAGGGAGACTGTTCCCCATGTGTGTTTAGAAACCACAGTGTTAGTCATTTAAAAAAATGTTTCGATGTCTTTTTTTGGGGGGGTTCTTTTTCTTTAATTTAGGCTTAGGCCAGTTATTCTCATACATCCACACTTTACCCAGTGAGGATGGGTACCTAGCATCTAGGTTCATGGACTTGTAGGAATAAAGGCGGGAGGAGCTCACACCTGCTCTGTAATGATTGAAAATATATTACATATTAAAATTGTTATCATGCTGCTTGAAAAACCAGAACATATCCTCTTTTCCAGGGAATAACTAGATAAGGCTTATTTGGGAAAATAACCAGTTCAGCTCTTGTCTATACCACTAAAATATCAAAGTGCAAAAGTTACACTTCCATCCAAAACCAGCTGACCTTAGAGTCCTAGGGTGGTCCGCACTAGATTTAATTGCTGCCAATGCAATCATTTCTAAGGCATTTCACATCAGGAGAACCTACTTAGGGTGAGGGAGAGAGAGAGAAGGACAAGCATTGCCCCCAGCAAGTTCCATATTATTTTATTAGACATTTATTATGACCCTGTACTAGCCTCTGTACTAGGCCCTAGTGATAGAGTTGAAAGAGATCTCTTGCCACAGAGAAGTTTACAATGTAGTGGGGAAGACAGATGAGCAGATCAAAAATTACAACTGGAAGGCCAAGTGTGAGGGTAATGGGAGCAGGCAAGAAGGACATAAAACTAAATCTGACATAGAAGGAAAGGAAATTTGAGTTGCTCCTCAAAGAAGAAAGAGGAAGGAGCCAGGTGGAGAAGGGCTATTTCCAGGTCAAGGAAACAGTATGTGAAAAGTTCAGGGAGGGACTGAGGTCACGAGCCCGGGGAGGGGGGTGGCGGGGCACCAGACAGGAGTCAGGTGTGGCTAGTGGCCGAGTCAGGGGCTGGGAGACGCTGCTGCAGGATTCAGCAGGGCAGGTCATGGACAAACGTGTATCCCATAATGGGGCATTTGTCTAGTGCCCTGAGAAGGAGCGGAGTCATGAAAGGATTGTGAACAAACAAGGGGCAAGATGGTATGTAGACTTTAGAAACATCTCTGTGGCTATGTAAGAAGGGAGGAACTAAATGGGAGCTGCAGCAGAGGCAAAGAGGCTTATGGGAGACTTTGCAGGGACCCCGGCAAAGACAAGACCGTGAGCCCCTCTGCTACTGGTGGCGACGGTGACATGCGGACAGGCGGACAGGAGAGGGAGGTGAGGTAGAGAACTGCACCAAAACCTTGCCTCTTCTGGTCATCTCTCGTGGGCAAAATACATGAGTGGTTTTGGCAAAAATAATACAAGTGCAATTTTTAATAGCGTGAGAAGCCTATGGAAATTTCAGGTAATATTCAGCAGGCAGTTCATTCAATCATTATTAATTCAATCTATCAATTTAACACATCTATTGAGAATCTGGAATGTGCTAAGGACCACTTGAGGTAGTAGCATCAATTATAAATAGGCAAAATCCCTGGTCTTTTGTGGAGCCTATATTCTAGATGGAGGGGAAAAATAATAAACAGTAAACATAATAAGTAAATTGTCTGATAGGTTAGCTGGTAACAAATGCTGTGGAGAATAAAGTAGGAGATAGGGGTTGAGATTGGGGTAGAGAGAAGCATAGGTTTCAGTTTTAAAAAGGTAGATAAAGCAACCCTTACTGGGAAGGTAAGATCTGAGCAATTGAGTGGGTCATTGAGATATAAGGGAAAAGCATTCCAGAAAGTGGAAAAGGCACTGCTAAGCCCAGGAGAACGATAGCTGGGATTCTAGGAAGCAAGGAAGTAAGCTAATGGGTCTGGAATGGGGCCAGCAAGTGGGAGAGTGGGAAGAGAGGAGGACAGAGAGGGAAGGGGGTGGGGGCCCAGGCCACGAGAGCCTTGCAGACTACGGTAAGAAAGTTGCCTTTTGGTGATGGGAATGTTTGGAGGTTTAGAGCAAAGGATGACGTGATCTGACAAGTTGTAACAGGATCATTCTGTTAGCTGGCATCATGGTGGAAGCAGGAAGACCAGTCACGAGGCTTAGGCTACAGTCTGAATCAGGCATAATGATGACTTGGCACAGTGATACCAGTGGAGAGAAAGAAGTGTCAGATTTTCTCTCTATATGGGAATATTTGCCATTAGGCTGGAGGACGGGAGTCTGTGCAGCTGAGGGAGAGGAGGCCATGGAGTTGCTGCCGTAGGCTAGGGTAGAATTTTGGCTTCATCAGTGCATACTCGTTTGTCAGACCCATGGAAACCAGTAGCTGAAGGAGAATTCAGAAGGGGAAAATAAGGGGAAGAGGGAGGATAACAGCCTCCTTGATATGTGTAGTTGAGATGTTGGTTGTACGTCTGGAGAAAAGGCTGAGATCTTAACCTCAAACCACCTCATAAACAAATTTCAGATGGATTGAAGACACCAGATATTAAAAACAAAATTATGAGGGTTTAGAAAAAAATATAGGAGATGCTATTTATAATTTTGGGATATGAAGAAGTTTTTAAGATTAAAAATCATAAAATACTGAGAAATATGGCTCCATCAAAATGAAAATCCTTTTATTTAAAAACCATAAACAAGATGAAAAGACATAGGACAGACTTCAAAAGGCACAATTCAGAAAGTGAACTGGCAAGGCGAGGACTGGGAAAAATATTTGCAAAACATATATCTAACAAAGGACTAGTGAAGAAGTCCTACAACTTGGTAATAAAATGCCAAACTCCTCAATAAAATATGGGTAAAACATTGGAACAATCCTTTTACAAGGAAGATGCATGAATGTCCAATAATCACGTTAAAAAAATCATTAGTCATCATGAAAGGAAGATTAAAACCACAGTGAGGTACTATGACACGCTCACCAAAAAGGTTGAAAAAGCCTGAGAGCTTCAAATGTCAGCAGAGATCTGGAGCATCTGGAAATCTCCTCAACTTCAGTTGAGAATATAAAATCTCTCACTTTGAGAGACATTCATGCGATTTCTCATACAGCTATACACATACCTATCCTGACTCAACGGTTTTATTCCTAAGTATTTACTCAAGAGGAGTGTACACAAAGACACTTGTACCAGAATATTCATGGCAGTTTTATTCAAACGAGGCCAAACCTGGAAAATCACAGGTGTCCATCCATAAGGGAATGGAAAACAAACTCTGGTGTGTGTTTATACTACTCAGCTGTCAAAAGAAGTAAGTCTTGATAGCAGGTAACAGCATGGCGGATTCACGAAAACTCCACGCTGAGTGAAAGGAGCCTTCCTACACAGGAGTGCATCCTGTATGTTTCACCATATGGGATATGCTAGAACAGATCAAATTAACCTGAAGTGGAAATAATCTCTGAAAGGTTGGGGAGGGACTGTGGAAGGACTGTCTGAACCCAGAGATGCGGCTGGGCCTCAGCAGTGAGCAGAGTAGGGAATTGCCGCTGGGGGAGCCAGGTCCACCGTGAGGGGACCTCCAAGAGCTGAGCTGTTCCTTCCCTGGGCTACCGTACCGACCTGCTCCAGAGTTAGGCTATCACTTCATGGGTAAAGTTGTCAGTTT
Organism: Zalophus californianus; assembly: GCF_009762305.2. NCBI lineage: Eukaryota > Metazoa > Chordata > Mammalia > Carnivora > Otariidae > Zalophus > Zalophus californianus. Next base: position 25,325,902 of record NC_045609.1, read on the forward strand.
CACTCAGCAATACCAAGTGAATCATAAGCTGAGTATTTCCCACTCCTTTAAGTGAGACTTAGAGTTTTCTTGTTATATGTTTGCTTAAAATGATCAAATATATAAGAAGACATTTAAAGAAGAAATAAAAGTGCATATTAGTTGTCCTTACTGTGGTAGGTAGAATTCTTGAGAAGGCCTCCGAGATTCCCACCCCTCAGAGTGTAGACACTCTGAGTTGTCCCCTCCCTTTGAGTGTGGGCAGGACCTGTGAATATCGTGTGTATCACTCTAAGTCATTATGCTACCCTTCATGGCAAAAGGGAGATTATCCTATTATCCTGGGTGGGCCCGACCTAATCAGGTGAACCTTAAGTGAAGCAGGAGCAGACACTCCCCTGCTGGCCTGGAAAAAAGCAAACAGCCATGCTGTGAACTACCTATGGAGGAACCATGTGGCTAAGACCTAAGGGAAGCCCCTAGCTGACATCTAGCCAGAAAATGTGACCTCAGTCCTACAACTGTTAGGAATAGAATTCTGCCAACAACCTGAATAGACTTGAGAGGACCTTGAATCCCAGAGGAGACCACAGCCCCAGCTCACACCATTTCAGCCTGTGAGACTCTAAGCAGAGAGCTCAGCTCTAGTGTGCCTGGACTTTGGACCCATGGAAAGTATGAGGTAATAAATACATGTTTTAAGCCACTAAGTTTGTGATGGTAATTTTTAATGTAGCAACTGAAAATGATTAGATGCTCATATCCAGTGACTTTGGTAGACACTGGAAAGTTTTTCAGTTCAGGAAATGTACTAGAAATAAGGCAGGAGACTAGCAGGGAGGATGGGGCTTCAACCAGACTCCTTGGAAACCTAACCACGGGGAAATTTGGAAGGAGTCCCTCGAGTACCTATGAGGCCTGTTTCCTGAGTTGAGTCAAGAGGAGGGGTCTTCATCCTCAGGCGTGAGCTTTGGATGTGACCAGAGTGTTTCCGTGTGCTTAGGTGGGATAAGGAAATTTTCCTGGGAAAGGAGGCTGGTTCTCACACTTATGAGTGTAGTTGTATTAATAGTATTTAGTTGGGCAGTTCATTCTTTCACTGTCATGGATAACTTTCACTGTGGCTTGGTTTCCTGTGGGTCTTTATTTTTAGGAGCACCTGCTGTGGAGGCATGCTGAGCTTGTCCACCTTGAATCACAGACACTTGCGTTTGGACACGTCGAGGGTGCCCGTCCTGACTCCCAGCATCTTCGAGAGAGGGTCCTGCTGACTCTTACCGTCCAGCAAGTACAGCTGTGGTTTTGTGAGGCTGTCCCAGTCTTAGGCAGCTTGAGTGCTTTAGAACAATGAGCATAAATAATATCTCCTTTTTTAAAAAAAGATTTTATTGATTTATTTATTTGAGAGAGAGAATGAGAGAGAGAGAGAGCACATGAGAGGAGGGAGGGTCAGAGGGAGAAGCAGACTCCCCGCTGAGCCAGGAGCCCGATGCGGGACTTGATCCTGGAACTCCAGGATCATGACCTGAGCCGAAGGCAGTCGCTTAACCAACTGAGCCACCCAGGCGCCCAATAATATCTCCTAATTATCCCTCATCTCTTCATTTAAACATCTTTTTTTCCCTTTAATTGTTCTACTGCTAGAAAGATTCCAGAATCCCCATTCTCCTCCTTGGACACCCTATGGAAACTCTATGTCACACAGTGATGCTCTCGGTAAACTAGGTATCTATATGGCTCAATGCTACCTTCTTCCATTTAGCACTGACTAATATAAGGTTGTGGTTAACTATTAAGTTAATTAATTCAAATATTCGGACAAGATTTAGTGAACTCTTATGTGTGCCTGGAATTTTCCAAGGATCCAGGGGCATAAACATAAAATGACATGATTCTGCCCCCTTATTACCAGAGTTTAAAATTTAGTTGAAGAAATAGCATGTGAACAATGACTAAAATGCCATATGAGGATTATGTAGTAAGTATGATTAACAGCTTCGAGGAAAGTCTGGGTGCTATGTAATTTCCAGTCTTTCTTTTCCTTCCTCTATACCAGATTTCATGGAAGGTTGCTTCTGGGAATGCTTGAACTCTTTGAGGAGATTCATAGAGTGCCCCCCAGCCCCTGGCACCTCTGGTTCCAGCTGCGGCAGTGCGGATTTCAGGATGACATGCCCTGATGTTAACTCTTTGTTCACATGCTGGAATGGACCTACTGAAGTAAAGAAAGGTGTGACATCTCATGTGAAATGATGGGGCAGAACCCCCGTGTAGGCCACTTGAGGAATTTTTTTTTTAAGATTTATTTTATTTATTCATTTGAGAGAGAGAGAGTGCAAGAGCAAGCAGGGGAGGGGCGGAGGGAGAGGTAGAGAGAGACTCCTCAAGCAGACTCCTGCCTCCCCAGCAGGGAGCCCGACAGACCCTGAGGTCATGACCTGAGGAGAAATCAAGAGTCTGCCGCTCCACCGACTGAGTCACCCAGGCGCCCCCCACTTAAGGATTCTTCTCCTGGTCTGTTCTTGAGAGACAATTACTCTTGCCAAATTCAAGCCTGATTCTGATAAAGCCTATTTTTCTTTTTGCTTTTACAGGAACTGTAGAAATAGAGGAACGTGTTAAACAACATTAATTGATTGTAATACACCAAATAGAGAATGTGAGAAAAATCTGTGGACAAATGAACTAGTTTCTTCAACAAATAAACGAAAATAATAAAAAAAGGGGAAGAGGAACTTAGTGATTAAAAGACAGTCAAGAAATATATGACCTATTCAAACTAAACAAAGATACACTGTTTAGATCTGGATTCAAATGCACCAGCTGTAAAAGCCAAACCTTACTGAGATCATTGGACACATTTGAGCACTGATTCTCTATTTGATATTAAATAATTGTTATTTTTATATGCATCAATGATAAAGATATTTTGTATATCTTGATAAAGGAATTTGTAATGTTTAATGATATACATAGAAGTATTTGTGGGTGAAATAATATATTTCTGGATTTAAAAAAAAAGTAAAAAAAATATAAAAAATGTCAAAAGTGTAAAAAAAAAAAACTGTAGTTAGGTATAAGGAGAATGGAGAACTGAAGAAGCCAGGATGTCCATCTTTTGTTAACAGCACGTTGAATATGAGTGGTGGATTCTTGGTTCTTCATTTTACTTTTCTCTTTTACTTTCTTATGTCTCAAAATTTCAATTGTAAAGTGTTAAAAAACATGGTCATATGCCAACTATTTGAAAATTAAGATTTTTCTCTCTTTGCCACAATTTTGTGTGTTTTTTAGGATAAAACACCTGTAATTATTTTGGTAACCTTCCAGTATCAGCCTGATACTGTTTGAAAAGTATTTTATTTATATTACAGTTCTCACTGTTCAGATCAAAAGCAAGGGATATAATCTGCAGAGACTCCCCTCTCTGGGGAGGAAGGTGACAGAAGTAAAACAGTTCTGTGTGTAGTCTGCTCTGGCCCAAACAAAGAGGCTGCTTTTCTAAGCTTCTGTCAATTATTGAAATGTCTTCTCAAATTATTGTTGTTATTATTGACATGTAAAAAGCTAGTACATACTTAGGTATATTACTCGATGAGTGTGGGGATGAGTACACACCCATGAATATATCATTACCTTCAAGGCCATCACCTCTCAGTTTCCTCCTGCCCCCTTTATTATAATTATTACTATTATTCTTACCTGTGGGAAGAATATTTAACATAAGCTCTATCTTCTTAGCAAATTTTCAGAATACAATGTATTGTTAGCTATAACAATCATACTGTATAGTAGTTCTCCAGAACTTGCCTTACATAATTTAATTTTTAAATTTTTAAATTTTTAAATTTTAATTTTAGTATAGTTAAACATGCAGTGTAATATCATTTTCAGGTGTACAATATAGTAATTCAACACTTCCATACAACACCCGGTGTTCATCAAAACAAGTGCCCTCCTTAATCCCAATTGCCTATTTCACCCATTCCCCCACCTGCCTCCCCTCTGGTAACCATCTGTTTATTCTCTATAGTTAGGAGTATGTTTCTTGGTTTGCCTCTCAGTGTCTTTTTTTTCCCCTTTGCTCATTTGTTTTGTTTCTTAAGTTCCACATACGGGTGAAATCATATGGTGTTTGTCTTTCTCTGACTTATTTCATTTAGCATTATACTCTAGCTTCATCCATGTCTTTGCAAATGGCAAGATGTCATTCTTTTTTATGGTTGATTAATATTCCACTGTGTGTATATACCACATCTCCTTCATCCATTCATCAACCAATGGATACTTGGGCTGCCTCCATAATTTGGCTATTGTAAATAATGCTCCTATAAACATAGGGGTGCATGTAATCTTTTGAATTCATGGTTTTGTATTCTTTGGGTAAATACCTAGTATTGCAATTGCTGGATCATAGGGTAGTTCTATTTTTAACCTTTTGAGGAACCTCCATACAGTTTTCCACTGTGGCTGCACCAGTTTATACTCCCACCAATAGTGCATGAGGGGTCCTTTTTCTCCACATCCTTGGGAACACTTGTTTCTTGTGTTTTTGATTTTAGCCATCAGACAGGTGTGAGGTGATATCTCATTGCAGTTTTGATCTGCATTTCCCTTAAGATGAGTGATGTTGAACATATTTTCATGTGTCTGTTGGCCATCTGTATGTCTTCTTTGGAGAAATATCTGTTCATGTCTTCTGACCATTTTTATTTTTTTATTATTATTATTTTTTTGGTGTTTCTTTTTTAAAAATTTTTTATTGTTATGTTAATCACCATACATTACATCATTAGTTTTTGATGTAGTGTTCCATGATTCATTGTTTGTGCATAACACCCAGTGCTCCACGCAGAATGTGCCCTCTTTAATACCCATCACCAGGCTAACCCATCCCCCCACCCCTTCTGACCATTTTTAATTGGATCATTTGTTTTTCTTGTGTTGAGTTGTGTTAGTTCTTTATATATTTTGGATACTAACCCTTTAACAGATATGTCACTTGCAGTTCTCCCATTCCATTGGTTGCTGTTTAGTTTTGTTGATTATTTCCTTCACTGTGCAGAAGGTTTTTATTTTGAAGAAGTCCCAATAGTTTATTTTTGCTTTTATTTTCCTTGCCTCAGGAGACATAGCTAGAAAAATTTTGCTATGGCTGATGTCAGAGAGATTACTGCCTATGCTCTCTTTGAGGATTTTTATGGTTTCAGGTCACACATTTAGGTCTAATCCATTTTGAATTTATTTTTGTGTATGGTGTGAGAACATGGTTCAGTTTCATTCTTTTGCATGTTGCTGTCCAGTTTTCCCAAGACCATTTGTTGAAGAGACTTTTCCCCATTGGATATTCTTTCCTGCTTTGTCAAAGATTAATTGACCATATAATTGTGGGTTTATTTCTGGGGTTTTCTATTCTGTTCCATTGATCTGTGTGTTGCTTTACATAATTAAAATTTTGTACCCTTTGATCATCACCTCCTTATTTCCCCCTTCCTCCAGCCCCTGGCAACTACCATCCTACCATCCTCTGTTTCTATGACTATTTTAGATTATACATATAATTGAGATCTGATAGTGTTTGTCCTTCTGTGTCTGGCTTGTAACATTTAGTATAATGTCCTTCATGTCCATCTATGTCTTTCTGAATGGCAAGATTGCCCTTTTCTTTTAAAGCTGAATAATATTCTGTTTTAAATATATACCACATTTTCTTTATCCATTCACTTAACATTTAGGTTAAAAAATGGGCAAAAACTTGAATACATTTTTCCAAACAACATATACCAATGGCCAACATATGTATGAAAGGTGCTTTATCGGGTGCCTGGGTGGCTCAGTTGGTTAAGCGTCCGACATTTGATTTCGACTCTGGTCGAAATCAAGAGTCCTGGGATTGAGCCCGGCGCTGGGCTCTGCATTGGGCAGGAAATCTTCTTGAGGATTCTCTCTCTCCCTGTATAGAAAATGCCCAATTTTAAAAGGGACAAATAATACAAATCAGTGAAACTCTGCATAGCAAGCAAAGAGGTTGACATTTGGTATTTCTGTGTGCTGACCATTGTTCTATGCACGTTGCACAGATCTGTGGTTCTAGGTGAGAATCATCTGGATGGGTAGGGGGTTAGAATGCAGGAAAAGTGGGCTTGGGGGGTCCCACGGTGCAGATGGCTCAGATGGCTCAGCTGGATGCCTCATGGTGGTGGTGGAGGGATGGCCCAAGCTCACCGTTGGCCTCTCTTCTGATGACCTGGCCCAGCGCTGCCTTAACAAACTCTGCTGACGAGAGGATGTTTCGTCCCTTCCGTGTTCTTCCTCTGCTTTGTCTTTGCTCTCCTCCCCTCTGTTCTCTGGATATTAGCTGTGGGCAGTGGGGGAGGAACAATAAAACTGTCCAGTGGAGATGCTAAGTTGCAAGCTTTTGTTCCTTATTCACCCCGGGGGGAACTCTCTACAACAGAGGAGCTCTGTTCAAATCCTATCCAGAAATCTGTAGGCACTGAGCAAACGCTCTTCTCTCCTGGTCTGGGGTTGCCCTGGAGCTGTTACAAAGGAAGTGTCACTGCCCTGGATCCCTATTTCAGGAGAAGAGAGACCTATTAGCCAAGGGGGTAGGAGGACTCTTTCAAGTTGCCTATGTAGGCTCTGCAGGGAGGGGAAGATGCAGTTTTTGGAGAGGCCCAGACCTCTAACAGCAGAGGGAAAATGAAGGTCCCTGTGTGACAGCTCATCATACAGAGAAGCAAGGGTAGAGCCTGCAAAAGAGCCCAGCCCTCAGTCTCAAAGATTGTGCTTGGAATGACCCAAGCTCAAGTCCAGCACTACCTCTGACCAGTAATGGGAGGTAAGAAGGAGGCATCTCTTGTGCAGGACCTTTAGAAGAGCGTCCAGGCTGGACCAGAGGGGGAAGAAATGGGGACTGATATGCTCCATCACACCACTCTCTGTGGCTCATACATACAGGGTGTCCCAAAAATCTTAGTGTGGTTTTCAGCTTTAAGAACTTCAAAAGGGTAGGGGGGAGGAGGAGACCTAAATTTCGTCTGGTCCCAGGAATACAGCTGGATAGCTCTCAGACCATTCAGAACACCCACGAACTCAACAGGAGATCGAAGAAAAGAATACGAGCAACTCTCTGAACAGAAAAGCGACCACTTTCTGGAAGGTAGGACGTGCAGAGAAGTGAATCTGAGGTGATATTCGGGAGGATAGATCGCGGGGGAGGGGACCTCCGTTGGCCGCTTCTGGCAAGTGATAGAGCAGCGGAGCACAAAATCAGAACTTTTAGAAGTCAGCTCTGCTGAGGGACATCGCTCCAGTGGCTAAGTGAGGGGTGGAAACCTCACAGGGACAGTGTGGTCTCAGGACCCTTGGGGGTCACAGAAAGACCAGGGGTGCCTGAGTGCGGCAGAGCTCCCAGGTATCAGAGCAGGGAAGCCAGCTGCAGAGAAGGAGCCAAGGCATGGGCTCTCAGCTTGGGGTTGCCATAAACCATGTTCTGTGGCACAGTCAGGCCACTGCTCCTCCAGCAGGGACCCAACAAGCGGCAGATCCGGGGAGACTCCCCTTCCTCCCCTGGGAGGAGTGGTGCGGGAGTGCACCGCAGGGATCTGCTGGGTTTGGAGACTCCACATGGGGTTGGGTGCCAGAGATAGAAACGCTCGGTCACAGGCCAGGTGAGCACGGAGTGTGGCTGGAGACTGGGGAGACAGCCGTGATTGTTTTTCTCTGGGGGTGCACTGAGGAGCAGGGCCTGAGTTCTCTGCTCCTCCAGGGCAGAGATTGGGAGGCTGCCATTTCCACTCTCGTCCTCCAAAGCTGTAGGGAAAGCTTGCAGGGAACAAAAGCTCCCAAGAGCAAACCCCAGCAGATTACTTAGCCCAGACCGATAAGGGCGGGGGAATTCCGCCTCCAGCAAAGACATTTGGGAACCACGGCAACAGGCCCCTCCCCCAGAAGATCTGCAAGAACAGCCAGCCAAGACCAAGTTTACCGATCAAAGAGAATGGCAGAACTCCAGCACTAGGGGAATACTGCACATAGAATCCATGGCTTTTTTACCATGATTCTTTAGTCTTTCAAAGTTAATTCTTTTTAATTTTCTTTATTTTTTTCTTTTTCTATTTTTTTAGATGAGTTTTTCTTCTTTCCTTTTCAACCAACATCTTATCAATTCTGCTTTTAAAATCTTTTTTAATTTTTCATTTTTACAGTCTATCTCTTCATTGTATTTAACCTTATTTTTTGTATATATATAAGTTTTTCTTTCTTTAAAATTTTGGGATATGGTTTCTTCTAACAGACCAAAATATACCCTAAATCTAATGTATGACATTGTCCTAGTCTCCCGCCTGATCACATTCTCTCTCTCTCTTTTTTTTAAAAATTTTTTCATTCCTTTTTCAACCAACTTCTTATCAATTTCTTTTTAAAAATCTTTTTTAATTTTCATCCTTACAGTCATATTCCATCCCTTCATCACATTTACCCTTATTTTTGTATAAGTTTTTCTTTCTTTAAAATTTTGGGAGGCAATTTCTTCTAACAGACCAAAATACACCCAAAATCTAGGTGTTATAGGCTCTGTTATATTCACCAGCCTGATCATATTCTTCCCCCCCCTTTCTTTTCCCCCAGTTTTGGGTCTCTTCTGATTAGTTTATATTTTTCTGGGGTCATTGTTACCCTTTTAGCATTTTTTTTAGCATTCTGTTCTCTCATTCATCTAATCTCCTCTGGACAAAATGGCAATACGGAAAAACTCACCTCAAAAAAAAGAAGAGGCAGTACCGACTGCCAGGGACCTAATCAATACAGACATTAGTAAGATGTTGGAACTACAGTTCAGAATGACCATTATAAATATACTAGCTGGGCTTGAAAAAAGCACAGAAGATACTAGAGGATCCCTCTCTGGAGAAATAAAAGACCTAAAAATCTAACCAAGTCTAAATCAAAAAGGCTATTAATGAGGTGCAATCAAAAATGGAGGCTCTAACTGCTAGGATAAATTATGCAGAAGAGAGAATTAGTGATATAGAAGACCAAACGATTGAGAATAAAGAAGCTGAGAAAAAGAGAGATAAACAACTACTGGATCACGAGGGCAGAATTCGAGAGATAAGTGATACCATAAAGCAAAACAACATTAGAATAATTGGGATCCCAGAAGAAGAAGAAAGAGAGAGAGGGGGGCAGAAGGTATATTGGAGCAAATTATAGCAGACAACTTCCCTAATTTGGGGAAGGAAACAGGCATCAAAATCCAGGAGGCACAGAGAACCCCCCTCAAAAATCAATAAAAATAGGTCAGCACCTCGAAATCTAATAGTAAAACTCACAAATCTCAGAAACAAAGAGAAAATCCTGAAAGCAACTTGGGACAAGAGGTCTGTAACCTACTATGGTAGAAACATTAGATAGGCAGCAGACCTATCCACAGAGACCTGACATGCCAGAAAAGACTGGCATGATCAAAGGAAACAGTCAAAAAAACCAAAAGACAGCTGACAGAATGGGAGAAGATATTTGCAAATGACATATCAGATAAAGGGCTAGTGTCCAAAATTTATAAAGAACTTATCAAACTCAACACCCAGAGAACAAATAATCCAATCAAGAAATGGGCAGAAGACATGAACAGACATTTTTCCCACGAAGACATTCAAGTGGCTCAGCATCAGGGAAATCCAAATCAAAACCTCATTGAGATACCACCTCACACAGTCAGAATGGCCAAAATTAACAAGTCAGGAAAGGACAGATGTTAGTGAGGACGCAGAGAAAGGGGAATCCTCCTACACTGTTGGTGGGAATGCAAGCTGGTGCAGCCACTCTCGAAAATAGTATGGCAGTTCCTCAAAATTTGAAAATAGAGCTACTGTAAAACCAGCAATTGCCCTAATGGGTATTTACCCCAAAGATAGCAATGTAGTCATCCGAAGGGGTACGTACACCCTGATGTTTATAGCAGCAATGCCCATAATAGCTGAACTATGAAAAGAGCCAAGATGTCCATAGACAGATGAATGGATAAAGAAGATATGGTGTACACACACACACACACACACACACACACACAATGAAATATTATGCAGCCATTAAAAAAACCCCAAATCTTGCCACTTGCAACAGCGTGGATGGATCTAGAGGGTATTATGCTAAGCGAAATAATCAGAGAAAGACATGTGTCACATGATCTCACTGATATGAGGAATTCCTAATCTCAGGAAACAAAGTGAGGGTTTCTGGAATGGTGGGGGTGGGAGTGATGGGGCGGCTGGGTGATAGACATTGGGGAGGGTATGTGCTATGGTGAGCACTGTGAATTGTGTAAGACTGATGAATCACAGACCTGTACCTCTGAAACAATATATTATATGCTAGAAAAAAAAAAGATAGTAGGAAGGGAAAAATGAAGGGGGGAAATCGGAGGGGGAGATGAACCATGAGAGACTATGGACTCTGAGAAACAAACTGAGAGTTCTAGAGGGGAGGGGGGTAGGGGATGTGTTAGCCTGGTGATGGGTATTAAAGAGGGCACGTATTGAATGGAGCACTGGATGTTATACACAAACAATGAATCATGGAACACTACATCAAAATCTAATGATGTAATGTATGGTGATTAATATAACATAATAAAATAAAATAAAAAATAACCACCAAAAAAAAAAGACCTTCAAAAGTGTAAATGCTATGAAATTACAAAAACATCCTTTGAAAGTTGAGTTGTTTACATTTCTTATTTTCTTATTGTGATTTATGAATTTTAAATAATAAATAATTTAATTTTTTCAGGCTCTGCCAGTGTGATAAACATTGAAACAAAAGATTAAAATTAAACATTATTTTTTAAAATACACAAAACTATGTAAAGATATAAGAAGTATAAATAAGTTAACTTTCACAGGATGTTTTTGTAGGCTTATAGCATTTATACTTCTAAAGTTATGAAGCTTAAAACATCACTACAACTTTTGGGACACTCTGTTATTACTGACCGTTAGCTAGATGCCTGTACTGTATTTATATGATGTATGTGCTATAACAATTCATTTATTCAATGACAATATTTTCAGTTTACTAACTAGGTGCTAGGCAGTGGGAATACTGCAATGAACGATATAAAAATCCCTGTTCTCATAAAATATATACATTTTCCAGTAGTTCAACACAAATAATCCTTATTTTGGAGTTTGGGTCCAATCATTATCCATACATCCTTTAGAAATCATTGTAAATTTTGAGAGTAAGAAATGTGTGTGTGGGGGGCGCTTGGGTGGCTCAGTTGGTTAAGCGACTGCCTTCAGCTCAGGTCATGATCCTGGAGTCCCGGGATCGAGTCCCACATCTGGCTCCCTGCTCTGCAGGGAGTCTGCTTCTCCCTCTGACCCTCTTCCCTCTTGTGCTCTCTATCTCTCATTCTCTCTCTCTCAAATAAATAAATAAAATCTTTATAAAAAAAGGAATGTGTGTGTGTTTTCAAATAGAATTTCTTTAAAACTACTGTTATTTCACTTTAGGAAGAGAATCATGGAGGTCATGGGATGATGAATTTGGGTTTGCAATGTTTGGGGACATTTGTGCTCACGACCTTCTAGCAGGCTCCAACTCCCTGTCCACAGCCCTCCTCTCTTCAAACAACCAACCCTCCTTCCTCAGCCTGCATATTTTATTTCACTGAGAAAAAAGTAGCAATCCGGTGAGAACCTCTGTATCTTCCCATATGGAATCTTCTAACCAACCCAGATACCCTTCCTTCCCTCCACCTCTGGATGCGCAGTGGGCTCCTGACTACTGTCAACTCCACTGCTTATATAGTGGAGGCCTCTAAGGGCTTTCTAAAACTTCTCTCCTGTCTTCTGTGTCATTACCTTTTCCCTCTCTACTGAATCTTTCCATCAGCATACAAACACCCTGTAATTTCCATAAGAAAAAAGCTTCTGTGACTCTAAATTCCTCTCTAACTATTGCCCAGTTACTTTGCTCCCATTTACAGTGAATCTTGGACTTGTCTACACTAGTTGTTTTCATTTTCTTATTCTCTTGAACTCTCTCAAATCAAAATTTTGTGCATCACCACTCCATTAAAAAAACACATGTCAGGGCCCAACTCAATGGCTATCATACACCCAAATACAGCGGTCATTTCAAGTCCTACCTTTTTATTTTTAACAGCATTTGGCCCACTTGATCATACTCTCCTTGAGGAAAACTCTTCTTCACTTGGCTCCCAGAACACCACGTTTACTGACTACTGCTCTCAGTCTACTTTTTTGGCTCCTTTTTTTTTTTTTTTTTTTGCTCTAGATGATGCAGTATCCAAGGCCAGATTCTTAGACTTTGCTCTTCTCTCTTTACTCACATGCTAGACCCACACTCCTAAATTGCCTTTCTTAGCAGATGACTCAGATTTGTATTTCCAGTCCCAATGTCTCAAACTCTAGACTGAGATACACCCAACTGTTGCCTCTGTTGGATGTCCAACAGGCATATCAAACCTAGTGTATTCCAAAAAGAACTCATTCCCCCCTCCGAACGGGCTCCTTCAATTGCCTCTATAGTAGTAAATGGCAGGACCGTGTACCAGGCCACTACTTTCGAGTCACTCTTAGGTTTGACATTTCATCATCTTCAACGCTGCCACTCCTATCTACCCTAATCCTCATCCACCCTTGGTCGCTCCTGTACAACTACAGTAGCCCTCAAGTTCATTTCCCTGTTTCCATCTTGTCACCCCACAGAACCTGTCCACATAGCAGTCAAAATCATCCTTCTGAAACATTTTGATTGTGACACTCCTCTGCTCAAACTACCCAGATGGCTTCCACAACAGCTGGAATACATTTGAAAATTATGTGCTTCAGGGCCCTTCCCGATCTAGTCCATGCTTACTTCTCTGACCCCATATCTCACCACTCACCCCATCACTGCCCTTCAGTGTGCTGATCCTGCATGAGGGATCCTCAAGATCACCACACGGAAGGCTCTACCTCAGACCCTGGGCCTGGAATGTTCTTCCTCTGTGCAGCTTCCTGGCTGGTTCCTGAACCTCGTTCATGGCTCTTCTGCAATGTTGCTTCTTCAGGGAAGGCCTTCCTCTCCATTTTGGGTAAAGCAGCATGCTCTCTGAACCCAGTGCTTATACCCAATCTCCTTATCCTGCTTTGTATTTTTATAAAACATATCCCTTTCTGATAGTAAATTATAGCTTGATTACAAAAATTGATTAACTACCTTGCTCCATTAGAAGAGAAATTCCACGAGGGTGAGGTCTTGATCTTGTTGGCTTGGTCTCCAGTGCTTTGAACAGTGCCTTGACAGGAAGTGCTCTACAAATACTGAATTGAATGAAGAAAGTAATGTAGGATGGAATTAGACAAGACCTGACACCTACCCACAACACTTTCTCCCCTTCCTCCTCGTCTTCCTCCATCTACTTCTCCCTCCTCGCCCTCCTCCTGCCTTCTCTTCTTTTTCCTCCTCTTCTTCCTCCTCCCCTTTCCTTTCTCCTTCTACTTAAAAAAATTTACTTTTTAAAAATTTACTAAGACACAGTAGTGGAAACAATAGGAAATTATTCCATTTCTTATGTATTAACCCGTGTGTGTGTGTGTGTGTGTGTGTGTGTGTGTGTGTGTGTGTGTGTGTGTGTGGTGTGTGGTGGTGGAAGGAGGGAAAGCGGTTGCTCATGGAGGGATGGGTGAGTAAATGACAGAAATCTGCTTTAATGACAGAAGTATAGGAGAAAGACCTCCATCTGAGGTACATGCTAGAATTAAGGGGGCATCATACTGCTTTTTCAGATGCTACACTGAGGCTCCGCTCCTCAGCTTCCCTTGTATGGGTCCTACTGGAGAGTGCGGCTAGGGAATCAAAGTAAAGGTCAAGAGGAGTCACTGGTGTTCCATCTTTTACTAGTTAAATCTAGGCCCAGTCTGTAAGATGACCGTTGGATGGATGGGCGGTGAGTACCACAGCTTCTTTCCTTTCCTCTGCCTCCTCAATAAATAAGCTTGGCTTTAGAGCCTAAGTGTTTTCTGCCCTTGGGGTGTATGAGGAAGCATAGTGACAAACTGTAATCCTGCCCTTATTTGTTGGGTTGATCCAGGGAGCATGGAGAATTGTTCTGGAAGTGAGTAGGAACTCACCTAGTGACTAGATGTCTTAGAATTCTGTATAAATAAGGCAGATTTCAAAGGAGTGCCCCACTCTGTCCTTACGGCCTCCTCTCAGCACTGGGCAGTCCCTTTTTGCAACTCTTGTAAACCTAAAGTTAATCATTAAAATGATGCAGGATCAGAGACTGGCTTGTTCTATCCAGACCAAGAAAGGAGATTTTCACAGGCTCTGGGAACCATTTGGCTTCCTCTTGAGGCAGCTCTGGAGAGCAAATTGGGATTAAAAAAAAGGAATCTTCATGACATGAAGGTCAAGAAACCCAGAGTACAGAACGTTTTGTTATTCTTTCAACATTTGTCACCAGATGCTTGCTTTAGATAAGTCTGACTTTGAGAAATGGTTGTGAAGACTTGCTTAGATGTGACAGCTCTAAAAGTCCCTCATGAGCTCTGAAAAGGCAATCTCAGCCCAGCTGCTCATGGTTAGGGCTCTCCACAATGAAAATGCTGTTAGCAACTGATTCATTTCTCCCCTTGCACTGGCTTTGACAAACGTTCAGTGCCAAAGATGAGACTGGATTTCCCAATATTTTTCCTCCTTTCTGGACTTAACAATAGCCCCGCATTCTTGACCACCAGGATGGGCAGGAGTAATAGTAAACCTTGTGGGTAATGAGGGCTGTCACAGTGAACTGTGAGCCCAGGGATGAGCTCATTGTGGAGGGCTGAGTTCCTGTGAGCGCCTTGCAAGACAGACCCTATGGAGCATCGAAAGAGAGGGAAATACGCCGAATTAACTAAATGCATGCAGGAATTTGACTGTACATCTCATACATGCTGAGGTGACCTTGGAGAATTTCTTCAAGGTAATTCTTTGGGGTAAGGAGTTACACAGAATTTCTTTCAATAAAATTGTTTGCTGCACTTATTTGTAGATAGATCTGTCTCTCTTATTAGACTGTTAACACACTGAGGGCATAAATTATGTCTCATCATTAGTATTTTCTCATTATGAAGGACAACGGCCTTCAAAAATTCCAGCATTCACACACGTTAGTTCCTCAGGTCGTCGTGAAGGCTGGAATGATGGACTGAAACCAACAGGAATATAGTGAGGCTATTGGGAAAAACCTCAAGGGACCCATAGAATGGTGTCGTCTTCTAATGGGCACGGAGGTTACTAATCTAATAATAACTCTTCCTTCACAAGGTGTGATACCCTTTCACTTAAGCATGTCTACACTGTTATAACAGAGCCATGCTTGAAGTTCCTTTTGTTTCAGAATCTGGATTCTGCATGCCAGCCCAGTTGAATTCAATATGGGCCATCGGGATTTGTAGTCTGAAGAAACATTGTGTGTGCACCTGGCTGTGGGTTTGTGTTTGGTCCACATGTGTGGTTTTTGGTTAGTCGACTTAGACCTGGTTCCCAGGGTGGCCTACTCTAAATCAAGTTGAAATGTCCGGACTTCCTTGATGTACTAGAGAGTATCTGTCGTTAAAGGGTCGTCCACAGATCTCTGGAGGTACCTGAATCCACTTCAGGGGATCTGCACGTTCAAGGCTATTTTCATAGTAATACCAAGGTGTTATTTTCCTCTTTCACTGTGTTGATATTTACACTGATAGCCCAAAAGCAGTGGTGGGTAAATTTCTGGCTCATTACCATGAATCAAAGCAGCAGCGCCAAAGTATATTAGTGGTGATTGTACTTTTCACTGCCATGACCTGGCAGCTTTTTAAAAACCAGGTTTACCTGGGGCACCTGGGTAGCTCAGTCTGTTAAGCATCAGACTCTTGGTTTAGGCTCAGGTCATGATCTCAGGGCCGTGGGATCGAGCCCATGTTGGCTCTGCCACTCAGCACGGAGTCTGTTTGAGATTCTCTCCCTCTCCGTCAGCCCTCCCCCTGCTGCCCCGCTCACATGTGCTTGCTATCTCTCTAAAATAAAATAAATAAAATAAAAAAATAAATAAAACCCAGATTTATCTCAGAATGCTCTTGATAAAACAGTAAAAACTATTAATTTTACCAAATCTCAGCTTTTGAGTGTATGACTTCTAGCATCAGACATGGGTACAAGAGAATTAGAGACTATTTACCTACCCCGATTGCAGAAAATCAGACCCTTGTAATAAATCCCCAATTCTTTTTTTTTTTTTTAATTTTTTATTGTTATGTTAATCACCATATATTACATCATTAGTTTTTGGTGCAGTGTTCCATGATTCATTGTTTGTTCATAACACCCAGTGCTCCATGCAGAACGTGCCCTCCTCAATACCCATCACCAGGCTAACACATCCCCCTACCCCTCTCCCCTCTAGAACCCTCAGTTTGTTTTTCAGAGTCCATCATCTCTCATGGTTCGTCTCCCCCTCTGACATACTCCCCTTTTCTTCCTCTCCTGTTATCTTCTTCTTTTTCTTTTTTCTTAAAATACGTTGTGTTATTTGTTTCAGAAGTACAGAACTGTGATTCAACAGTCTTGCACAATTCACAACGCTCACCGTAGCACATACCCTCCCCAATGTCTATCACCCCAGCCACCCCATCCCTCCCACCCCCAACCACTCCAGTAACACTCAGTTTCTTTCCTGAGATTAAGAATTCCTCATATCAGTGAGGTCATGTGATACATGTCTTTCTCTGATTGACTTATTTCACTCAGCATAACACCCTCCAGTTCCATCCACGTCGTTGCAAATGGCAAGATCTCATTCCTTTTGATGGCTGCATAATATTCCATTGTGTATATATACCACTTCTTCTTTATCCATTCATCTGTCGATGGGCATCTTGGCTCTTTCCACAGTTTGGCTATGGTGGACATTGCCGCTATAAACATTGGGGTACACGTACCCCTTCGGGTCCCTACATTTGTGTCTTTGTGGTAAATACCCAGTAGTGCAATTGCTGGATCGAACGGTAGCTCTAATTTCAACTGTTTGAGGAACCTCCATACTGTTTTCCAGAGGGGTTGCACCAGCTTGCATTCCCACCAACAGTGTAGGAGGGTTCCCCTTTCTCCACATCCCCGCCAACATCTGTCGTTCCCTGTCTTGTTAATTTTAGCCATTCTGACGGGTGTGAGGTGGTATCTCATTGAGGTTTTGATTTGGATTTCCCTGATGCCGAGCGATGTTGAGCACTTTTTCATGTGCCTGTTGGCCATTTGGATGTCTTCTTTGGAGAAATGTCTGTTCATGTCTTCTGCCCATTTCTTGATTGGATTATTTGTTCTTTGGGTGTTGAGTTTGATAAGTTCTTTATAGATTTTGGATACTAGCCCTTTATCTGATATGTCATTTGCAAATATTTTCTCCCATTCTGTTGGTTGTCTTTTGGTTTTGTGGACTGTTTCTTTTGCTGTGCAAAAGCTTTTTATCTTGATGAAATCCCAATAGTTCATTTTTGCCCTGGCTTCCCGTGCTTTTGGCGATGTTTCTAGGAAGAAGTTGCTGCGGCTAAGGTCGAAAAGGTTGCTACCTGTGTTCTCCTTTAGGATTTTGATGGACTCCTGTCTCACGTTTAGGTCTTTCAACCATTTGGAGTCTATTTTTGTGTGTGGTGTAAGGAAATGGTCTAGTTTCATTCTTCTGCATGTGGCTGTCCAATTTTCCCAACACCATTTGTTGAAGAGACTGTCTTTTTGCCATTGGACATTCTTTCCTGCTTTGTCAAAGATAAGTTGACCATAGAGTTGAGGGTCCATTTCTGGGCTCTCGATTCTGTTCCATTGATCTATGTGTCTGTTTTTGTGCCAGTACCATACTGTCTTGATGATGACAGCTTTGTAATAGAGCTGGAAGTCCGGAATTGTGATGCCGCCAGCTTTGCTTTTCTTTTTCAGTATTCCTCTGGCTATTCTGGGTCTCTTCTGGTTCCATACAAATTTTAGGATTATTTGTTCCATTTCTTTGAAAAAAGTGGATGGTATTTTGATGGGGATTGCATTGAATGTGTAGATTGCTCTAGGTAGCATTGACATCTTCACAATGTTGATTCTCCCAATCCATGAGCATGGAACGTTTTTCCATTTCTTTGTGTCTTCTTCGATTTCTTTCATGAGTATTTTATAGTTTTCTGAGTACAAATCCTTTGCCTCTTTGGTTAGATTTATTCCTAGGTATCTAATGGTTTTGGGTGCAATTGTAAATGGGATCGACTCCTTGATTTGTCTCTCTTCTGTCTTGTTGTTGGTGTATAGGAATGCCACTGATTTCTGTGCATTGATTTTATATCCTGCTACTTTACTGAATTCCTGTATGAGTTCTAGCAGTTTTGGGGTGGAGTCTTTTGGGTTTTCCACATACAGTATCATATCATCTGCAAAGAGTGAGAGTTTGACTTCCTCTTTGCCGATTTGGATGCCTTTGATTTCTTTTTGTTGTCTGATTGCTGTGGCTAGGACTTCTAATACTATGTTGAATAGCAGTGGTGATAGTGGACATCCCTGCCGCGTTCCTGACCTTAGGGGAAAAGCTCTCAGCCTTTCCCCATTGAGAATGATATTCGCTGTAGGTTTTTCATAGATGGCTTTTATGATATTGAGGTATGTACCCTCTATCCCTATACTCTGAAGAGTTTTGATCAAGAAAGGATGTTGTACTTTGTCAAATGCTTTTTCTGCATCTATTGAGAGGATCATATGATTCTTGCTCTTTCTTTTGTTAATGTATTGTATCACATTGATTGATTTGCGGATGTTGAACCAGCCTTGCAGCCCAGGAATAAATCCCACTTGGTCCTGGTGAATAATCCTTTTAATGTACTGTTGGATCCTATTGGCTAGTATTTTGGTGAGAATTTTTGCATCCATGTTCATCAAGGATATTGGTCTGTAATTCTCTTTTTTGATGGGGTCTTTGTCTGGTTTTGGGATCAAGGTAATGCTGGCCTCATAAAATGAGTTTGGAAGTTTCCCTTCCATTTCTATTTTTTGGAACAGTTTCAGGAGAATAGGTATTAATTCTTCTTGAAATGTCTGATAGAATTCCCCTGGGAAGCCATCTGGTCCTGGGCTTTTGTTTCTTGGGAGATTTTGGATGACTGTTTCAATTTCCTTAGTGGTTATAGGTCTGTTCAGGTTTTCTATTTCTTCCTGGTTCAATTTTGGTAGTTGATACATCTTTAGGAATGCACCCATTTCTTCCAGGTTATCTAATTTGTTGGCATAGAGTTGCTCATAATATGTTCTTATAATTGTTTGTATTTCTTTGGTGTTGGTTGTGATCTCTCCTCTTTCATTCATGATTTTGTTGATTTGGGTCATTTCTCTTTTCTTTTTGATCAGTCTGGCTAGGGGTTTATCAATCTTGTTAATTCTTTCAAAGAACCAGCTCCTAGTTTCGTTGATCTGTTCTACTGTTCTTTTGGTTTCTAGCTCATTGATTTCTGCTCTGATCTTTATGATTTCTCTTCTCCTGCTGGGTTTAGGCTTTATTTGCTGTTCTTTCTCCAGCTCCTTTAGGTGTAGGGTTAGGTTGTGTATTTGAGACCTCTCTTGTTTCTTGAGAAAGGCTTGTATTGCTATATACTTTCCTCTCAGGACTGCCTTTGCTGTATCCCAAAGATTTTGAACAGTTGTGTTTTCATTTTCATTGGTTTCCAGGAATTTTTTTAATTCTTCTTTGATTTCTTGGTTGACCCATTCATTCTTTAGTAGGATGCTCTTTAGCCTCCATGTATTTGAGTTCTTTCTGACTTTCCTCTTGTGGTTGAGTTCTAGTTTCAAAGCATTGTGGTCTGAAAATATGCAGGGAATGATCCCAATCTTTTGGTACCGATTGAGACCTGATTTGTGACCTAGGATGTGATCAATTCTGGAGAATGTTCCATGGGCACTAGAGAAGAATGTGTATTCCTTTGCTTTGGGATGGAATGTTCTGAATATGTCTGTGAAGTCCATTTGGTCCAGTGTGTCATTTAAAGTCTTTATTTCCTTGTTGATCTTTTGCTTAGATGATCTGTCCATTTCAGTCAGGGGGGTGTTAAAGTCCCCCACTATTATTGTATTGCTATCAATGTGTTTCTTTGCTTTTGTTATTAATCGCCTTATATAATTGGCTGCTCCCATGTTCGGGGCATAGATATTTACAATTGTTAGATCTTCTTGTTGGATAGACCCTTTAAGTAGGATATAGTGTCCTTCCTCATCTCTTATTACAGTCTTTGTTTTAAAATCTAGTTTGTCTGATATAAGGATTGCCACCCCAGCTTTCTTTTGGTGTCCATTAGCATGGTAAATGGTTTTCCACCCCCTCACTTTCAATCTGGGGGTGTCTTTGGGTCTAAAATGAGTCTCTTGCACACAGCATATTGATGGGTCTTGTTTTTTAATCCAATCTGATAGCCTGTGTCTTTTGATTGGGGCATTGAGCCCATTTACATTCAGGGTAACTATTGAAAGGTATGAATTTAGTGTCATTGTATTACCTGTAAGGTGACTGTTAACTGTCTGTTGTCTGTGTTCTTTTCTGCTCTTTGCTGCTTTTAGGTTCTTTCTTTGCTTAGAGGACCCCTCTCAATATTTCTTGGAGGGCTGGTTTCGTGTTTGCAAATTCCTTTAGTTTTTGTTTGTTCTGGAAGCTTTTTATCTCTCCTTCTATTTTCAATGATAGCCTAGCTGGATATAGTATTCTTGGCTGCATATTTTTCTCGTTTAGTGCTCTGAAGATATCTTGCCAGTCCTTTCTGGCCTGCCAGGTCTCTGTGGATAGGTCTGTTGCCAATCTAATGTTTCTACCATTGTAGGTTACATATCTCTTCTCCCGAGCTGCTTTCAGGATCTTCTCTTTGTCTCTGAGACTCGTAAGTTTTACTATTAGATGTCGGGGTGTTGACCTATTATTATTGATTTTGAGAGGGGTTCTTTGTGCCTCCTGGATTTTAATGCCTGTTTCCTTCCTCACATTAGGGAAGTTCTCTGCTATAATTTGCTCCAATATACCTTCTGCCCCTCTCTCTCTCTCTTCTTCTTCTGGGATCCCAATTATTCTAATGTTGTTTCGTCTTATCATATCACTTATCTCTCGAATTCTGCCCTCGTGATCCTGTAGTTGTTTCTCTCTCTTTTTCTCAGCCTCTTTATTTTCCATCATTTGGTCTTTTATATCGCTGATTCTCTCTTCTGCCTCATTTATCCTAGCATTTAGTGCCCCCATTTTTGATTGCACCTCATCAATAGCCTTTTTGATTTCGATTTGGTTAGATTTTAGTTCTTTTATTTCTCCAGAAAGGGTTTCTCTAATAACTTCCACGCTTTTTTCAAGCCCAGCTAGTATCTTTAAAATCATGATTCTGAACTCTAGGTCCGACATCGTACTAATATCGGTATTGAGTAGGTCCCTGGCTGACGGTACTACCTCTTGTTCTTTTTGCTGAGGTGATTTCTTTCGTCTTGTCATTTTGTCCAGAGGAGAATAGATGAATGTGAGAACAAAATGCTAACAGGTTAACAACGTCCCCAGCAAATATACTGTATACAAATCAGAAAAGACCTGACACCAGGGGAAAAGAAAGGGAAAGAAAGAAAAAAGAAAGAGAAAAAGAAAAAAAAAAAAAGAAAAAAAAGATAAAAACTAAAACAAAACAATACAAAAAAGGCAGAATATGATCAAATATGATCAGGCTAGTGCATAGATCAGTGCCACACACTAGATTTTGGGCGTATTTTGGTCTGTTAGAAAAAAGTGCCTCCTAAAATTTTAAAGGAAGAAAGACATATATGTACAAAATAAGGGTTGATACAATGAAGGGATGGAAGATGACTGTAAAGATGAAAATTATAAAAGATTTTATAAAAGGACTTGGTAAGATAAGTTGTTTGAAAAAAGAAAGAAGATATAAGAAAAAATAAAAAAGGAAAAAGGGAGAGAATGTGATCAGGCAGGAGACTAGAACAAAGCCATACACTAGTGATTTAGGGTATATTTTGATCTGTTAGAAGAAACTGTACCTCAAAATTTTAAAGAGAGAAGAACTTATATATATATGCCAAAAATAAGGGTAACTACTAGAGAGGGATAAAATATGACTCTAAAAATGAAAAATAAAAAATGTTTTTTTTTTTTTTTTAAAAAGGGATTTATAAGATGTTGGTTGAAAAAGGGAAAAAGAAAAATAAAAAAAAAACAGTCAACAAAAATTAACTTTGATGAAATAATGAATCATGGTAAAAAAAAAAAAAAAAAAAAGCCATGAATCTATGTGCAGTATTCCCCTAGCGCTGGAGTTCTCCTATTCTCCTTGATCGATCAACTTGGTCTTGGCTTGCTGGCTGTTTGTGCTGATCTTCTGGGGGAGGGGCCTGTTGCCGTGGTTCCCAAATGTCTTTGCTGGAGGCGGAATTGCCCCGCCCTTGTCGGTCCGGGCTAAGGAAGCTGCTCGGGTTTGCTCTCAGGAGCTTTTGTTCCCTGCAAGCTCTCGGTACAGCTTTGGAGGCCCAGGGCAGAAATGGTGGCCTCCCAATCTCCACTTGAAGGAGCTGAGAACTCGGGGCCCCGCTCCTCAGTGTGCCCCCAGAGAAAAGCAGTCACTTCCGTGTCCCCGGTCTCCGGCCGCACTCCGTGCTCACCCGGCCTGTGATCGAGCGTTGCTATCTCTGGCACCCGACCCCGCGCGGAGTCTCCAAACCCAGCAGATCCCTGCAGTGCGTTCCCGCACCGCTTCTCCCCGGGAAGGAAGGGGAGTCTCCCCGGATCTGCTGCTTGTTGGGTCCCTGCTGGGGGAGCCGTGCCCCGACTGGGCCGCAGATCACAGTTTATGGCAACCCCGAGCTGAGAACCCGCGACTCTGCTCCGTATCTGAAGCCGGTTTCCCTGCTCTGATACCTGGGAGCTCTGCTGCACTCAGGCACCCCGGTATCTCTGTGACCCCAAGGGTCCTGAGACCACACTGTCCCGGGAGGATTCCACCCCCCGCTTAGCCACTGCAGCGACTTCCCTCCGCCGAGCCGACTTCTAAAAGGTCCGATTTTGTGCTCCGCGGCTCTATCACTTGCCAGAAGCGGCCGGCGGAGGCCCCTCCCCCGCCGTCTATCCTCCCGAATATCGCCTCGGATTCACTTCTCCGCAAGCCCTACCTTCCAGTAAGTGGTCGCTTCTCTGTTCAGAGAGTTGTTGCTACTCTCCTGTTCGATCTCCTGTTGAGTTCGTAGGTGTTCAGAATGGTTTGATCCCTATTCAGCTGAATTCCTGAGACCAGACGAAATCTAGGTCTCCTACTCCTCCGCCATCTTGCTCCGCCCCTATAAATCCCCAATTCTATATGTCATTCCTAGTGGTTCATTTTCTCTGAGAGAACCCTGACTGATACAGATCTGGGGAAGGAGTCTGATAGCTGTCTTCAAATATTTGCAATGCTGTTATGTGACCAAAGAAGCAGTTTTATTCTGGGTTGATTCAGAGACTAGAATGAAGTCCCAGCGGTAGAGGAGAGAGGCAGGATGGGGTTTGGACTCTGGACACAGACTCCTTTAGTTTGGCTTAGATTCTGGCTCTGCCATTTACTTGCAGCTTTGGTTTTCTCATCTGTTAAATGGCCATAAATATAGTACTCATTTCACATGATTGTTATGAGAATTAAATGAGTTAATATTTAGAAAATGCTTTAAATAGTGCTTTTCATATAGTGAACTCTATTTAATGTTCTGTTAAAGTTTAAAAAGTTATAGGGAGATAGATTTTGCTTTAAGACATAAGTACAAGAGAATTAGAGACTTTTTAGCTCCCCCAATTGCAGAAAATCAGACCCTTGTAATAAATCCCTAATTCTATATGTCATTCCTAGTGGTTCATTTTCTCATATTCTTTAAGAATATTTTAGGGTTGCCTGGGTGGCTCAATTGGTTAAGCGTCTGCCTTCGGCTCAGGTCACGACCCCAGGGTTCTGGGGATTGAGCCCTGCATCAGGCTCTCTACTAGGTGGTGAGTCTGCTTCTTCCTCTCCCTCCTCCTGCCACATTCCCTGCTTGTGCTCTCTCTCTGTCAAATAAATAAATAAATCTTGGGGGGCGGAGCAAGATGGCGGAGGAGTAGGAGACCTAGATTTTGTCTGGTCTCAGGAATTCAGCTGAATAGGGATCAAACCATTCTGAACACCTACGAACTCAACAGGAGATCGAACAGGAGAGTAGCAACAACTCTCTGAACAGAGAAGCGACCACTTACTGGAAGGTAGGACGTGCGGAGAAGTGAATCCGAGGCGATATTCGGGAGGATAGACGGCGGGGGAGGGGCCTCCGCCGGCCGCCTCTGGCAAGTGCTAGAGCCGCGGAGCACAAAATCGGACCTTTTAAAAGTTGGCTCGGCAGAGGGACGCCGCTGCAGTGGCTAAGCGGGGGGTGGAATCCTCCCGGGACAGTGTGGTCTCAGGACCCTTGGGGTCACAGAGAGACCGGGGGTGCCTGAGTGCGGCAGAGCTGCCAGGTGTCGGGGCGGGGAAGCCGGCTGCAGATACGGACCAGAGTCGCGGGCTCTCAGCTCGGGGTTGCCATAAACTGTGATCTGCGGCCCAGTCGGGGCACGGCTCCCCCAGCAAGGACCCAACAAGCAGCAGATCCGGGGAGACTCCCCTTCCTTCCCGGGGAGGAGCGGTGCGGGAACGCACTGCAGGGATCTGCTGGGTTTGGAGACTCCGAGCGGGGTCGGGTGCCAGAGATAGCAACGCTCGATCACAGGCCGGGTGAGCACGGAGTGCGGCCGGAGACCGGGGACACGGGAGTGACTGCTTTTCTCTGGGGGCGCACTGAGGAGTGGGGCCCCGAGTTCTCGGCTCCTCCGGGCGGAGACTGGGAGGCCGCCATTTTCGCCCTGGTCCTCCAAAGCTGTACCGAGAGCTTGCAGGGAACAAAAGCTCCTGAGAGCAAACTGGAGCAGCTTCCTTAGCCCGGACCGACAAGGGCGGGGCAATTCCGCCTCCGGCAAAGACATTTGGAAACCACAGCAACAGGCCCCTCCCCCAGAAGATCAACACAAACAGTCAGCAAGCCAAGACCAAGTTGATCGATCAAGGAGAATAGGAGAACTCCAGCGCTAGGGGAATACTGCACATAGATTCATGGCTTCTTTTTTTTTTTTTTTTTTTTTTTTTTACCATGATTCATTATTTCATCAAAGTTAATTTTTGTTGACTTTTTTTTATTTTTATTTTTCTTTTTCCCTTTTTCAACCAACATCTTATAAATCCCTTTTTAAAAAAAAAAAAAATTTTATTTTTTTTTTCATTTTTAGAGTCATATTTTATCCCTTCATAGTAGTTATCCTTGTTTTTGGCATATATATATAAGTTGTTCTCTCTTTAAAATTTTGAGGTACAGTTTCTTCTAACAGATCAAAATATACCCTAAACCACTAGTGTATGGCTTTGTTCTAGTCTCCTGCCTGATCACATTCTCTCCCTTTTTCCTTTTTTTTTTTTTTTTTCCTTAAATCTTCTTTCTTTTTTCAAACAACTTATCTTACCAAGTCCTTTTATAAAATCTTTTATAATTTTCATCTTTACAGTCATCTTCCATCCCTTCATTGTATCAACCCTTATTTTGTACATATATGCCTTTCTTCCTTTAAAATTTTAGGAGGCACTTTTTTCTAACAGACCAAAATACGCCCAAAATCTAGTGTGTGGCACTGATCTATGCACTAGCCTGATCATATTTGATCATATTCTGCCTTTTTTGAATTGTTTTGTTTTTGTTTTTATCTTTTTTTTTTCTTTTTTTTTTCTTTTTCTCTTTCTTTTTTCATTCTTTCCCTTTCTTTTCCCCCGGTTTCAGGTCTTTTCTGATTTGTATACAGTATATTTGCTGGGGACGTTGTAAACCTGTTAGCCTTTTGTTCTCTCATTCATCTATTCTCCTCTGGACAAAATGACAAGACGAAAGAAATCACCTCAGCAAAAAGAACAAGAGGTAGTACCGTCAGCCAGGGACCTACTCAATACGGACATTAGTACGATGTCGGACCTAGAGTTCAGAATCATGACTTTAAAGATACTAGCTGGGCTTGAAAAAAGCGTGGAAGTTATTAGAGAAACCCTTTCTGGAGAAATAAAAGAACTAAAATCTAACCAAATCGAAATCAAAAAGGCTATTGATGAGGTGCAATCAAAAATGGGGGCACTAAATGCTAGGATAAATGAGGCAGAAGAGAGAATCAGCGATATAGAAGACCAAATGATGGAAAATAAAGAGGCTGAGAAAAAGAGAGAGAAACAACTACAGGATCACGAGGGCAGAATTCGAGAGATAAGTGATACGATAAGACGAAACAACATTAGAATAATTGGGATCCCAGAAGAAGAAGAGAGAGAGAGAGGGGCAGAAGGTATATTGGAGCAAATTATAGCAGAGAACTTCCCTAATGTGAGGAAGGAAACAGGCATTAAAATCCAGGAGGCACAGAGAACCCCTCTCAAAATCAATAAAAATAGGTCAACACCCCGACATCTAATAGTAAAACTTACGAGTCTCAGAGACAAAGAGAAAATCCTGAAAGCAGCTCGGGAGAAGAGATATGTAACCTACAGTGGTAGAAACATTAGATTGGCAACAGACCTATCCACAGAGACCTGGCAGGCCAGAAAGGACTGGCAAGATATCTTCAGAGCACTAAACGAGAAAAATATGCAGCCAAGAATACTATATCCAGCTAGGCTGTCATTGAAAATAGAAGGAGAGATAAAAAGCTTCCAGAATAAACAAAAACTAAAGGAATTTGCAAACACGAAACCAGCCCTCCAAGAAATATTGAGAGGGGTCCTCTAAGCAAAGAGAGAACCTAAAAACAGCAAAGAGCAGAAACGAACACAGACAACAGACAGTTAACAGTCACCTTACAGGTAATACAATGGCACTAAATTCATACCTTTCAATAGTTACCCTGAATGTAAATGGGCTCAATGCCCCAATCAAAAGACACAGGCTATCAGATTGGATTAAAAAACAAGACCCATCAATATGCTGTCTGCAAGAGACTCATTTTACACCCAAAGACACCCCCAGATTGAAAGTGAGGGGGTGGAAAACCATTTACCATGCTAATGGACGCCAAAAGAAAGCTGGGGTGGCAATCCTTATATCAGACAAACTAGATTTTAAAACAAAGACTGTAATAAGAGATGAGGAAGGACACTATATCCTACTTAAAGGGTCTATCCAACAAGAAGATCTAACAATTGTAAATATCTATGCCCCGAACATGGGAGCAGCCAATTATATAAGGCGATTAATAACAAAAGCAAAGAAACACATTGACAACAATACAATAATAGTGGGGGACTTTAACACCCCCCTGACTGAAATGGACAGATCATCTAAGCAAAAGATCAACAAGGAAATAAAGACTTTAAATGACACACTGGACCAAATGGACTTCACAGACATATTCAGAACATTCCATCCCAAAGCAACGGAATACACATTCTTCTCTAGTGCCCATGGAACATTCTCCAGAATTGATCACATCCTAGGTCACAAATCAGGTCTCAATCGGTACCAAAAGATTGGGATCATTCCCTGCATATTTTCAGACCACAATGCTTTGAAACTAGAACTCAACCACAAGAGGAAAGTCGGAAAGAACTCAAATACATGGAGGCTAAAGAGCATCCTACTAAAGAATGAATGGGTCAACCAAGAAATTAAAGAAGAATTAAAAAAATTCATGGAAACCAATGAAAATGAAAACACAACTGTTCAAAATCTTTGGGATACAGGAAAGGCAGTCCTGAGAGGAAAGTATATAGCAATACAAGCCTTTCTCAAGAAACAAGAAAGGTCTCAAATACACAACCTAACCCTACACCTAAAGGAGCTGGAGAAAGAACAGCAAAGAAAGCCTAAACCCAGCAGGAGAAGAGAAATCATAAAGATCAGAGCAGAAATCAATGAACTAGAAAGCAAAAGAACAGTAGAACAGATCAACGAAACTAGGAGCTGGTTCTTTGAAAGAATTAACAAGATTGATAAACCCCTGGCCAGACTGATCAAAAAGAAAAGAGAAATGACCCAAATCAACAAAATCATGAATGAAAGAGGAGAGATCACAAGCAACACCAAAGAAATACAAACAATTATAAGAACATATTATGAGCAACTCTATGCCAGCAAATTAGATAACCTGGAAGAAATGGGTGCATTCCTAGAGATGTATCAACTACCAAAATTGAACCAGGAAGAAATAGAAAACCTGAACAGACCTATAACCACTAAGGAAATTGAAACAGTCATCAAAAATCTCCCAAGAAACAAAAGCCCAGGGCCAGATGGCTTCCCAGGGGAATTCTATCAGACCTTTCAAGAAGAATTAATACCTATTCTCCTGAAACTGTTCCAAAAAATAGAAATGGAAGGGAAACTTCCAAACTCATTTTATGAGGCCAGCATTACCTTGATCCCAAAACCAGACAAAGACCCCATCAAAAAAGAGAATTACAGACCAATATCCTTGATGAACATGGATGCAAAAATTCTCACCAAAATACTAGCCAATAGGATCCAACAGTACATTAAAAGGATTATTCACCATGACCAAGTGGGATTTATCCCTGGGCTGCAAGGCTGGTTCAACATCCGCAAATCAATCAACGTGATACAATACATTAACAAAAGAAAGAACAAGAATCATATGATCCTCTCAATAGATGCAGAAAAAGCATTTGACAAAGTACAACATCCTTTCTTGATCAAAACTCTTCAGAGTATAGGGATAGAGGGTACATACCTCAATATCATAAAAGCCATCTACGAAAAACCTACAGCGAATATCATTCTCAATGGGGAAAGGCTGAGAGCTTTTCCCCTAAGGTCAGGAACGCGGCAGGGATGTCCACTCTCACCACTGCTATTCAACATAGTATTAGAAGTCCTAGCCACAGCAATCAGACAACAAAAAGAAATCAAAGGCATCGAAATCGGCAAAGAGGAAGTCAAACTCTCACTCTTTGCAGATGATATGATACTGTATGTGGAAAACCCAAAAGACTCCACCCCAAAACTGCTAGAACTCATACAGGAATTCAGTAAAGTAGCAGGCTATAAAATCAATGCACAGAAATCAGTGGCATTCCTATACACCAACAACAAGACAGAAGAGAGACAAATCAAGGAGTCTATCCCATTTACAATTGCACCCAAAACGATTAGATACCTAGGAATAAATCTAACCAAAGAGGCAAAGGATCTGTACTCAGAAAACTATAAAATACTCAGGAAAGAAATTGAAGAAGACACAAAGAAATGGAAAAACGTTCCATGCTCATGGATTGGGAGAATCAACATTGTGAAGATGTCAATGCTACCTAGAGCAATCTACACATTCAATGCAATCCCCATCAAAATACCATCCACTTTTTTCAAAGAAATGGAACAAATAATCCTAAAATTTGTATGGAACCAGAAGAGACCCAGAATAGCCAGAGGAATACTGAAAAAGAAAAGCAAAGCTGGCGGCATCACAATTCCGGACTTCCAGCTCTATTACAAAGCTGTCATCATCAAGACAGTATGGTACTGGCACAAAAACAGACACATAGATCAATGGAACAGAATTGAGAGCCCAGAAATGGACCCTCAACTTTATGGTCAACTTATTTTTGACAAAGCAGGAAAGAATGTCCAATGGCAAAAAGACAGTCTCTTCAACAAATGGTGTTGGGAAAATTGGACAGCCACATGCAGAAGAATGAAACTGGACCATTTCCTTACACCACACACAAAAATAGACTCCAAATGGTTGAAAGACCTAAACGTGAGACAGGAGTCCATCCAAATCCTAAAGGAGAACACAGGTAGTAACCTTTTCGACCTTAGCCGCAGCAACTTCTTCCTAGAAACATCGCCAAAGGCACGGGAAGCCAGGGCAAAAATGAACTATTGGGATTTCATCAAGATAAAAAGCTTCTGCACAGCAAAAGAAACAGTCCACAAAACCAAAAGACAACCGACAGAATGGGAGAAAATATTTGCAAATGACATATCAGATAAAGGGCTAGTATCCAAAATCTATAAAGAACTTATCAAACTCAACACCCAAAGAACAAATAATCCAATCAAGAAATGGGCAGAAGACATGAACAGACATTTCTCCAAAGAAGACATCCAAATGGCCAACAGGCACATGAAAAAGTGCTCAACATCGCTTGGCATCAGGGAAATCCAAATCAAAACCTCAATGAGATACCACCTCACACCCGTCAGAATGGCTAAAATTAACAAGTCAGGGAACGACAGATGTTGGCGGGGATGTGGAGAAAGGGGAACCCTCCTACACTGTTGGTGGGAATGCAAGCTGGTGCAACCCCTGTGGAAAACAGTATGGAGGTTCCTCAAACAGTTGAAATTAGAGCTACCGTTCGATCCAGCAATTGCACTACTGGGTATTTACCACAAAGATACAAATGTAGGGACCCGAAGGGGTACGTGTACCCCAATGTTTATAGCAGCAATGTCCACCATAGCCAAACTGTGGAAAGAGCCAAGATGCCCATCGACAGATGAATGGATAAAGAAGAAGTGGGATATATACACAATGGAATATTATGCAGCCATCAAAAGGAATGAGATCTTGCCATTTGCAACGACGTGGATGGAACTGGAGGGTGTTATGCTGAGTGAAATAAGTCAATCAGAGAAAGACATGTATCACATGACCTCACTGATATGAGGAATTCTTAATCTCAGGAAACAACTGAGTGTTACTGGAGTGGTTGGGGGTGGGAGGGATGGGGTGGCTGGGTGATAGATATTGGGGAGGGTATGTGCTACGGTGAGCACTGTGAATTGTGCAAGACTGTTGAATCACAGATCTGTACTTCTGAAACAAATAATGCAACATATTTTAAGAAAAAAGAAAAAGAAGAAGATAACAGGAGAGGAAGAAAAGGGGAGTATGTCAGAGGGGGAGACGAACCATGAGAGATGATGGACTCTAAAAAACAAACTGAGGGTTCTAGAGGGGAGGGGGGTAGGGGGATGGGTTAGCCTGGTGATGGGTATTGAGGAGGGCACGTTCTGCATGGAGCACAGGGTGTTATGAACAAACAATGAATCATGGAACACTGCACCAAAAACTAATGATGTAATATATGGTGATTAACATAACAATAAAAAATTAAAAAAAAAAATAAATAAATCTTAAAAGAAAAAAAAAGAATTTTTTAAATGATCATAGCTTTCCAACAAAGTAGTAGAGTGCCGGGCAGAGAACAGAACCTCCTCGGACCCTTGGGGGGGGGGGTAGAAGGAAAAGGCAACACAGATTTATAGTCCAAAGACTTAATTCAAGTCTTAATCCAAAGACTTAATTCAAGGCTTAGCCGTTGGTTAGCTGTGTCATCGTAGCTAGTCATTTAATCTCTCAAAATCTCCATGTCTTCATCCGCAATATAATTTAAGTGAAATGGTGTGATTGAAGGTGCTTTGTTATCTGGAAAGTGCCCTATTCATGTCAGTCCTCGGCATTTCCTTGAAAGCATTGAGGCAGAATATGGCTGAGCTGCCTTTGTCAATGACACCGGGGAAAGGATTCTTGTATCATAGAAGTTTGGACTAGATAATCCCCATGGCTCTTTCCAGCTCAAAGAGTTTACCAACTGTTTCTCAAGTAGGCTGCCTGTCAAGGTTTGTGGTCCTATTAAAGGAATTAATAAGAGAAGGATTTTTTTTTTCTTTTTGACAGAGTGAATGAGACGGAGCTGGACTAAATGAGGAAATTAAATCAAACGATCAGCGGGGAAGGTTAGCGGTTTCTACATATATGATCATCTCGATGGTAGTTGAGGCTGCAATTTGTCGGTGCAGAAGTCCTTCTTCATTTGAATTACAGGCAGTTTGACTTCAAAGTGTTCAATTCCATCTTCTATATGAAGGTTTGGGACAGTTTGACTTTCTCGTTTTCCCTCTTAGAGCTTCAGACTGTTATGGTTAAAAATAATGTATTTATCTTCAGTTTAGAAACCTAATAAAACTTTGACAGGAGTGTGAAATGGTATAAAGCATCTCTTCAACAAATCCATCTCAATAACACTTCCTGACAATCAAAAAACCTTCAGGGCTTCTCCTTAATGACTTCTGAAGTTTTCACGGATCTGTACTAAGGATGTGAGAATGACTGGAAATGGGTTTTAAAGTAGTGCTAAATTGTTTGTTTTAAAACCCACTCTCTGATTTAGGTTTTGAAAAGGGTTTGAGAATATGCTTCCATTAAAATGTAGGCTAATGAAGTGATTACAATAACTTGTGCTCCTTGCCTGGGGGTGGGAATTACTGGGCATCTGCTCCAAGGTGAAATTTGTGTAAAAGGAAAAATGTCTCTGAGGTTAGAGTCAAGCCTCAGAGGAACAAGAGGAGCTAGTAATCTATCACAAAAGAGCTGGGCTGTTGTCAAAGAGGTGAGGGCCTTGGTATCAGGACCCAGTGCAGATTCAAACAATATTGGGCAAGTTTAAAACACGTAAGTGCTTCCTAAACCCTGTGCACACCAGAATTAACTGGGAGATGCTTTTTAAGACCATGATTGCCAGCCCTCTGCATCAGATTCTAATTCAATAGATCTAGAATACAGACTAGGAATTTATAGAATTTACACAGATATAAATTTCCAGTTGATTCTGATGATCGGCAGTGTTTAGAAACCACTAGAACGATGTACTGCTCAGGAGCTTAGGTTCACAGCAAAAAGAGGGGGATTTAGAGAGTGAATCTTTTTTTTTTTTAAAGATTTCATTTATTTGACAAAGAGAGAGAGACAGCGAGAGAGGGGACACAAGCAGGGGAAGTGGGAGAGGGAGAAGCAGGCTTCCTGCTGAGCAGGGAGCCTGATGCGGGGCTTGAACCCAGAACCCTGGGATCATGACCTGAGCCAAAGGCAGACGCTTAATGACTGAGCCACCCAGGTGCCCCTAGAGAGTGAATCTTAAGAATGGAGTCATTGTGGGTAATCTTTTAAATAAATTTTAATTGTGTTTATTTTACATTTTTTTTATTTTGGAAATTTCCATACTTACCCAAAGGTAGAGTGAATAGTAGAATCAACCATATAATGTATAATGCATCTGTCACATTAAACAATTATTGCCATGCTGCCTGTCTTGTTTCACCTGCTCTCCTCTCCTTCCCCATTTTTTATAAAGACCAAAACATTTTATTTAAAGATTTATTTATTTTAGAGAGAGAGAGAGAGAGTGAGCACGCAAGCAGGGGGAGGGGCAGAAGGAGAGGGAGAGAATCTCAACTAAGCTCGACTCTCCACTGAGTGAGGAGCCTGATGTGGGCTCAATCTCACCACCCTGAGATCATGACCTGAGCTGAAATCAAGAGTTGGTCACTTAACTGACTGAGCCACCCAGGTGCCCCCAAGACTATAATATTTTAAAGCAAATTCCAAACATCAACATTTCTTCTCTAATGGGTAAGTCCTTTTCAAAAAAGTAATTGTTATACCATTATCATGTCTAACAAAATGACCAGTAATTCTTTAATATTACCTAGTAATAATCTATATTCAAATTCTTCAACTGACTCAAAATTGTCACAAAAGCTAGAAGAAGTTGGAATTTGAATTCAGATAGTCAGACTCCAGCAGACTCTAAAATCCATAACTCATAAAAAGAGAAAGAAGAGAGTATGTTGAAGGCAATCCCGATGCTTTGAATCTTGATAGTCTTCAGGATCTTGGGGAATAAGAACCAGTTGTCAGCTCTGATGGGACAATCGTAAATGCAGGAAGTTCAGAAAGTGGGTCAGTTTCTGTGACTCAGTCACAGCATTCTATGGCCCTGTGATTACGGGGAATGGCTTTCTGTCCGTATCTGACAGATGGAGCTGAATACAACTTGAACATATTCTAACATGTTCTTCCAGATTTGCTGAGGTGTGGAGACATTTTCTGGGAGGGAACACAGGTGCAGCTTTTTGACCCAAGGTTGTCTTAGGTAATATCATCTAATCTTTTCATCATACACAGTTGTATTATACCTCTTGTGTCTTGGCCTTTGGCCCTTGGGTTTAGGATGAAACAAAATATAGGTGTTTAGTATGTATTAAATGAATGAATGAATGAATGGAATATAACTTGTATTTGGCACTCAATACACCTTAGATTAACTCTGCTTTATCAAATCTATGATCCTAATTTATGGTAACGACACTTTTTGTAGATAAAATGTTTGTAAGTCATTTAAAATTTTGTGTATTCAGAGAATTTACTCTTAAGAGTTATCTGGCAATGAATTCATCCTGAAGGGAAGCACCTTTAGTCAATGGAAATCACATGTCCTAATACACCTGTAGAAAAAGAAATACATTTTGAATATTTTTTTCCTCAAAAGATAACTGATCTACACCTGTATTTTAGAGATTTAAATATATCTCTTCAGGTGACATCGGCATAGGCCAGTAGGAGAAGCTGCAGTTGCTAAAGGGTTAGGATGGTTTAAAGTGAGGAATGGAAAATGGGAATCTTACAGGACAATTGAGGAGAAAAGTCTCTTAATGCTTTGATTCTAAAGTTCTCTGATGCTGGGCTTGACTCTTGAGTCACCGCTTTTCTGGGGTAGAGGCTGTTGGTTCTTACCAATATCTGCCTTCTCCTTTTCTCCCTGGGCTCAGAGCTGGAGCACATTTCCCAGCCTGCCCTGGAAGTGGGTGTAGTCACATGGTGGACTTCTAGCCAGTAGGGTGTGGGTAGAAGTGATGCGCATCACTTGTTGATCTGGACAGTCATAACTTCTCATGCATGGCCCCCATTCTCTTCCTCTGTCCGCAGGCTGGATGCAGGCCATCAGAGAACTCCTCGGCTCCTTCCATGTTGGGGTCTCTGACATTATATAAGAAATAAACCTCTACCATGAAAGCCACTGGAATATGGTCGTTTGCTCTGGCAGTTGGCTTAGCCTGGCTTATATGGTTTCTAAACAGCAGGATGAAAATATGGAATTGGGTCTCTAGGAATTTAGGGAGGTAGTATGAGAGAGTGGTTTAACGCATGTGTGAGCTTAGAAAATAAAAACACTTGGGGCGCCTGGGTGGCTCAGGTCATGATCCGGGAGTCCTGGGATGGAGCCCCAGGTTGGGTTCCCTGCTCAGCGGGGAGCATGTTTCTCCCTCTCCTTCTGCCCCTCTTCCCACTCATTCTCTTTCTTTCAAATAAATAAATACAAATCTTAAAAAAAAAAAAAAAAGAAAATACAAACACTTTACTGGAGTAAAGTCTGGTCCCATTTCTGTTATGAAGCTGTTGGAGAGGAAAAATTCCTGTCCCCTTCCAGGTCCTTCTAGCCAGACTAAGAATTCAATTGACATGAGACAGATTAACAGGAGAAAATCAAATTTAATTTTATATGTATGGGGAATCCCACAGACATGGAAATTCCAAAGACAGTCAGGTAAAATGGAGGTATATATGCCATTCTGAACTAAGGACAAAGGGGCAGGGGTCTGGGACTTCAAAGAAAGGCAATTCATAGGAAGAGGAAAAAGAATGAATGTTCAGTAGACAAATGCTTGGTGGGCCCCTGGGTGGGGAATGGGACATAGAGGACTTTGATCAATGTCTCCCATACCAAGTCCATAGTATAATGTAATTATCATGATGATAGTTCTCTTTCTGAAGCATGTCATCCATCTGTGCTCTTTTTAGGCAGTTGTGGTGGAGGTAAAGAGCTTGTCCTGAATCTGCTGGGTTTTGACTGCTTTTTTAACTCAAAATAATTTTTACGCCAAAGTGGCCCATTTTGGGGCAACTTGCCCTTGGCCCCTACATAACTCTGTGACTTTGGATCATTTACTTAACTTTTTTAGGTCTCAGTTTCTTCATCTCTAAAATGGGGATAATCATTATACCCACCTGAGAGGATTATTATGAGAACTGAACAAAATTGCCCCTCAGAACAAATAATAATTATAATAAAGTCAGCTATTATTATTAGAATTGACCATGGATACATTATAATTTATTCACACCTATTTTCAAAGTGCTTAGTATGTCAGGGCAAGGTTTTGGGAAAGGATATAAAGATTAGAGGGTCTGATTTTTTCTTTCAGAGAGCCCCCAGTCTAGGAAGACAATTGAAGGGCAAACCAATGATAAGGGCATAGGGCATAATAGATTATGGTATGTGAATGGCTTTGTGAATCTGTCAGCTTTTAAATCTGATGAGTATAATATAATAAATATTCATGTGCCAAAGATATGTATCAGTAGGTGGAGGTAGAAAAAGGATTTTGTTGGAATATATATAGTATATATATATATATATTTTCCCCCCTCTTGCAAACTTGCTGATGAAGTTACAAGCCAGAACCAGATTACTTTGCTGGAAGTCAATTGGCTC
Source organism: Zalophus californianus (assembly GCF_009762305.2). Lineage (NCBI taxonomy): Eukaryota > Metazoa > Chordata > Mammalia > Carnivora > Otariidae > Zalophus > Zalophus californianus. Next base: position 25,362,333 of record NC_045609.1, read on the forward strand.
TAGTAACAGTGAGTGCTGAAAGTGGAGGTTTGGTCATTTCAGGGCAATATCTGGAGCTTTGTAAACAGCTCGAGATGATTAATTTACTCTAACAGTGAATAAGAGCCAGAGCCGTGCTGCAGTGTATCCTCAAGGCTGACTTCTTAGTGGTAATTTTATTCAGTCAATTACCTCTTTTTCTCTTGTCAATTTCCTCTCCACCAAGCCATCACAATATGCAGGGGAAAATGCAAGTAGATGACAAAACACAGGGTTTGGGAATCTATCCGTACCTCTGGGGCATCTGGGAATTTTACCATGAAAAGGGCATGGCACATGGAAACACTAATTAAATTTCCATTTAAAAATTTTCGAGTGTGTGTGGGCTTTGGAATCAGAGACATCCCTGAGGATAGTTCTTCTTCAAGAACCTAGTAAATATTTTTTTCTTGACGTGTAAACAAATATTTTCTCAAGCTATTAGTTGCCAGGCACTGTGCTAGGAGCTTTGGACTCAAAGACGGGTAAACAACATCTGAAGTCTTATGGAAAATATTGATTTATACAAATAGTTACAACTTCATAAATGTTGTAATAAGTAAATATTCTGATTGGAGCCCTGTCTCACGTGACACTGTGTCTGGGGAGACGCTTGAAGGTATGATGGCTCAGCTGCTTCTTCGAGGGGGAACGGGATTTCCCAGACAGAAAGAGTAGCAGGCTTTCCAGGTAGTGGAGGCAAGATGTGTTGGTCCAAGACCCTTTTCAATGATGACTTCTTGGGGTCATGGGATATCTTAAAAGATGTCAAAGATCTTTGGCTCAAAGAACTGGGACATTTTATTAAACACATGATATCCACCAGATATCAGGAGATTAGAAAAAGCTGCTAAGACTAACTCTGAGAAGGTTTCACAAATATTTCCTAAACCCCCATAAGATTCTTAATCCAGACTCCTCCCATCACTATAATCATTCTCCTAATGAAAGAAGCAGGAGGAGAAATTTCTGACATTTTTCTTGTCCAGAGGCCTTGTCCTCTTTTCTAGTTTATGATTTATAATAGTTCAGGCAAAGTGCTCTGACTATCTAAGTTACCTAAAATTAACATATCAGTTAATTGGATTTGATACCATTAGAGGGATGGGGAAATATTCTGAAGCAATTGGTTGGAATCAAGGACATAAAAAGAAAGGCATTATGCAAATGTTTGGTTATTAAGATATTCTGCCTAGAGGGGTTAAAGTCAGATAATGAGAAATGAATGAGGATCTAAGGCTCCTGTATGTTTTAATATTAAATTTCTTTAAGAGTAATATTTGGTGTCCTTAGCGGCATGTTTTTGCCAACACAAAGGAAGAGATGGAATAAAAAAGCACCGGGCACTCTGGACAGTACATGGGTGTTGAGTGTTGGAAGGATAATTGAGGTGGAGTAATGAGAAGGTAGACATTCTAAGGCCCACGACGTCAATGGGTTCAATTATGGAACACCTTGCGTATCGTATGGGGCTATTTCTAATATAGGTAATAATGTATTCCCGAACATCTAATATGAGTAATAACTTTGTTGGTATACTTTCTAGGTTACAAGACAATTTTCCCATTCATCATCTTGCGTGACTTTCACAGCAGTCTGGAAGTGGCCTGGTGACTGCCCCAGGTCACACAATTAGAGCTGGAGATGGATCTTTCTGAAGGCACTTTCTCTCATTTCCTTGCTGAAAACAATTGGGATGACAGACCATGAATAACTTGTTATCTTTGGGCATTGAGGTAATAATTGATAATCTGGTTGGTAATGAGATTTTTGAACTTGATGAAATTTAATTCTGGGGTTACTGCCTCTGACGTGAAGAATTCAGACCACTCACTTCAATGGGGATATTTTTCTGCTTGATTGGGGCTTTAATGGCTCATTGCCTGGGCATTGCAGTCCCTGGCACCTCCGATATTAATTGGAGAACATCCAAGGACTGGCTCTGCGGGCCTTTTCTGAGAGAAGCTCCCTCCCCTAGCAGTGTGTGGACATTCAGTGGGAGAGATTCCATGGACTTCGATTACTCCCCCCGTTATTCTCCAGGGCCAAGCAGCCTAGGGCCAGGGTCTCTAGAGGGAAGAAAGCCTCTTTATTGCATCCTTGAATAGGCAGGACTGTTCATTTTTTCCTTTCCTTTTCTGTATGACTTTATAAGGTTCCAGCTGGTAAACTTAAAAGTTGGAGAACTGAACTGGAAAGGAATGTTTAGGTCTGATTCCCATTGTTTTAGCACCAGAGTAAACTGTTTTGTTCTAAGATACTTTATTTTCTGAGTCTTGTCCTTCCAACAGGATTGTAAGTTACTGGAGGGCAAGGACCTCTTTTCTAGATCATTTGGTTTTCACACACCACCTTTGACCCCTTCAGCCCTTCTACCTTGGTTTTAGAAGGGCTTGAATAAAACCTTGTGTCCCGTGGGAATAGCAGAATGGAGTGTTTAAGGGTCAGGTGCTAGAGGCAGATGGCCTGCTTTTAAAATTCCAGCTCCATCACCAACTAACTGCGTGAGTGTGGACAAGCTATGTAACTCCTCTAAGCTGGCTGCCATTTCCTCAACTGGTAACTGGGGATGTTTGAACCTACCTACTATGATAGCCGTGGAAATAAACTGGACGTTGCAATTGAAGCATTTGGCACAGGGCTTGACACACGATGATTAATCAATGTGAGCCATCATCAGCATCGACATCGTCATCATCATCATCATCATTTTTATCACTTTCATCAGCATGATCCTTCGGGTTGGCAGATGATAATGTGTAATTTTGATTATTATCAGCTTGGAAAGTTCTTGGTGTTGTGACACAGGGCTCCCTCTTTGGCTTTATCCTGTTTAGATAAACTTAGAAGCCATCACTGGGCAGTGTAAGGTGACCCAAATGTATGAAGAGCAGCACAGGCAGAGCTGACGGAATTCAAGTTTGAAATACTGGGCTAAAACTGGCAAGGCTACATTTAGCAGAGACAAGTATATGGAATTGTTATTCAGATTAAAAGTCAAAGAGTTAAAAATAAAATCGCCCAAGTACAGGACTGGATGGAAGTTAGTGTGAAAAGATCTTGAGGATTTTGCCGACCAGGAGTTGAGTCTGAGATGCTGGCATGAGGCTTTGTCTAGACAAAGATTTGTCTAGAGAAAGATTACTTTCTCTAGACAAAGGTTACTGCTATGCGCTGAATGTTTGTGTCTCCCCAAAATTTGTATGTAGAAAATTAAGCCCTAATGTGATGTATTTGGAGGTGGGGCCTTTGGGAAGTGATTAAATTATGAGGCTGGAGCCCTCATGAATGGGATCAGTGACCTTAGTAAAGAGACCCAGAGAGTTCTCTCTGTCCTTCTGCCACATGAGGACGAGGACACAGAGAAAAAAAAAACCAAAACTGTCTGTGAACCAGGAAGCAGGCCCTCAGCAGACATTGATTCTGCCAGCACCTTGATCTTGGACATTGCAACCTCCAGAACTGTGAGAATAAATTTCTGTTGTTTATAAGCCAGCCAGTCCAGTCCATGGTATTTTGTTATATTAGCCTGAATGGACTAGGAGAGCTACACTGATCAGAGTACAGTGTTCCGTCAAGGGAAGTAACAGACTTGCTGTTTGTGGAACCAGCTCGAACACATCTGAAAGACTGTGTTTAAGCTTAGTTACCCTTGCAATCATCTTGTTACCACTTCAGTAAAGGTTTGAGCTCAGTTCTTAACTGTGGATAAAATGAATCCACAGGAGGGCGGATTTGTTAAATCCTCCTACCCTGCCCACCTACACTGCCCATCATTTTGTAGCTGATGACTCTGCTGATAAATTTCAACTTGCAGTAAACATTCTCGACTCCTTTCTCAAGAGAGGTTCTTTCTCACTTTGGGGCTGACTTGAAGAGCCAGTTATGTTACTTTGTTTTCTCTTTGGGAGGGTTAGACCTAGTATCCTTTTGACCATGTAATTTCCATCCTGTGTGATCCTGACTTTTCCTCCACAATTCTCACTCCCAATACTGACCCTCTGCAGTGTCCCCGCTGTGCCCGCTGCTGTAGGTTCTAATTTGCTTCATGATTGTCATTCTCTCTTTCCCTTCTGTGTAGGGGTTTACTTTTTACTGCAGCTAGTAACTTAATTTTACCCTAATAATGACTTGTATAATAGTATACTTTGCAGATTATACATTTGTTTAAAATGCAGCGACATTCAGTGCTCCAGCCAAAAGGAGAGTAATGGCAAGAAGTTTGGAACTTGTAGCAGGCTGGTGCAGGGGAGCTTGCTTTCACGAGGGACCTCATCATCATGGCAGGTGGTGCCTGGTGATTGTAGTGGGGGAGGCAGCCCTGTGTTCCAGCACCTGCAAGGTTCCTTTTTGTGTTGGGGTGAGGGCTTAGCAAGGGGGATTGGAATTCCATTGAGTTCAGTGGGGACCTGGATAGAAAATTCAGGTTGTTGAAGTTATTTGACTGTGTTTTTGTCCTGAGACCAGAAAAATCTGCTGACATTTGGATTCAATTTCATTTAGCTGGGGGTCTTTTGGAGGCAGTGATGGAAAATTATCACCCAGTCCATTGATGGTGACTATTTCAGGCCATGCCAGACTGAAGCAAGAATAATATTAGGTAAGTGGAACTTTTACAGAGCAATTAAGCCAGACAATTTAATCTGCAATTTAAGTAAGTTGAAGAGTACTTATTATTCTGTGCATTATTCACACCTTAACTCTGCATGGGGACCTCAGTTTATATCTGTATGAGTCGCTTTCTCTTCTCTAGCGAGGGGAACTGGGATACCTATTTTGCTATCATTTTTTTGATTAGAAATTATGCCAGTTATATCATGGGGAGTGATTAATGTAGAAGATGATTACTTACATGGATGAAATTTTAACTGTGATAGTAACCCAGTTGTAATTACTTTAGTCACCACGGAGCAAAGGTAGCATGACAATGTCTTCAAGTATTAACAGTGTATTTTCACAGTTGCATGGCTTCCTTATGCTTAAGGAAAGGGAAGCCACGGAAAGAATGATGAGAGGAAAAAGGGGAAAAAGAATAATTTCTTGCCCTGTAGTTTTGGAATACAGTTTTGGAACTCAGGGCAGAAGCAATAGTGAGAGAAAAGACATGAGAGGCCTTTTGTTTGTTTGTTTGTTTTGGTCATGACCTTGAGAGGGGCAGAGAAGAACTGTGGGAGAGCCAGTGGTCCCAAGAGTCTTCTAGGTCAAGAAAAAGGAAGTGGGACTGGAATTCAGCATGGGTAGCGTGCCCAGGAACCTAATGGAAATGCAGATGTCAGCCTCAGTGGATACAGCGTAGAAAGATAATGACATCCTGGGACTAAGGGGAAGAGTTAGATCTCAGGGATGGTGGATGGATGACACTCAAAAACCAGATACCTCAAAAGCCTTGACTTTGTGCTGTCCCCCCCCCCCGCCACCTTGCGTCTCCACCCCCCACCATGTATAATAGAGAAGACAGACATCCTGAAGTGAGTTTACTCAGAATTGACCATGATTAACATTTTAAGAGAATGAGTGGGAGGGGCAGAGGGAGAGAGAATCTCAAGCAGACTCCGTGATGAGCGCAGAGCATGACATAGGACTCAATCCCACGACCCTGAGATCACAACCTGAGCTGAAACCAAGAGGGGGATGCTTAACTGACTGAGCCACCCAGGCACCGCTACCATGATTAACATTTTATCCTTGATATAATAGGATTCAAGACAGACATTATGTTCTAGAAAAATGCTCAGTTTTAGAAAAATTATTACCTGTGTGACAGTAGCTGAGTTACCTAACCTTTCTGAGCTGGTTTACTACTCTTTAAAATGAAGATAAAAGTATTCACCTACAGGGATTTTGTGAAGATAAAATGTCAATTGTGAGCCCATTATATTGTCAAGCAGAAGGAAAGTGCTCAAAAATTATTAGTTTCCCTTATGCTCGTCTGAAAAGCCTAAAGGTGTAAAAAGGTAACATAAATCAAATGTTAAAATGTGTGATATAAACATTGAATCAGCAGCAAAATTGCATGCTCACTTGCCACCTTGTCCAGGGCTGGGTTGGAGTCTCTCCATTTACTGCAAGTAATGAGCAAGGCTGTCTGACCACCCAGAAGGCAGTTTGGACACTGAGTCCTGTCTCTCTCCGAAGCTTGGAAAGGCTTTCACCTGTTTCCAACCCAAGTCTTCCTTTCTTTCCGAAAGTATTGTTCAGCAGCCCCATTCAGCCACCGCCAACAATGAGAATCCTGGAGGTGCCCTCTATTGTGAAGTTTTGAAGTAGAACTTGAATGGAGAGAATGTGCTTTCAAAAGAATCTATTTTGAGTGCATTCAAAATAAAGAGGAGACCCGGATGCAGAATCACGACAGGTGCCAGTTCTTGCCTCGTGCCAGGCATCCAGTGACTCAGGCTGTGGGAGACTGAGCTTAGGGTGAGAGCAAAGGCTGAAAGAACCCAGAAAGTACTCGTGTGCTATGGTCCCTGGTTAACCATTGAAAGCAACTGTTCTGGGTAGTCGAAGGGAGTCCCTCAGAGATACTGCTGGCTTCTTGAGTGTTTGCTGCATTGCAGACCTCGAACAGTAGAAATTGGTCTCCATTCTTTCCTTCAGGAGCTGTTGTATTGGAGAGAGTGGCTCGGATGGGAAGAACCAGTGGCTGGGAGACAGGATCACTCACCCAGAAGAAAGCTTGTCGGGATGTCGGTCTCCTGGCTTCTCCTACTCTCTCCTCCTGCTCTGCTAAGCAGTATAGAGGTTGCTGGATGGATGCCACTCCCTGAAGCTCTCTGGAAAGTTGCTTCAAATTGCTTGATCCTGTGATTTGAGGATCAGGAGGCAGCAGCTTCTTTGCTTCCCGCTGCTTCATTTATTCATTCCTAAATATTGCTGCACTCCTGCGGCGTTGGCTCGGTGTTTCAGGTTTCAGAGAAGCTCCAGTTATCTCAGGTAATGGCGGGTATTGTGGGGCTACATGAGCAGGGGAGAAGATGGGAAGTCTGCCTGGTAGCCAAACAGTTGGCCCCAAGGAACAGAGCAGATGTTTCTGAGTCAGTACTAGCTCTAGGTATGTTTGTTCTGTACGGCTGCCTTCACAAAGTTCCAAAAGCTGGGTGGCTTTGATAGCAGAAATTTACTGTCTCACAGTAAATTGGTGGGGTTGCTTCCTGTGAAGACCATGAGGGAGAATCTGTTCCATGCTCCTAGCCTAGCCTCTGGTGGCTTGCTGGTGATCTTTGGTGTTCCTTGCCTTGTAGACACACCACCTCCATCTTTGTTCATCTCTGTGTTTGTCTGTCTCCAAGTTTCCCCTTTTTATGAGGCCTGTCATATTGGATTAACATCCCCCCATGACATCATTTCAACTTGATTACCTCTTTAAAGACCTTATATCCAAATAAGTTCGAATGCCAAAGTACCAAGGATTAGGATTTCAATATAGGAATTTTTGGGTGACAAAATTCAACCTATAACAGTGTCTGACCATCACTCTTATTCTTGTTCCCTCAGACTCAGCCATATTCCTGAATAAGCTTGTCCTTCCTCATTTTCTGTAGAGATTTTATTTGATCTGCTGCTGAGTATCTTCTTTTTCTACACTCTTCTCTGACTTGTGGTTTCTGCTGTCTCATGACCTGTGCTTACTGACTTTTCTCTATATACTCTTGGCTTCCATATTGCTCTCTTGATTTCTGACTCTCTGGGAACTACTGAAACTCCCTGAGAATCTCATTGGATTAGCTGCTCACAGTCAAGTACACAGCATCCCTACTGGCCAGGTTCTTCTGTCAGATTACTCCATAGACTTCTGCTGGCCTTTGGTGGGTGACTTGCCTCAGGATTGACCCCTGGACCCATCAGCCTTGGCCATGCTAGTGAGTCTTATGGTGTACATCATGGAAACCTATGCAGAATAATCTCCAATTCTGCTTTTCCAGGAAGGAGGCTGTGGACAGTGGATATGTTTAGCTGTCACAGTAGCTCTGTGGCCTGCACTGGTCTAAGACCTGGGGCTTCAGAAAAAAGCCATAGTTCCTTTTTGGTACATTCTTTGCTTAGGTGTGCCGGGTGGTTGGCCCATCTACTGGAGAACTGCCTGGACTAGGCAGATTTGATTTCATGATTTTGCTGACTTTGAGAAGCTCCTCACAGGACCACTGCTATTTTTTTTTTTTTTAAGATTTTATTTATTTGACAGAGAGACAGACACAGTGAGAGAGGGAACACAAGCAGGGGGAGTGGAAGAGGGAGAAGCAGGCTTCCCGTGGAGCAGGGAGCCCGATGCGGGGCTCGATCCCAGGACCCCGGGATCATGACCTGAGCTGAAGGCAGACGCTTAACGGCTGAGCCACCCAGGCGCCCCGAGCCACCACTATTTTCTGAGGCTACTGGTACACTAGAAAAATTAAGAAATAACTGAAGAGGATTACAGATATTGCAGTAGAAATGTTTACATATAATTGCTTTTAACCCCTTCGGCTGTTCATAAGAAAGGATATTTATAAAGCTATTCCTCAGAGGCAGTCCAGGAAAGACAGAGAAGATTATAAAGTTGTGTGATGCTTGTCTTCTTTACTCTGTCATGTCAGGGTAGCTCCTGGTCATGACTAACCTCACTTGAAGCTACTGTCAAAGGTCTAAAATTCAGGAGTTTTGTGTATGTGACTCCAAACTAAAGAGTGCTCTTAATTCCCCTAGTTTTGCTTCCTTTCCTTTCTTGAAAGGACTGGAGGCCAGAAATATAGGCCTGGGTGGGATTTTATTACATTTACCTGGTTCTGTACAGGTTCCAATTTCAACCACTCAGTTAAATTACGTAAATCAAGTAGCTTACAACCCACCTGAAAATTCTCTTTGACTTTCTAGGGATCATTAAGTAATTAATCCTGTGTTAATCCTGGGCTTAACACAGCACTAGGCTCCCAGGAGAATACAGAACTGATCAAGGCAGAGTGTTGCTTCTGAGAAGCTCTCAGGCAGTCCGACTCCTTGGTCATAACTGTCCTGTAATTTTGTGAGACGTTCATTTCTCAACTCTGGGTTACAGGCTTCCAAGTGGGACTGCCTACAGCCCTTGCACTTTGCTGGTGTACCTCCATGTGTATTGATTCTAGAATTCCTCATCAACTCGTGCAGTTTATGGTTTTTGTTTTCCTTATGGCAATGCTGGCCATTTAGCCTTCCTGCAGTGCCACCAGCAATACCTAAGGTTTATGTGGCCTCAACTAAGTATAAAGGGTTTATAACAAACATTTACTTCTTTTTATTTTTTTAAAGATTTTATTTATTTGAGAGACAGTGAGAGAGAGAGAGAGCGAGCACATGAGAGGGGGGAGGGTCAGAGGGAGAAGCAGACTCCCTGCTGAGCAGGGAGCCCGATGCGGGACTCGATCCTGGGACTCCAGGATCATGACCTGAGCCGAAGGCAGTCGATTAACCAACTGAGCCACCCAGGCACCCAAACATTTACTTCTAAAATTTGCTTTTTGTGGTTTTAATTTCACACCTTCACTTCTGTTTTAGAAACAAGATGATTTATGGAGAGTTCACAGAGAGTTAATTTCTTGAGATCTGAGTGATTCATGGCAACGGGGATAGGGTTTTGCTGACTAGTAACTATAGGGTAAAAACAAACAGAACACATAGGAAGGCCTTGGCTTGAGAGACGCTTTATTTATCTGGCTTTGCCTGATCAAATGAAACCAGTGAATTTAGTTGTTTTATTTTTGGAACACTGGAATTCACCCAGATACTCCTGGTTCAAGAGAAGTTTTTGTTGTTGTTTTTTGTTTTTTGACACAGTTATCTTTCTATATGAGAGGAAATTAAAAGTTGGAGGTGCTGTTCCTTTGCTATCTGTGTGATATTCAAGGGCTTGGATTCTATTCTTTTTTTTTTTTAAGTGACTTCTTCCTGCAAATTTTTAAAATTGAAGACTTTGGGGATTTGAAGGCCAAAATAGAGCTTAGAAATCACTTTTTGTTTGTTTGTTTCTAGCTTCTTTCTTACCAGAAACGCTGATTGCTACCTAGAACCTTATGGTTTGAAATCTTTAAATCTATCAAAAATTCATTAGAATAATTAACCAAAGGTCTAGTGTTTTCATTCTAACTTGTTATTAGCCTGAGGAGTCATTAAACGCAAAGAAACTTTACATTCTAGTTGGCTTGTAAGGGTTGGTGACAAGTAAATTAAAAAGTTTTATTAATTACTTTAAAACACAGAAAATATCAAAGATCCCTAGACCTCCAGGGTCCCTAGTTTTATGAACTATTGGTATAGTTTATTCAACCAATTTATAGATGACGAAATTGAGATCTCAAAAGTTAAATAATGTTATCAAAGGTCACATAGCTATATTCTTTTTCAAAACCAGTAGGAGTGATGTCACTAATATGCAGTGATTACACCTCTGGCACTAGTGTTTCAGTGGGATAGGGATTGAGAGTTGTAGGATTTGCATTAAACTATCAAAAGAGAATAGAAAGGTGAGTTTAACTCTTTCCGTTTCTATCTCTCTCTCTCCTTGCCTTCCCCCCTCATGTCTATCTCTTACATTCTACCTTTGTACTGCCAGTGTATGTATTGATATTTTCCAGTTATGCTGACTTCTCCCCAGCAACAGGGGAGGAAGACAGGAAACGAGGCAGGCAGGGGATGCTCTGTGCCTAGAGGAAGGGATGTGAAGCAAGAATGAGGAAGCCTGCAGGAACCACTCAGGCATCTCTTGGTCTCTCCTCTGGGACCACATGACCTCATGTCTCTGCTTCTTCCCTTTCTTTCTTCAGACTGCCTTTCCCTGCTCTCAGGGCACAGGGGAAAAGGTGGCTCGGGTCAGGTGCCCTGCAGAGAATGACCAGAGTTTCTGAATTCCCAGGAGAGATCTGGTGACCTCCTTGGGTCAGGGTGCAGTGGATGTTCCTCAGAAGATCTCAGAGAAGGGAAACTGTGGGCTGGTCTCTTCAGAAGTGTCTGTGTCATGGGTTCAGTACTCTAGAGTTCACTCAGCGCTTTCCCTCAAACATTAATGACTTTAATTTTCACCAGCCTGAGAGTGGATATTACTAGTGCCCTCATTTATACGGAAGAGGGAACTGGGTTTCAGAAGGATTAGATAGCGTATTCATTCCTAGGACTGCTGTGACAAAGTATCCCAAACTGGATGGCTTTCTTAAGAGGAATTTATTGTCTCGCAGCTCTGGAGGTTAGAAACCTAAAACCAAAGTGTTGGTGGAGTTGGTTCTTTCTAAGGTCTCTGAGGGAGAATTTGTTCCATGCTTCTCGGACGGCCATCGATCCCTGACATTTCTTGGCTGGAGGTGCAACACTCTAGGCTCTGCCTTTGCCTTCGCAAGGCATTCTCCAGGTGTGTCTGTGTCCACATTTCCCTCTTCTTTAAGGACACCAGTCACATTGGATGGAAGTTCCACCCTTCTCTAGTAAGACCTTATAACTTCGCTAATTACATCTACAAAGACCCTATTTGCAAATAAGGTCACATTCTGAGATACTGAGAGTTAGGACTTCAGTATCACCTCACATCGCCCATCAGAGATGGCTTCCCCACACTTCAAACTCAAACTCAGAACTTCTACTTTTTCCAAGGAACTCATTCTTTAACTCCTTTGTTTAAAGCAGGAAACTGCTATGGCTAATCTACACCCTTCTATTTGTCATTGAATGAAGCCGTTCTTCAAGGGAGTAAATAAAGCCACTGGCTAATCTATCATTCACTATATTTAATTATACAAGATATGAGGGCAATTTGGAAAGGAAGAAATTCTGGTCAATCACAATTTTTGTTTTGCCTCTTACTAAGGAAAATAAAATGATAAAATGGTGAAAGTAAACCTTTACGTGAGGACTGATGCCATAAATATGCCCAATATTGTTGTTGAGTAGTACCTGTGGAGCGCCCAGACAATTTACTTACAGCTTATGTCAGTTCTCCCAGCCTACCCACAGGGTCAACCACGTGGAGCACTCAAAACACCAGGTGCTTAAAAGGAAAAATCAATCCTCAGAGTATGAGCCAGAAGCAAAAGATGGAAATGATGCTATATTCTGAGTTCTCTATTGGCTCACCCTGGGTCCCAGGATAGAAAAGTCATCATTTCTTCTAGGATGGGATATGGCAAGAGCAATCATGTAATTTTTCTTTCAAACCTGGAGACTTTCAAGAGTGAGAGGGGTGCTGAAAATCATTAAAATTATATCCCTTTAGAAATATTTACTGGCCATCACATTGTTTTATTGTTTTGGGGAATCTTATAGAAGAGAGCCATTCAAAGGCTATTTTCAAAAATAACACCTGTGAATGATAAATATTTTACCAAATATTTTACAAGGCAAAACTTCATTAGTGAGTTGTTTCAATAATCCTTTTGCTTGTTTCACCTGATTTAAATGTGGCAAAACTATATGCTGTATCAATTTATTTCCAGTATATTAGAGAATAACAATTTAGCCAGGTAGAATTAGAAATGCCATCAAAATATTCTTCACTTTTGGAAGATGGCATGTTCTAAGAGACAACTGTGGAATTTTGAAGTTAAATCATCAATTCCATTTGAGCTTTTCTAGTTTCCTTCTGAACCTTTGAAGAAAAAACCATTTTAATGTCTTTCCATTTGCATGCTCTGATTTTCATTATTGCAGTTTGTAAAAGCTCTATTGGTTAAGTTTTTTCATTAAAATATTTTAACTGATTTTCACAAAATACATACAAAATATAGAGGGCTCATTAACAAAAATGATCAATTCTGTTGTAGTTTACATAGGTTGAATTATGAGATAATTTTTTAAAAGCTCAGAGCTTTCTAAAATCCAACTGATGGCCAGCAGCAAAAAAATATATATACATATAATATATATATGGATATTATATATATATTGCTGTGCTGAAGTTTATTTGTTTTGTTTTTACTCAACATTGGTTCAATCACCAAAATTTGTAGTTCAGTTACTCTTTGTATATAAAAGAGAAGCAATACAGCATCTACTTGGGTGGGTAGAATCATAGGTTATTTGGAGGCAGTTATGAGTTATGTGTGCAGCACAACTAATTCCAATAACATCTCTACTGCATAGGTTTCTTAATTTAGTAAAAATGTTGTTTTTGCCATGCTATGCTCCACTGAAGTTCATGTTTATATCCTCCCTGCAAAAATGATGTTTTTTCCTCAAATAAACTTAAAAGCTAAATTTATAATAATATTTGCTGCTATGTCGGATGTTTCACTTTCAATAGAAGGAAATTCCCAAAGGTTGACTTTGCTTCTATGAATTGGATGAAAAAAAAAGAGAGGACAACTATAGAATTAAGTTGATTGATTTTTCTATTTGAAGGCCCTGATGATTCTGATATAAAGCTAGTGTCATCTGGGTGGAAAGCTTTTCTCCTGCTAATGGAGCCAACCTGCTGACAGCTGGTGCTTCTTTGTTATATGCACAAGAAAATTTGAAACAGAAAAGGGAGAAACTGAATTTAAATGATTTTTGATTTTTGAAAAGTGATGCTTTATTTTTTTTTAAGAAGATTTTATTTATTTACTTGAGAAAGAGAGAGAGAGAGGGCGCAAGAGCTTGAGAGGGGTGAGGGGCAGAGGGAGAAGCAGACTCCTGCTGAGCAGGGAGCTGGAGGTGGGGCTCCATCCTGATCCCCATCCTGGGACCCTGGGATCATGACCTGAGTGAAGGCAGACACTCAACTGACTGAGCCACCCAGGTGGCCCCCAAAGTGATGCTTTATTGAGTGATAATGTAAATGCATATTATGCAGTGGCATTTGTTAAACTGACTTTGGATATAGTCCTCTATTTTTTTAAATTTTATTTTATTATGTTATGTTAGTCACCATACAGTACATCATTAATGTTTGATGTAGTGTTCCATGATTCATTGTTTGCATATAACACCCAGTGCTCCATTCAATACGTGCCCTCCTTAATACCCATCACCAGGCTAACCCACCCCCCCACCCTTCCCTCTAGAACCCTCAGTTTGTTTCTCAGAGTCCATAGTCTCTCGTGGTTCATCTCCCCCTCCGATTCCCCCCCCCTTCATTTTTCCCTTCCTACTATCTTTTTTTTTTTTTAACATATAATGTATTATTTGTTTTAGAGGTACAGGTTTGTGATTCATCAGTCTTATACAATATAATCCTCTTAAGAATATTACTAACCTTGAAGAGACTTTATGAGCAGTACAGCAGAACTGCTTAGACTCAATTTTTCACATAGGTTTCTCATCCATCTGAGCTATAATTTCTCATAGTTGTCACTGAGTCCTCCTTCTGGAGGCCTGACAGCTTTGTGCATCTTCGGACTCCAGCACAGGTCATGGAACTTGCCCACCCACTGACTGACCAGTGCCAGCAGCAGCATGGGATGCTTTTCCTTTCCACACCTTGGCTGGAAGGAGGTACCAGTTGCTAGGGACAGAGGATCCTTCATTTTGCCAGTAGGCACTCTGCCTATGCCCTGAAACGGGGCTGTTTGAAAGGGTCAGAAAAAGAGATGAATTATCACTGGTCATCTTTCAGATTTTACCAAATATCAATGTGGGGATGAGCGTTTGTTTTATCTACGTATTAAATCATCATTCAGATTTTCCACGCATGTTGAAGTGAGAATTCTAATCACGGCGCATGTGCCTCACACACAAGACCAGACCATGGCAGAAGCTGGAGGTACAAAGTGGAAATCTACTGAATCCGTTTCGTCGAAACATTCAACTATTAAGGGTAATACTTTTGTTACAAGATGAAAACTCTGGGAGAAGTTCTAAATCAGGCTTGAAACAGACATGAACAGGGAAATGAGTATATAATCCTCCTAGGTGAGACCATCCCAGGCAGAACAAAAACTAGAGCAGTCATGAAGTAATGTCTCCTGGGATGGCTGTGCAAGTTATTGTCTTAATTTGACTTGGGACTTGGCAGTAGAGTGGTGCTCAGGGCCCCATACTAATAGGACAAATGCAAACCCGTCATAGTAGCCCAGTCTGGGACTTGGGATGAGACCCTTCACAGTCACCTCCAGCTGGTAATGTGCCTGTAAATGTTTAACAAGTGGTGGGGGTGGGGGAGAGGGGTGGGGGAAGGGAGGACCAAGGGAAACCTGATTTGTAGTGTTTGGTGATTTCTGTGGTATAGATATTCTCACGGTCACTGAGTTCCCACTCTAAACTTGACAGTTGCCAATCTTGAAGTGGGGAAGAGATGTGTACAATTGGCTTGCGCACTACGGCCAACTCTCCTCCCAAGTTTCTGTCTGCAAATCTGAATAATGTTAAGGAAAAATTATTCTGACACTTGTTAAACAATAAGAAAGACTTTATTCAAGACTATCGCAATAGGGTGTCAGGACAATTGCAACAGGGGAGAGAGGTGGGGCTCGACTCTGAATATGGCCAGGATAAGTGGAGATTTCCAGCCAATCACTAGAGTGAAGGGGTCAGTGATGGAAAATGTACTAAGCAGAGACGTCAGGGTAGGGGGATTCTTGCTAAACTGACTTGACATGACTCTTGCTGAAGAGAGGCTGAGGTACTCAGGTATTAAAGGTGGGAAATGAGGAATTTGATCAGATTCAGGCATCGTGAGTGGGGGAGTCTTGGAAAACTGGGCAGGATTCTTGTTAATACAGGGCTATGCAGGTAAGGACAGGACAGGGACCAGCGTGGAGGCTTATATAAGAAAAGGGCTCATAGAAATCTGACTGAAGTTCGGTGAAGGAGAGAGTCTTTGTCAATACCCTGTCCACTCTCTCAAAATAGTTACGTTAGCAGTAGGGTTTTTTTTTCTCACATTGATTTACTTCCCTAAAATCCAGTTACTTAACTGTGTGAGTTTAATTGTCCTTAGCCCGACTGCTTCATCTGAGGAAGAAAATTTAATAAATCAAAATATTTTTCTCTTTTATTTTTTTGAGGATCACACACTATGATTCTGATTCCAATTACAATGTGTGGGTTTTTTTCCACACCACTGAGCAATTCTCCAACACCAGCTGGAAGTCCTATCATTCACCCAGTTCTGACACTATTTATTTACCTAGAGATATCATCAGATTCTGCAGGTGAAGGGCTCAGGCCCACAAGAATGCCCACCACTCCTGAGGCCGAGCCCAAGTTCTGAGCCACTGGCTAGAAATGGGAGGTTCCCACAACCCCCTCCTTGGGTTCCATTAATTTGCTAGAGTGGCTCACATACTCAGGAAACCAGTTTCTTTGCTCCCTAGATTACCGGTTTTTTACAAAGGATATTAAAAAGAGATGAAGAGATAAGGAACTTCTGTTCCCCTGGAGTTTGGGACCTGACCCGGCGGCACAAGGATGTGTTCAGTTCCACCAATGCCAAAGCTCTCTGAACCCCCTCCTTTTGGGTTTTTATGGAGGTTTATTTCATAGGTGGGACTGATGAAATCATTGGTCATTGGTGATTGACTCAGCCCCTTTTCCTTCCTAGGAGGTCAGGGCCATGGGGCTGAAAGTTTCAACCCTCTAATCACACATGGTTGGCTCCCCTGGCAACCAGCCCCCATCCTTCTCTCTTTTTTTTTTTTTAGATTTTATTTATTTATGTATGTGAGAGAGAAAGAGAGAGAGGTCAGGGTTGGGGGTGGGGAGGAGCAGAGGGAGAGGGTCAAGTAAACTCCCTGCTGAGTGCAGAGCCAGTCGGTCGTGGGGCTTGATCTCAGGACCCCGGTGGAAATCAAGAGTCTGATGTGCAGGGACTGAGCCACCCAGGCCCCTTAACTCTCCCCCATCCTTAGTTGTTTTCCAAGTCACCTCATTAACATAACAGGACACCTTTACTGCTGTCATCACTTAGGAAATTCGAAGGGTTTTAGAAGCTCTGTGCCAGGAAGTGGGGCAAAGACCAAATACATATTTCTCATTATAAAGTCACCATATCACATATACCATTCACATTCACAATATATACAGAACCGAAATATACTATCTAAACCTTGAGCATTTATAAATCGGCTACCTTTTGAGATAGGGAAACTGAAGGGACCTGATGAAAAAATGTTTTTTTTTTTTCTCCTTTTCCTGCTACTATTCTTGCTAGGACCTGAACCCTCACCTTACACATGCCTTAATGTATGTCCTTCTTGTAAGGATCAAGGAGTTCATGATTTCTTTGGAGTTTTCCAGCATAGCAGATAACTCTAAGGAGTGACAGGGTGAGATTATCATGGACATTTTCCACAATCACTGACCCCATACACCTTGACACCAAGACCCCTGGTTCTAGGTTAGAAGTGACTTATGGACACCTGAGCACTCATCTTTGTTCAGTTCCTGGATGCCTGAGAGAATGCGTACACCAGACTGCAGTTCTCAATAAAAACCCCACACCCCAAGCAAAGATGAGACTCAAGCTCTTTTTCCCTCCCGAGTCTTTTTTCGAATCTCTGTCTTTATCTGCTGTATGTCTTCAATAAATTCTGCTCTCACTTCCTACCGACTCTAGTTTGAATTCTACCCTGTGCAAAGCCAAGGACCCTCTTGGCTAGTTTTGAGGGACCCCCTCTGGGTCCTTGGAACAGCCTACCTACATCATTGTGACCCCACCCTCTACCCTGCTCAGCATGGAGGGAAGAAAAAAACCCTGCGGATGAAGATTCCTTCAGCATCTCCTTTTTAATGTCCTCTCTCCCCAAATTGCATAATGACAAAATGATTTTTAAGGAATATTCTATACAAATTTTAAGACCTAAAGTATTTATTTATTTTTTAATTTATTTTTTAATTTTTTATTGTTGTGTTAATCACCATACATTACATCATTAGTTTTTGATGTAGTGTTCCATGATTCATTGTTTGTGCATAACACCCATATTTTTTAATTTTTTAAAAAGATTTCATTTATTTGACAGAGAGAGACACAGAGAGAGAGGGAATACAAGCAGGAGGAGTGGGAGAGAGAGAAGCAGGCTTCCTGTTGAGCAGGGAGCCTGATTGGGGCTCGATCCCAGGACCCTGGGATCATGACCTGAGCCAAAGGCAGACGCTTAACGACTGAGCCACACAGGCACCCCAAGACCTAAAGTATTTAAACCACAAGACACTTATTTACGTTTGTTATGTTCTAGATACTACAGGGAAAATTTCAGTGACTGGAGGAAGAACCTCCAGTAATAAATGATATATAGGAGTCTGTTCTTATGTGTGAAAATAGAAAACTTATATTTTATGCAACAGTTATAGATATTGTTCTGCAATATTTCCTCATAAAACAGGATGTGCTTTGTGCTAATTTGACATGAGTATTTCATAATCATTTGGCAGAAGGAGCAGAGATATGACCCATGTCAAAAAACACCTCAAACTTGGGGTTACCACATTCTCCAGTGTTTTCCTTAATTACAGATTTATGAAGTGCGACCATCCCAGGCAGAACAAAAACTGAATACACCAATCAGGGAGGGGACGCTCATATCAACTGCAGAACACTGAAAATAAATAAATAAATAGATAAAAAGCTACCAGTGCCAAAACAAAGAGGGCTTCATGGTTCCATCATATGGAACTGTGACAGGTCAGTATTCTATCTGAAAAACTGATGGAAACTGAAATCAGTAAACGTGAACTGGTCATGAAACACTGATGGACGTTCACTGATGGGTGTTACTGGGATACACTCAGTCATGAAGAGATTAGAAATGCATCAGAGTCCTACTCAGGAATTTTTCCTGACCTTTGCTATTTAGGAAATGCCCAACCTCTGGTGTAGGTGTTCATTTATCTTTCCTGTTCCTGAGTTAGTTTTATAGTACTCCTTTTTGGTGTATAATATAGTACCCTTTTCTATGTACAAGGGAGGCTTCTGACAGCTTCATATATACGAGATTCTTCCATGGAGAAATGATTTATTGTGATGGTTTTTTATGTTTTTGGAGCTAGAACTAAGACTGAGCTTTTCATCTGCTTTGTAGCTCCATTCTGTGAAGAGAATTCTTTCTTTGTATGTCAGAAATCTTTGCTGTCAGCAGGATCTGCCCCTCCCCAGATTTATTTTTGCTTCGGTGTGTTCTGTGAGGAGAGAAAAAGGCCCAGTTTTCATGCCCCTTGAACCTCCCCTGTTGAATAGTTTAATTTCTCACCCTGGGGTGGGCAGGAAGGGGTCAAGTCTTTGTAATACCTCTTTCCCTCTGAACATAATCACTTTCAGGGTATTGTTGGCAATTTTAATGGGGTACGGAGCATATTTTTTCTTAATCTACAGAACCTGTGTGGCCATTTTAAAGGCGATGTAACAGGTGATTACTAACTCAGAGGTACTATTTTCCTGTTCCTGGAAGGTCACTTTTGCAATACAATAACATCAAAATTGCTTGAAAGGAAGTGAAGGGAAATGTTGAATATGGAACAGATGGGATTCGGGAACTTAAGTGAGCTTCATCTGAAGTGCAAAGATTTATAAACTCTGTTTCATTTTCTGTCTCTTCCAGATGACACTGCACAGGAACAGAGAGGGGGGCTACAGGGAGAGAGGGACCAAGATTTAGGGCATTTTATGCAGAAGTGGAGCCCATTTCTGCATGTGTGAAGTTTCTCGCAGCTCTTTTTGGTAATTCTGGGCCTCCTCAGGTTGACTGATAGAGCTCATTGCATAATGCTTCCAAGATGTCTTTTTTTCTGCTGCAGAATATCCTAAAGGAAGTTCAACTCAATTGCATTCCTCTGAAAAAGACACTGAACCAAGTGATTGTTCGATGGTCCTGGAAAGAAATGTTTGTTTCAAGTTTCCATTTTACCCTTAAAGCCTAGGTTTGATGGTGTGAGAAATAACATGTCCTCCACTCTTTCTCCCTGGCTGAGTTACAGGGAGGCATTCGGTGTTCATTAGACTAACGTGAAGACAGAATAGCACCTGCTATGCATCCCGTGATTCATGTTTAAATTCCATCAGTTCTCATTAGTTTACTGTCTGATTTGCAGTATTTCTTGTAACAGGTAGCTTGAAACTTGGGAGCATCAGACATCCAAATTTATGACTTAAAAAGTGAAGGCTCTTTTCTTTCACCAGATCGTTCCTGGTGTGAGCAGAGCGCCAACTTCTTGTCTTTGGTATTTCCTGTCCATTGTGTTGGGATATGCTTTAGGCCAGTTGTCTTACTGAATCCTTCAAACAGTATTGCCAGGTGGACATTTACTTCCATCTTAGGGATGAAGAAGTTGAGGTTCAGAGAGCAAGGAAGCCATGGAGCCCAGATCTGGAAGCCCATTCTTTTTTTTTTTTTCTTTTCCTTTAAATTTTTTATTGTTAGGTTAATCACCATACATCATTAGTTTTTGATGTAGTGTTCCATGATTCATTGTTTGTGCATAACACCCAGTGCTCCACGCAGAACGTGCCCTCTTTAATACCCACCACCAGGCTAACCCATCCCCCCACCCCCCTCCCCTCTAGAACCCTCAGTCTGTTTTTCAGAGTCCGTCTCTCATGGTTCATCTCCCCCTCCAATTTACTCCCCTTCATTCTTCCCCTCCTGCTATCTTCTTCTTCTTCTTCTTCTTTTTTCTTAACATATGTTGCATTATTTGTTTCAGAGGTACAGATCTGTGATTCAACAGTCTTGCACAATTCACAGTGCTCACCATAGCACATACCCTCCCCAACGTCTATCACCCAGACACCCCATCCCTCCCACCCCCCCACCACTCCAGCAACCCTCAGTTTGTTTCCTGAGATTAAGAATTCCTCATATCAGTGAGGTCATATGATACATGTCTTTCTCTGATTGACTTATTTCACTCAGGATAACACCCTCCAGTTCCATCCACGTCGTTGCAAATGGCAAGATCTCATTCCTTTTGATGGCTGCATAATATTCCATTGTGTATATATACCACATCTTCTTTATCCATTCATCTGTCAATGGACATCTTGGCTCTTTCCACAGTTTGGTGATTGTTGGAAGCCCATTCTTGACACCTGATTACCTTCCAGTGATGACTGTGAGTTAAAGCTGTGGTACCCTGTGAATGTGAGAAGGGACAGGATGGCCGGCCTGTGTGCCCACAATAGGCACCCATCGGAGGATACCCATGCCTAGAAGAGGAATAAAATGGTCATTTATTCCCACATTGGCTATTCAACTTACTCTGTCATTGTGGGGCCATGACGGTCCTCAGGGGTGGGTGGGAGCTAATAAAATGTAAGCTTATAATTGAACCCAATGCATTTTCTTCCTAAAGAGCTCTTTCCTCTTATACTATTTTATGAGGCCTACATCTATTTCTCCCCATGCTGGAGAAGGCCTCTGCAGTTGCACATATTCTTTTTAGAGGAGGGCATACCTTGATCCACAAATCATGATCTGCAAATGGATGTTACTTGATGATTTCTAGTTTAAGCAATATCTTTTACTAGACTAAACCGTTGGGAGTAAGAAAAAAATAAAAACCTTTTAAGAAAACTTTACAAAACTAAAAACAAAGGAAATAAGTTATTCAATATGTTAAAAATAAAGATCTACAGTTATGTCATGAGATGAAAACTGTAACTGTCTTGGTTTGAGGGTTAGGAGTCTGAGTCAGACATTTTTCTACCACTTGAGAGATACAGAATATCCCAGACCTTTCCCTATAAATTCCTTTTTGACCATCTAATTTCCTCTTGGTCTTTTGGATTTGGGGATTTGCAGGTACTGCGTATCAATTATGGTTTATAGATGTGGCAGATGTGATTATAACGTACTGTGTGAATTAGTTCCTATCGTTTTGCTTAAAAAGCCAATTGTGATTCAGGAAACTGACTTGAGCAGAGAAAAATAAAAGGTTGATGATAAATTATGGCATACTCCCTTTTGGGAAAAGGTGTCTGGTGGTAAGCCACAGGGAATGGATTTAGTTAACATTTTCATTAATAATCTGGGAAAGGAAGTCAACAGCATGTAAATAAAGCAAGCAGATGTGCCTAAGTGGGCTGATACCAATGAAGAAAGGCACCATGGAAATAAACCTTATCTAGCTTTTAATTCAAGGCAAATGGGAGGCACTTTTAAGAGTGATGTTCAGAGAAATGGGTGGAGATGCTGGGAGAAATAAGAAAACAATTATAGCACAGGAGGTAATATGAAATGTTTTCCTCTGATTTTATTTTAAAATTTATGCCCACAGTATCTGAGAATATACTTATATCCCAATATGATACTGATTTTCCCTTTCCCAGAAAAAATATCCAATTTTTCCATGACATTACCATTGCCTCAGTCACCTAGGCTCAAATTCTGGAAGGTATTTTTAACTCACTGGTTCCTCTATTTATATTCTAATAGTAACTAACATTTATTTAACATTTACTATGTGAAAGCAATATGCTGAACAGCTTACATGTATTATCTCATTTAAATTCTCAGAGATACCCTATGAAGTAACTGTTGTTGCTCTCATTTTGTAGAGTAGGAAACAAGAGGTTTTGAGGGATTAAATAACCTGGCCAAGTTCTGATATAGAACTTAAGCCAGTTCTCTGTGTACCTAATGTTCTGTCATCAGGCATGGTGGATTATTCCTTAGTGTGGTCTCTTTCATCCTTTCTTATTTCTCATTGCTCACTGTTTATGGGACTGCAATCATTTCATAATGGTATACCTATAATCAGTCTATCTCAGCCAATGCACTGATCCTATAGCAAGGTCTATTTCAATGACATAACTCCTATAACTCCTGTAACTCAAAAATATTTACTGACTCCCTCGTGTTTACACACCACAACTAATTACATTACCATAACTTTAAAAAAATGTTTCCCTATTTATTTATTATCTAACTTGTTCTAAACAAGATTTGTTTTTTTTCATAAATAATACAAGATAAAACTAAGCACTAAATACATAGATTAAAAAATAAACAGAGTGGAAAATGGTTATATTGAAGAAGTACATGAAGGCAGGAGTGGATAAATCCATGTACATTTTCTTTTTTTTTAATTTTAATTTTAATTTTTTTAAAGATTTTATTTATTTATTTGAGAGAGAGAGAATGAGAGATAGAGAGCACGAGAGGGAAGAGGGTCAGAGGGAGAAGCAAACTCCCTGCTGAGCAGGGAGCCCGATGCGGGACTCGATCCTGGGACTCCAGGATCATGACCTGAGCTGAAGGCAGTCGCTTAACCAACTGAGCCACCCAGGCGCCCTCCCTGTACATTTTCTATCAAAATGCATATTGGCTTTCAAATATTTATATTAAGAATCAACACTCGGGTTGTAGCATCACTGTTAAAGAGGGTGATAAAAAGGGAGGGCTGATTCTTTTTTTAAAAAATTTTTTATTGTTATGTTAATCACCATACATTACAAGGGAGGGCTGATTCTGATATAATCTGTGATGCTTACTTCTAAGGTAGAGATGGGTAAGTTGGCTTCTGTTCATAAATAAATCTGGTGAGAAATTTTCCATTTAGGTTAATATCTCTAACTTCAAATTAAAGTCCAAAAGAAACCTATCTATCTATTTTCTAATGATTCTTGTGGGTTTGCATTGGACTTCCTGCAAGTATTGGTATTCCTTACCTCCCCAAATGGGCCAGGAAAAGTAAATATTACATAGTTACTCAAAGAAAAGCCACATATCATGGTGAACCTCAAGATAGGAAACTAAATTCAGGTTGAAAGGAAGAATTTATGATTCTTTGAATTAGTGGACTCAACAAGTCACCTGAAATTTCACTTTGTCAAATATTTGTCTGTATGGTTGGAAAGATAAAACTCACAGCAGTAAATGTAGGGAGATAAATGTTTTGAAATCCAGATATTTTATAGGCAAATAATACTAAAATGTCTTAAATGTCAACACATCAGTGTTCCAATTCTTGGGACCCAATAGATTATGTTTCAGGAGATGAATTTTAGTAATCATAAGGCACACTCTAGATGTAGGGAAATATATCTTGGCACATGATGAATGCTATTGCTGAAAGCTGCTTCTCTCACAAGCCAACATCATCTTGGCCAAGGCAGAATATGGTTAACCAGATTCTGGAAATAAAGTTGTCTCTTAGTTTTCTGAGTTGAGGCTTTATATGAGGGAGACAACCAATCAAGCATTTTCAAGGACTGTGGAGAATGGTGTTAAGCAATTGGTGATATAGCTAGTGGGTCCAGATTCCCAGGAAATGGCTGGGAATGTGAATTTATGAGGCTGGTTTAAAAATTATAATTAACCAATGTGCACCAGTGAAGTAGGGCCCATTGAAGGGCACATTCCCCTTCAATAGTGTGTACCAAGCAAGAATTCTAATAGAAAAGAAGTACATGAAATCAAGAACATTGCCAGAGAATCTTAAGTAGGCTGCATGCACCAGGCATGGAGCCTGATGCAGGGCTCAATCTCACGACCCTGGGATCATGACCTGAACTGAAATCAAGAGTTGGACACTTAACCAACTGAGCCACCCAGGTGCCCTAAGAATTTTGCCATTTTTATTGAGACTTAAACATTGAGTTAAATCATTTCCAGAATTGCATCCTGTTCTTCCTTAAGGAGGCAAAAGAAAGATCTCTGAAGACCAATGGCAGACATATCCTTACATTCCAAAAATTGCCCTAGATGAAGACACAAGGCCCATGATCTGGGAAGAATTAGGCTTCACTTTTCTCAATGGTTTTGATATTCTGGGGGGGCCTGTTTTCTCAATATGGGTCCTAGAAAATAAATAGTCCTTTTCTACAAAATATCCCTATTTGTGAAAATGACAACTAAGATCAGCTTTTCGCTAATAAGCAGAGTAAGGAAGTGGAGACCTAGGAGGTGCACATTAAGAAGATCATCTGATGACCCAGGAAAGAGAAGAGGTGGACCAACATGGAGATAACTCATTTGAGGCTAGCCCCCCGACAGTCCTCTCAGTGGGTTTCCTCTTGAACATATCAGTTGGTTAGGAGGCTCCACAGTTTGGAAGCCCCTGGCCTCACCAAAGCAGTTCAGGACACTGCATGGTGAGTTCTTCCTTTTCTCTTTTTATTATGTTAATCACCATACATTACATCATTAGATTTTGATGTAGTGTTCCATGATTCATTGTTTGCATATAACACCCAGTGCTCCTTTCAGTACGTGCCCTCTTTAATACCCATCACCAGGCTAACACATCCCCCCACCCCCTTCCCCTCTAGAATCCTCAGTTTGTTTCTCAGTCTATAGTCTCTCATGGTTCGTCTCCCTCTCCGATTTCCCTCCCTTCATTTTTCCCTTCATGCTATCTTCTTTTTTTTTTTTTTTAACGTATAATGTATTATTTGTTTCAGAGGTACAGGTCTGTGATTCAACAGTCTTACACAATTCACAGCACTCACCATAGCACATACCCTCCCCAATGTCTATCACTCAGCCACCCCATCCCTCCCACCCCACCCCCACTCTAGCAACCCTCAGTTTGTTTCCTGAGATTAAGAATTCCTCATATCAAGACGATGGACTCTGAAAAACAAACTGAGGGTTGTAGAGGGAAGGGGGGGTGGGGGGATGGGTTAGCCTGGTGATGGGTATTAAAGAGGGCATGTTCTGCATGGAGCACTGGGTGTTATGCACAAACAATGAATCATGGAACACTACATCAAAAACTAATGATGTAATGTATGGTGATTAACATAACAATAAAAAATTTAAAGATAAAAATAGATTCCTCATATCTGTGAGGTCCTATGATACATGTCTTTCTCTGACTGACTTATTTCGCTCAGCATAATACCTCCAGTTCCATCCACGTTGTTGTGAATGGCAAGATTTCATTCCTTTGGATGGCTGCATAATATTCCATTGTATATATATACCACTTCTTCTTTATCCATTCATCTGTCGATGGACATCTTGGCTCTTTCCATAGTTTAGCTATTGTGGACCGTCCTGCTATAAACATCGGGGTGCACGTACCCCTTTGGATCCTACATTTGTGTCTTTGCGGTGAATACCCAGTAGTGCAATTGCTGGGTCATATAGTAGCTCTAATTTCAACTTTTTGAGGAACCTCCATACTGTTTCCCAGAGTGGCTGCACCAGCTTGCATTCCCACCAACAGTATAGGAGGGTTCCCCTTTCTCCGCATCCTCCCCAACATCTGTCATTTTCTGACTTGTTAATTTTAGCCATTCTGACTGGTGTGAGGTGGTATCTCATTGAGGTTATGATTTGTATTTCCCTGATGCCGAGCGATGTGGAGCACTTTTTCATGTGTCTGTTGGCCATTTGGATGTCTCCTTTAGAAAAATGTCTGTTCATGTATTCTGCCCATTTCTTGATTGGATTATTTGTTCTCTGGGTGTTCAGTCTGATAAGTTCTTTATAGATTTTGGATACTAGCCCTTTATCTGATATGTCATTTGCAAATATCTTCTCCCATTCTGTAGGTTGTCTTTTGGTTTTGTGGACTGTTTCTTTTGCTGTGCAAAAGCTTTTAATCTTGATGAAATCCCAATAGTTCGTTTTTTGCCCTTGCTTCCTTTGCCTTTGGCGATGTTTCTAGGAAGAAGTTGCTGCGGCTGAGGTCGAAGAGGTTGTTGCCTGTGTTCTTTAGGATTTTGATGGATTCCTGTTTCACATTGAGGTTTCAACCATTTGGAGTCTATTTTTGTGTGTGGTGTAAGGAAATGGTCCAGTTTCATTCTTCTGCATGTGGCTGTCCAATTTTCCCAACACCATTTGTTGAAGAGACTTTTTTCCATTGGACATTCTTTCCTGCTTTGTCAAAGATGAGTTGACCATAGAGTTGAGTGTCCATTTCTGGGCTCTCGATTCTGTTCCATTGATCTATGTGTCTGTTTTTGTGTCAGTACCATACTGTCTTAATGATGACGGCTTTGTAATAGAGCTTGAAGTCAGGAATTGTGATGCTGCCAGCTTTGCTTTTCTTTTTCATCATTCCTCTGGCTGTTTGGAGTCTTTTCTGGTTCCATACAAATTTTAGGATTATTTGTTCCATTTCTTTGAAAAAAGTGGATGGTATTGATAGGGATTGCATTGAATGTGTAGATTGCTCTAGGTAGCATTGACATCTTCCCAATATTTGTTCTTCCAATCCATGAGCATGGAACGTTTTTCCATTTCTTTGTGTCTTCCTCAATTTCTTTTACGAGTATTTTATAGTTTTCTGAGTAGAGATCCTTTGCCTCTTTGGTTAGATTTAATCCTAGGTATCTTATGGTTTTGGGTGCAATTGTAAATGGGATCGACTCCTTAATTTCTCTCTCTTCTGTCTTGTTGTTGGTGTATAGGAATGCCACTGATTTCTGTGCATTGATTTCATATCCTATCTCTTTAGTGAATTCCTGTATGAGTTCTAGCAGTTTTGGGGTGAAGTCTTTTGGGTTTTCTACATAAATTATCATATCATCTGCAAACAGTGAGAGTTTGACTTCTTTGCTGATTTGGATGCCTTTGATTTCTTTTTGTTGTCTGATTGCTGTGGCTAGGACTTCTAATGCTACACTGAATAGCACTGGTGATAGTGGACATCCCTGCCTTGTTCCCAACATTAGGGGGAAAGCTCTCAGTTTTTCCCCATTGAGAATGATATTCATTGTGGGTTTTTCATAGATGGCTTTTATGATATTGAGGTATGTACCCTCTATCCCTATACTCTGAAGAGTTTTGATCAAGAAATGATGCTGTACTTTGTTAAATGCTTTTTCTGCATCTGCTGAGAGGATCATATGGTTCTTGTTCTTTCTTTTATTAGTGTATTGTATCACGTTGATTGATTTGCAGATGTTGAACCAGGTTTGTAGCCCAGGGATAAATCCCACTTGGTTGTGGTGAATAATCCTTCTAATGTACTGTTGGATTCTAGTGCCTAGTATTTTGGTGAGAATTTTTGCATCCATGTTCATCAAGGTTATTGGTCTGTAATTCTCCTTTTAATGGGGCCTTTATATGGTTTTGGGATCAGGTAACGGTGGCCTCATAAAATGAGTTTGGAAGTTTTCCTTCCATTTCTAGTGTTTGGAGCAGTTTCAGAAGAATAGGTATTAATTCTTTCAAATGTTTGGTAGATTTCCCCTGGGAAGCCATCTGGCCCTGGGCTTTTGTTTGTTGGGAGATTTTTGATGACTGTTTCAATTTCCTTAGTGGTTATAGGTCTGTTCATGTTTTCTGTTTCTTCCTGGTTCAGTTTTGGTAGTTGATACATCTCCAGGAATGCATCCATTTCTTCTAGATTATCTAATTTGCTGGCATAGAGTTGCTCATAATATGTTCTTAATATTGTTTGTATTTCTTTGGTGTTGGTTGTGATCTCTCCTCTTTCATTCATGATTTATTCATTTGGGTCATTTCTCTGTTATTTTTGGTTATTCTGGCCAGGGGTTTATCAATCTTGTTAATTCTTTCAAAGAACCAGCTCCTAGTTTCGTTGATTTGTTCTACTGTTCTTTTGGTTTCTATTTCATTGATTTCTGCTCTGATCTTTATTATTTCTCTTCTGCTGGGTTTAGGTTTTATTTGCTGTTCTCTCTCCAGCTCCTTTAGGTTAGGTTTAGGTTGTGTATTTGAGACCTTTCTTGTTTCTTGAGAAAGGCTTGTATTGCTATATACTTTCCTCTTAGGACGGCCTTGGCTGCATCCCAAAGATTTTGAACACTTGTGTTTTCATTTTCATTGGTTTCCATGAATTTTTTTAATTCTTCTTTAATTTCCTGGTTGACCCATTCATTCTTTTGTAGGATGGTCTTTAGCCTCCATGTATCTGAGTTCTTTCCGACTTTCCTCTTGTGATTGAGTTCTAGTTTCAAAGCATTGTGGTCCAAAAATATGCAGGGAATGATCCCAATCTTTTGGTACCGGTTGAGACCTGATTTGTGACCTAGCCTGTGATCTATTCTGACGAATGTTCCATGGGCACTAGAGAAGAATGTGTATTCCGTTGCTTTGGGATGGAATGTTCTGAATATATCTGTGAAGTCCATTTGGTCTAGTGTGTCATTTAAAGTCTTTATTTCCTTGTTGATCTTTTGCTTAGATGCTCTGTCCATTTCAGTGAGGAGGATGTTAAAATCCCCCACTATTATTTTATTGTTGTTGATGTGTTTCTTTGCTTTTGTTATTAATTGGCTCATAAAATTGTCTGCTCCCATGTTAGGGGCATAGATATTTACAATTGTTAGATCTTCTTGTTGGATAGACCCTTTAAGTAGGTCTATAGTGTCCTTCCTCATCTCTTATTATAGTCTTTGGTTTAAAATCTAATTTGTCTGATATAAGGATTGCCACCCCAGCTTTCTTTTGGTGTCCATTAGCATGGTAAATTATTTTCCACCCCCTCGCTTTCAATCTGGTGGTGCCTTTGGGTCTAAAATGAGTCTCTTGCCGACAGCACATTGATGGGTCTTGTGTTTTTATCCAATCTGTTAGCCTGTGTGTTTTCATTGGGGCATTTAACCCATTCACATTCAGGGTAACTATTGAAAGATATGAATTTAGTGCCATTGTATTGCCTGTAAGTTGACTGTTACTGTATATTGTCTGTGTTTCTTTCTGGTCTATGTTGCTTTTAGGCTCTCTCTTTGCTTATAGGACTCCTTTCAATATTTCTTGTAGGGCTGGTTTCGTGTTTGCAAATTCTTTTAGTTTTTGTTTGTCCTGGAAGATTTTGATCTCTACTTCTATTTTCAATGACAGTGTAGCTGGATATAATATTCTTGGCTGCATATTTTTCTCATTTAGTGCTCTGAATAGATTATGCCAGTCCTTTCTGGCCTTCCAGGTCTCTGTGGATAGGTCTGTTGCCAATCTAATATTTCTACCATTGTAGTTTACAGATCTCTTTCCTGAGTTGCTTTCAGGATTTTCTCTTTGTCTCTGAAACTCGTAAGTTTTACTAGTTGATGTTAGGGTGTTGACCTATTTTTATTGATTTTGAGGGCAATTATCTGTGCCTCCTGGATTTTGATGCCTGTTTCCATCCCCAAATTAGGGAAGTTCTTTGCTATAATTTGCTCCAATATACCTTCTGCCCCTCTCTCTCTTTCTTCTTCTTCTGGGATCCCAATTATTCTAATGTTGTTTCATCTTATGGTATCGCTTATCTCTCGAATTCTGCCCTTGTGATCCAGTAATTGTTTATCTCTCTATATCTCAGCTTCTTTATTTTCCATCATTTTGTCTTCTATATCACTAATTCTCTCTTTTGCCTCATTTATCCTAGCAGTTAGAGCCTCCATTTTTGATTGCACCTCATTAATAACCTTTTTATTTCGACTTGGTTAGATTTTAGTTCTTTTATTTCTCCAGAAAGGGTTTCTCTAATATCTTCCATTCTTTTTTCAAGCCCAGCTAGTATCTTTAAAATCATCATTCTGAACACTAGTTCCAACATCTTACTAATGTCCATATTGATTAGGTCCCTGGCAGTTGGTGTTGCCTCTTGTTCTTTTTTTTGAAGTGATTTTTTCTGTCTTGTCATTTTGTCCAGAGGATAATAGATGAATGAGAGAAGAAAATGCTAACAGGGTAACAACAACCCCAGGAAAATATACACTAAACACATTAGAAGAGACCTGAAACCGAAGGGAAAAAAATCGGTAAGAAAAAAAAGGAAAAAAAAGAAAAAGAAAAAGATAAAAAAACACACAATATGATCAAATATGATCAGGCTTGTGCATAGATAAGTGCCACCCACTAGATTTTGGGCGTGTTTTGGTCTTTTAGAAGAAAGTGCCTCCCAAAATTTTAAAGAAAGAAAAGCTTTTATGTGTACAAAAATAAGGGTAAATATGACAAAGGGA
Source organism: Zalophus californianus (assembly GCF_009762305.2). Classification (NCBI taxonomy): domain Eukaryota; kingdom Metazoa; phylum Chordata; class Mammalia; order Carnivora; family Otariidae; genus Zalophus; species Zalophus californianus. Next base: position 25,393,069 of record NC_045609.1, read on the forward strand.
GGGAATATGACTGTAAAGATGAAAATTATAAAAAATTTTATAAAAGGAATTTAAGATAAGAAGTTGGTTGAAAAAAGAAAGGAGAGGATTAAAAAAAAAAAGGAGAGAATGTGATCAGGCAGGAGACTAGAACAAAGCCATACACTAGAGATTTTGCATATATTTTGGTCTGTTAGAAGAAACAGACCAAATTTTAAAGAGAGAACTATATATATATATATATATATATATATATATACCAAAAATAAAGGTAACTACTCTGAAGGGATAGAATATGGCTCTAAAAATGAAAAAAAAATGATTTTTAAAAAAGGGATTGATAAGATATTGGTTGAAAAAGGGATTAAGAAAGATTAAGAAAAAAAAGTAAAAAAGGAAAATTAAAAAAATTAACTTTGAAGGATAAAGAATCATGGGAAAAAAAGCCATGAATTCTATGTGCAGTATTCCCTTAGCGCTGGAGTTCTGCCATTCTCATTGATCAGTAAACTTGGTCTTTGCTGGCTGTTCTTGCTGATCTTCTGGGGGAGGGGCCTGTTGCCGTGGTTCCCAAATTTCTTTGCTGGAGGTGGAACTGCCCTGCCCTTGCCAGTCCGGGCTAAGTAATCTGCTCCCGTTTGTTCTCCGTAGCTTTTGTTCCCTGCAAACTTTCTGTACAGCTTTGGAGGATGACAGTGAAAATGGTGGCCTCCCAATCTCTGCCCGGAGGACCGAGAACTCGGGTTCCCACTCTTCAGTGCACTCCCAGAGAAAAGCAGTCATTCACTCCCATCTCCCTGGTCTCCGGCCGCACTCCGTGCTCATCCGGCCTGTGACTGAGCATTTCTATCTCTGGCACATGACCCTGTTTGGAGTCTCCAAACTCAGCAGATCCCTGTGGTGCACTCCCATGCCACTCCTCCTGGGGGAGAAAGGGGAGTCTCCCCGGATCTGCCACTTGTTGGGTCCCTGCTGGAGGAGCAGTGGCCCAACTGTGCTGTGCATCATGGTTTATGGCAACCCCGAGCTGAGAGCCCGCTCCTCGGCTCTGTCTCTGCAGCCAGCTTCCCCGCTCCGATACCTGGGAGCTCTGCCACACTCAGGCACCCCAGGTCTTTCTGTGACCCCGAGGGTCCTGAGTCCACACTCTCCCAGTGAGGGTTCCACCCCCCGCTTAGCCACTGGAGTGACGTCCCTCAGCGGAGCCAACTTCTAAAATTTTCTGATTTTGTGCTCTGCTGCTCTATCACTTGCCTGTAACAGCTGACAGCAGCTTCCTCCCCTCACTGTGTATCTTCCCGAATATCACCTCAGATTCACTTCTCTGCACGTCCAACCTTCCAGAAAGTGGTTGCTTTTCTGGTCAGAGAGTTTCTGCTATTCTTTTCTTCGATCTCCTGTTGAATTCATAGGTGTTCAGAGTGGTTTAATCCCTTTCTAGCTGAATTCCTGGGACTAGATGAAATTTAAGTCTCTTATTCCTCTGCCATCTTGCTCCTCCCCACCCTGGTGAGTTCTTCCTTAAGGAGGTTGTTTCCTGCCATTATCTACTCATGCATGGGCTACTGTTGACATGCTTTGCCCTAAATCTAATAAAGATATTTTTCCCTTTCTTGTCCCATCCACTTTTCTTGCCCATCATTTTCACTGTATATCTCTATTTTAGCACTCTGTACACTTTTATGAATTTAAAAACAAGAAAAACCTCCCTCCCCCACTGAACAGTAGCAATAATTATAGAGCTCCATGTAACCCAGATGGAGTAAGGTGCCAAGAATCTCCACAGTTTCTGAAAGTTAAGTGAACCCACTGCATGAAAAATTAGAGCCCGGGAAGGGTTACTTCATAGGTTTTCTGTCTCTGAGACTCATTGTAAATAGGAGTAGGAGGTCCACAGAGGATGGGGGTGGGGGTGGGGGTGGGGGGGTGGGGAGCAGGTTAGCAGGGGGATTTGGAGTTGAAGAGTAAACAGAAAGTCTCTAACTTCCTCTGTGTGTGGTCTCAACACCCCTTTGGATTTACCTCCTACCAGTCATTGTGAAAATAAAAAAATCAAAATGTAGAAAATTATAAGGGAAGAGGAAAAAGAGGGAACTTTTCTTACTTTATGAAGAAGAGTAGATATTTAGAAGACATAATTAAAAATTGTGAGTAAGATCAGAGGAAAAAAATGAGTATAGAAGAAACTGAAGTTAAGAATATAAAAGAATGAAACTCCAAATAAAGAGGAAAAGTTAAACATTAAAAACCTAATAAAAAGGTAAAGTGGATGAGATTTAAAATAAATGAAAAAAGGCTAGAGTCCAGTGAAATCAAAGGTTAAAACCAGGAAAGTAAGAGAGAGAAAAGATTATGATGTAGGGGATAGGATGAAAAGCTAAAAGCATAAAAGTAGATGAGATTAAAAATGAAGCACAAGAAATAACTAATAACATGCTTAGAAGTAAAAGTGTATATGAATGAAAAGGCTTTGGGGGGAATAATTTAAAAGAAAATAAAACCCCAAAGCATGAGAATTAGACAACTAAATGAGCTGAAAGCATACTAGTGTGAAGGCAGACAAGGGCTGAGGAGATGGCTTCCTCCAGCGGCGAGGCCACAGTGGAAGAGGAACCCTGGGCCCCCGGGATGGGAGCCAAGGAGTTACCTCAGCCCCAGGACCTTCCCCACAGCCTCCTGGGCCTTTGTCTACAGTGCCGGCCTTAGCTTCTGGACCAAGAGTCAGACACTCTTGGGTACTCAGAAGAAGCCAGCCTTTCCTCTAGAGCACGTCTCAGGTGAGCCTGCTGGACTCACCTGAGACACTTCGGTCTTTTTTCTACCTCCTTTAAGATGCCTTTACCATCTTCATCAACCTGCATTGAAACACCCATGAACTGTGATATTCAGTGCTTGTTTATATGTTTTGATATTCTTTGCTTCTTTTATTTATGTATTTTTAAGTTCTTCCTAAAAGGGAAACAGGTGGAGAGGAAGTAGACAGCTGTCTTAGTTTAAATGTTAGATGCACACTGTTATAAGATTTCAAGCTGCCTTGGCTAAGAGAATTTTGTAATTGTCAACCCATCCCCCTGCCCACTTCTTCCTTGCCTTCTGAGGAAGTGTTCTTTCCTACTGGAGTACAGTTCTCTTCTGTCAAATGGGCTTCTCATGATGGGTGGGTGGAATGTATTCCTATTTATTAAGAACATCTACTCATATTGAACTAAAATACCTTAGTCTTACTTCTAAATTTCTGGGAGAGGGAATCCAACTAACCCATCTTGACCCAACTGTGCTTCAGGATAGAGGAAAGTAAGGGAGGCAAAGCAGTCTTGAGCTGAGCAGTGAAGGGCATGAGGATGTGGGGATTACAGAGATGCTCTGGAGTAGCTGCAAGGTTTGATGGAAAGGAACTGAAAAGAAGAGAAATTTTTATATATTTTTTTAATGGGGCTGTGAACTATGTATTTGAACCCCCTTTGTGCTTTATGAGAAATGCAACTGAGGATTTGGGATTGAAATTATCTTTGGTTGCTGGATTATGTTTCTTTGGGTGAGAAACTATTCTAAGAGTGAGCCGCCTGGATTTTAGTTTTAACAAGGTTGCATTAAGGATTGTAAATATGTAAAACAAATTCAATGAATAATAGCTTACAGTAGTTATTTGATACTGCAATATAATAGAAGTAATGAACTTATGTAAGAAAGGAGGGGATAAAGTCCAAATGAAGATTCAATTCCTTCTTCCATCTTTTAAAAATTCTTTTTGGGTAAATATTATTACAACATAAGGTATTAGTGTTACAGGGGATGCAAAAGATGAATAAGAAATTCCCTATCATTTGCTTACAATTTAATGAGAGAGAGAATGTATTAATTAGCAATGAAGAGACAAGGCATGAGGAGATAAATGTCAGAAGAAAGATTTGTTCACAGGCATATGAATTTTTCAGAAAGGGGCTATGACATGGATCTGGGCAAAAAGGCTTCAAGAGGAGGTCAACTTTTTTCAGACTTATAGAGTCAGGAGGATTATGATGGCGTAGAATCGGCACGAGCAATAGGGCAGAGGGAAGAGATAAGCAAAGTTATAGAAACAGAAAAGCTTGATGTAGTGACTGGGGAAGAATAAGAGATGGGGACTTTATCTGGATTGGAGAATTAGGTTCAAGAGGCAAATGGTCAGAGTTTTCTAGAAAGAGTCATTTGGGCCAGATGCTAATGATCTTAAATATTAGGATAAGGAATTTGTGCTCTCAGCCATTGGAAGTCTTTGGAGACGTTTGATCTGGTGAGTGACATAATTAAGGTCATGCTTTGATATAGTATGAGATTAAAGGAAGGGTTACAAAGAAGGGGAAGAAGAAATAGCTAGAAAAAAATAGGGTGATTGTGTTAAGATGGCAGGCAGATTATCCAAATCCACTTCCTCCTAACAGAATTCCTTTGAAATGCTATAAAGGGAACACTTCCATAAGAGCTATGAAACACAAGGAAGAGTGCCGTCAGTGGAACAGAAACTTCTGAGATATTTTGGATAGATAGAAAGCAGAGTGGTCAGCTGGATGGGAAAAGGAGACCAGAGGAACCTATAACCCAGATATGAACAGGAGACCGATTGCTATGGAGGCAGGCAAAATTGGGAGTTGGCGCAGGTGACTAAACCAGAGTTGGGTCACAATAAGTTAATCAGGTTCCCTCTCTTAGAAATCCGGAAGTCAGACTAAGGCATTTTAGTTCAATATGAGCAGATCTTTTGAATGCAAGCCTAAGAACTATGGAATGGCCATCTTCCAACTGCTATAGGGGAACCCTATTTGCAGAAAGAGAACAACACAGGTCATGGCGAGAGGAACGTCCTCTCGGCTTTCTACTTGGTGGGCGTGGACTGAAGCGCCTGTCACTGGCTTCCTTGAAACCGTCCAGGAGCCTCTTAGGACCTTCCTGTCTCCACCTTAAATAAGTGGAAGTTGTTTCCTGTTACTTGCATTCAAATCTTAACAGAGAAAATGAGTGCCATGAGTCTTATGCAAAGGTTAAGTGAGTGTTTTTCAAGGGGGTGGATGGGAAATGACAGTTTTTGTGTGTTTTTTTAATTTTTATTTTTGAAGGGGGTTGTTGGGAGATGGAAGGCAAGATCCCCTGTTTGAGACTGGTTGGAAGACGTGAGAAACGAAGGTGACCTTGAAAGCAACGCATTTAACTCATCATAAGTCAAATTAATGTTATTCGGTTGCAGTGAAAAGAAGAAAAAACCCACTGGAAAGCACCCCGTGACCTCTTAATTAATATTGGCTCATTGACTAATCGTCTGAGGTGAATTCCAGTTCCATAGACCATAACCTCAATCAGTCCCCTGAAAGATTTCTCTGGCGTAATGTGTTGCTGTTTGTTATATGGTTCCTTAAAATTGAAAATGGCTTAAATATTCCCTTTCCAGCTCCCAAACTGATGCTCTCTTCTGCATAATTTATTCCTTTTCCCATATGCCATTGAAATATCTAGTAACATCCAATATTTAAGTATCCAAATAACATTCTTCAGACTGCCTCATTCACTCTTAAATAGCACACAAATTCTCGGTCAGACTTTATGTTCTAGTTTTTCATTTGGAAATTTTCATCCTGTAGCTAAATTCCCCTTCGTGCAGGGAAGAACAATTTTACCGTCTACCAAGCCCTGCTTTTTCACTCTGGCTGGTTTTTGGAGAGAACTGGGGTCACTAGTTAATGCTGGTTTTAAAACAGTTTTTAGTGCTATGGCCCTTTAACAGCCCTGGCTGTGGGTGAAATTGTTAGGGAGGTTTATGTGTTCATTTTCATGGCCATCTCTCCCATAACCACCTTTCTCCCTCTTCTTTTTACGTTCTACCTCCCAGCTTTCCACACGTGTCCAGGAAGCTTCTCATTTTCCCAGGATGCTCTGCACTGGAAGACTGCTCACTATACCTTGCCCTTTACCCACAAACATCCAAACCCCTACCTCTGTCAAAACATTTCTGTTCCATGTCAAATATGCATATTCATTTCTAGATGTTAGTGACTAAAAAATATCTTAGACTATTATGTTGCTAGAAAACCAATATACTTTTGACAAGGATCTTTATAGTGTCAAAGAAGTGACTTGTGGTGGGAATTTCAGGTCTAAAGACAAGAATAGTCAATGTAATGGACAAAGTAATGGACTCAGCCCTTTGGGTCTATGACCTTCTCTTTCCTTGTGAACTAACCTTTCTCCCAAATGTCTACACTGTATCCTAAGAATGGCCTCTGGCTGCTGGGCTATACTGGCCTTGCCTGCTGTCTTGATTTTGCTGATTAGACCAGGTGGGCAACTGAGTTCAGCTGAGTTCAGTTGCAACTATATTATGTGAACTTGAAGGCAGAGGGGCAGCCATGTTTGCCAAATGAATGATGAGATGGGAAGGCTCTCTGAGGAAAGATGATGTAATGCCTGGGCGGAGAGGGAGCAGAATGAAGATAGCATGGAGGCTTGGTGGGTTTACCTGGTCCCAAGGCCTTCCTGGGTTCCATCTTGGCCAGTGTGATACACTTAGAAATGGTAAAGATGGGTTTAGGTGCGGACTCTTCAGCTTCAGAATTGTCCTTCATCTTACTATTTCTAACCATAAGACTTGGCAATGACTCCGAGTCTGGAAATATTGTGTGGAGTAAATAATTTAAAGAAGGATTCTATTTATATTAGTCAGAAATATAATGGCTTGTAACTGCCTATGAGGAAGAGACAGAACAATGGTGGCTGAAAAAGAATGTTTAATTTGGGGGCAGAGATAGTGTCCCGAGAGATACGTTGTCTGTAAAATGGAGGCGATGTCCAGTGTGGAGAGAAGAATTTCTCAGCTGCCAGTAGTGAGTGAGTTGTAGGTGTGATGAGAAATAGAGCCCTTAGCTCCTGGGGGGCTCCCTTTTTGGTTATGAGCAACCTAGTCTTTCCTGGCTCACCATGCATACATTAACTTTTATTTCAAAATGTCTGTTATGATATGAAGAAGGTTACGAGGCTCTGACCCAGAGTAATTGTTAGTATTTATTGAGTGTTCTGTGATTTGCATTTTTTACCTTATTTAAATTTCATAAGAGCCCCACGAGATGGCTTGCCTTACTATTTCTTTTTCACAGGTAAGATGAATAGAAGTCCATATGTTAAGAGATTTGCACAAGCCGCACAGCTGATAAAGTTACAGAGTTGAGACACAAACTCAGGTTATACAGGTGTAGACGCCAGATACCATGCTTTGAGCTACAACTCTATATGCCTCCCCTACTGAGAAGATCTGCTGGCAGACACCACGGCCTTGGAAGAGAAAAAAGCCATCACACAGGATATTATTCGTTTTTGCCTCAGTTGTTCCTCTCACATAATATGTCCTTCTTGAGGAAATGGCTTGCTACCTAGAGGATAGGCTACTCCAACACTGAAATGAAAGACACTATACAGACATTAAGTAACGAAAAGCTCACTGATCTTCCCTCATCTCCGGAAAAGTCATTACCTTGCTTCTTCCCTTGTTAAATAGGCCACTGATAGTCAAAATTGGGCGACTTGGTGTCAGGAGGTGCAACTTGAGCAGTACTTATTCTTTTCTTTTTTTTTTTTTTTTGAGAGAGAGAGAGAGGGTGTGCTGCCTGCGACCCGGGGGGCGGGGAGGGGCAGAGGGTGAGGGAGAGAGAGAATCTCAAGCAGACTCCCTGTTGAGGGCAGAACCTGGCTGTGGGACTCAGTCCCAAGACCCTGAGTTCATGACCTCAGCTGAAATCAAGAGTAGGACATTTAAAGGACTGAGACACCTGGGTGCCCCTGAGCAGTACTTATTCTTGATACCATTAGCTGATGACAGTTGTCAATAGTTGGTGGTTATTTGTCCTCAGTGAGCCTCCCATTAGTAAACTAGCCATACTTCTTGCAAACGAAACATGACTGGCCAAAGAGGCCTTTTATTTCTTTGAAACTACTTGGACTGGTCACATCTGTGGGGTCTCTCTCTGAGTCATTTCCTAGGGAAAAAGAAAATATATTTTATTATTGGTTCTTAGTCCTCGGGACAAAACTGTCACAAAGATACTATATGGTTGCCTTATTTAGGATTTTTGAAATTTAAGGCCAACACATACCTCCTCATTTGCTTAATCTCATCGCAGAGTTCTGCTTCTTGTTACCAATGATTCCTAACTAAGAGGGCTCAGGAAAGAGAATTTGGAGCTGGGTGTTTCCGTCCCTCTGATCAGGTGGTTCTTCAGGTGAGGGGCTGTTGGATGCAGTCTTTGAAAATGGGCAGCAAGACATTTCCCTCAGTCTGGGTCAAAATAAAGTCACAGAGGTGGGGGGATTCCATCTCCGACCTGGGGTTTGACCTTGTAGTGTCTACTTTATTTCCCCCCTGTGCATGATGGGAGCGTGATTGGTCCATGAAAGCTTTTCCACCCCTGGCTTTCATGACTTTTCTCTCCTCTTTCAGAAAACATAGTTATTACAAAAGAAGCACAACTGCTCTAGCCTCTTCAAAATAGAATAATGACATTTTCATAGCAAGTGATTGTGGGAGGAAGTGCGGAGACATTGAGCTGGCTAGAATCCAGAGGTTTTTAAAGAACCGGAGAAAGGTCCTTCACCCCTTAAAAAGTGACGGTTGTGAAAACAAGCCAATTTTAGAATTTGTCATCTTGTGTTAACAGTGTACCCTTTTGTAGTTGCTGATATCTGTCAGAGTAAATGCCAGCAGTAAAGAGCTCGGCTGCAGGCTTTGCTGAGGAGGTAGGAAGTTTGTGCACCTTTTCCTGGCGTGCTGGAGGGCGATGTGGGGGAAAGAGCTTTGGCCTGGGAATCAGGACGCTTCGTCCGTCTGGGCTGTGACACTGAGTATCTTCTGACATTGCAGTTTATGAATCTCTCTGCTTCTCAGTGCCATCTTCTGTAACGTGAGTGAGTCGGACAAGGTTAACTCTAAGATCCTTTCTGGCTTGACATTTCTGTGATTTCAAGTCCTGGATAAATGCCATGAATCACAATGGTCTCTGCATTTATATTGTGTTTTGCCCCCAGTTTTTCTCAAGCAAATAATTGGCTCTTTCAAAGTCCTTGCCTAGCATTTAATCATGGCAGACAGGCAGTTTGCTGGTGTCGTTGAAGAAGAAAGGCTCCTGTTTATCAGCATTTGCTCTCCATCTCCCTCAGTCGGCGGTGAGGGAGGTCCTGGCTGCGGCCAGACCCACATCTCTGCGTCTTGTCTCTGAGGGCAGAGGCCACATAACCTAGTGACCTCTGAACCAAGTGCTCCTTTTGGTATATCTGTGCCTGGAAAGCCTTAAAATGAGATGTTGTTTCTTGGGGTGATTCATAGTAGAATCGCAGGTTCCAAAAGCTGCAAAGAAACGGAGATACCATAGAGTCTCTGATGGTCAGTTTTCTAGGTCAGCTTGGCTTGGTGAGGTTATCATACCCAGTTACTAGCTCAAACACCAGCCTAGGGGTTGCTGTGAAGGTATTTTGAAGATGTGATTAATGTTCACAATCAGTCGACTTGAAGTAAAAGATGTAATTCTCGATAATCTGGGTGGACCTGATTCAAATAGCTGGAAGGCCATAAGGGCAAAACAGATTTCCTAGAAGGAGAAGAGATTCTGCCTGTAGGCTATTGCTTTGGTCTGTGCCTAGAGTTCCAGCCTGCCCTTCCTGACAGCCTGCCTTATAGATTTCAGACTGGCTCCACCAGGCCCTATAATCTTGTAAGCCAATTCCTTACAGTGGATCTCTTAATAGGCATCTCCTGCTGGTTGTGTTTGTCTGGCAGAGGCCTGACTGATAAAGACCCCAAGCCCTGCATTTTATAAAAAAACAAGTTCAGTCCTCAGAATTCAGTAACAGGAGCGCTGGCTGCCCTGGCTTGCAGGCTTGTGAACATCCTACAGACCCACATTTCTGTTGCTTGGAATCCAGTTGAAAATGGGGACACAAGGGCTTAGGCATAATACACAAAAACTCCTGCCTCCCTACTCCATGCCTCCAAGTATGTCCAACCAAGTATGGCTGGGTCGATGGGCTCATCATTTTTAGGTGACTTTTGTGCCAAGTGTTGAATGACCTGGTGGACATGTAAGCATGGCATGGAGGAGTGTTCCAATCCATTTAGCCTCAACGATGGAATTGAATGCTCTGATTTTGCACAAAGTTACCTAACAAGATGTTGAGGGATACTAGAGTCTTAGGAGGACAGTCCTGGCAGCATGCATGGGCCATAAGATGCTGGAAAGTGTCGGACTATAGCGGCACTTCTTGTTCATGCCCTTCATTGGGCAAATAAAGCTCTGGAATAGCAGTTTTTAATTGTTTGGGAGCTGACTGAGATGCCTTGGGGAATCTAATGCAGAGTTTCTCAACCTTAGCACTATTGACATTTTGAGCCAGATAATACTTTGTCACAGGGGCTGTCTTGTACATTGTGGGATGCTGAGCAGCATCCCTGGCCTTTGCCCACTAGAATCCAGCAGTATGCTCTCAGTTGGGACAACCAAAACAGTATCCAGACATTGTGAAATACCCATGGTGGGTAAAATCCCCCCTGGTTAAAAAACACTGATCCGAGGGAAGCCAATAAAACGCACATATGAAGAAAAATTTGCAAATAATTTAAAGGTATTTGTAGATTTCCCTGAAGTGTTGGAGTTTACCCACAGTTAACTTAGCTAATAATTAGGAGCAGAGTGAGGGTCTCTGAACCCGTCCACTACACTGCTGCCCAGGTAGGGAAGTTTGTCCTCAGGGACATGGGGAAGTCTGTCCTTGTGTCCACATGAATCTGAGGAAAAGGACCCATGCTTATGCTATCCAGTGTTTGATGATCTTTTCTATATGGCTATTTAGTATATTTTTATTAAGTTGTCAAATGTGTACATCTTGTCTCCTAGCTGGGTTGGAAATTTTTGAACAGGAGGGAGCATGACAAATGTTTGAGCATCATGATAGCTCTCAGGAAACATTTGACAGAACAGTGGAGCCTCCCCAAGGACAGACTTCCCTACCGGAGCTGCGGTGTAGCGGAAGGGTCAGACCATGTTCTCCTCCTCCCTCCCATTGCAGAGACCATAGCTTTGCTCCGTAGTAGGTCAACTTTGGGTAAATTTACATAAACGCTCCAAGCCTCAGGTCCTCATCTCTCAAATGTGGAAAATCATAGAGTTGTTGGGGGCATAAAATTAGATAGCTTTGTAGAGCATCTGGCACAAAAATGTCCCCTATATATTAGCCATTATTATTATTGTTATTATTCCTTCTGTTCCTCTAGTGTAGTCCCTGGTTGGCGTGGTGGCAAGTCAGGTTTGGAGGAACCTGGCAGTGAGGAGGGCAACAGAGGGACTTGTAATGGGGGTAGGGGGAGAGTTGCCGGGCTGAGGTTGAATCCAGAGCTGAGGACGGTTCACTTGGCTCCACAGTCTTCAGCCCCCTGTCCACAGATGTGCTCCTGCAGGGCGGGGGATGCCGCGGGCCTCCAAGTCTCCCTCACTTGGCCCCAAGGGGGCTGCAGTGACTGATCCTGGATTCTCAGGGCATTTTAGCAGCAGGAAGCAAACTTTGCATATTTTCAGAGCAGTAAATAAACTGTATATTCCCCTGCAGGATAATTAGAAAACCAAAGAGTCTGTGCCATGAAAAAAGTAAGGAGCTAGTTGTTCAGAAAACATTCAGAATGGCTACCTGACGGGGGTCTCTTGGAGCGCCCGGGGGAAGGCGGTGTGGTACTGGGCACCACCGGTGAAACTGCCCCTACCTCCTTTGGAAAAAGGGTCGTCTTCAGACAAAATCTACTAACCAGCCCTCGGATCCTTCTGCCAGCCCTGCTCAGAGACGAGCTCCCCGCCCAGTTAGGCAGGTTCTGTGGAGATTGCTTTCATCAAGTCTTGTTAAGAGGGAAAATAACAGAATGTTCTCGCTGCTTTGAAATTTACTTTGAAGCTTGCATTTATCTGCTGGCAGGAAAGTTTGTCTTTCCCCTGAGCTGGTAGGTGAGTCCTGGAATGAACAGGTGATGTTTCTCCAAATACTGTTCAGTCCAACAGGAGCTTTATTTCTTTTCATTGCTAGGGATTAATGGCCAGGAAAATGAAGACTCTTGGGCATAAAGACATAGAGAAGTGTTCGGTAAGAAAATTCTCCAATCCCATCCAGAATTTAAAGACTCAGAGCTTTGAACTCTGCCTCCCTAACTAACCACCATTCAGATCACCGGGAGCTGGTGACAGAAATGGAAAACCACTGCATTAACCCCCTTAAATGCTACTTTGGTTACATCACTTTCTTCCTCAAAATCCTTACTGGCTCTCCACTTAAAATCCTTACTGGTTCTCCACTTCTTACCCTATGTTATTAAATTCCTTAGCCTGGATTTGAAGATTGCTCATAATCTGGCCTCATGCTTTCTGGTCAATGACTACTTGTAGAATGACGAATGAAATAATCCACAAAACACACTTAAGCACAAGATCTAGCGGATCGATGATGGAAGATAGTTAGGTTTTATTAACATTATTTTTATTTGCAAAAGCTCTTGCTTTTGTTTGCTAAGCATCAATCCACTATCCTCCTTCTTCTAATGACAGTATCTCTACCTTGAAGGAAAACAAGTCTCTTTCCTTTTCCAGTCACATGTTACGGGTGACCAGCCAGTCACAGTGCCTCGCCACAGAGCTTGGTTTGTGGACAGACACGTGACTCAAACCAGATAATGAAGAATCCTTTACTGGCATTTTTCAAGCAGAAGCTGTAAGCAAACTTCCTTTTTTCCTCTGGATATAAAGTTGTTAAGATATAAGCTGAGAGCTGTCTGTGGCCATATTTTTATCCTGTAGGGACAGGTGATGTAAGGAAAAAAAAAAGCTGAAATATGGGAAAAAAAACTCCAAAGATTAAGTGTGTGTGTGTGTGTGTGTGTGTGTGTGTGTGTGTGTGTGTGTGTGTGTTTGTGGATAGAGAGAGACAGAGACAGAGAGACTGAGAGAGGTGAAGAAACAAGAAAACATTTAAGTCCCCGATTCTGGTAGTTACTGATTCCAGCCATACTTGTAAATTTTTTTGGCTTGGCTCCGTGAACCTATAACCATTCCCTTCTGTGTTTCACTACTTCAAGGTGGCTTTTAATCTCCTGCTGGCCCCTTGGAATGTAAGGGTAAATGAAGCACACAGCCCCTGTCCTCAAGGAATCCCATTTAGTGAATGATGATGACTTTGTAGAGAACGCAGGGCTTTCTTGCTGGAGGTAAAAATAGCCGAGTGGCCCTCCAAAGAAGCTCTGTAATAGGGGTTCTTCACTGAAGCTTTAGAGATGTGCGAAGCATTCACAGATAAGTTTAAGGGAATTACCTTCTGTAATGTGTTGCATAATTTTTAGGGCACGTGATTTTTTTTTGGAGGTGTGGGGAGAGAATGTCTATAGCGTTTATAAGATTCTCAGAGAGGGACCAGAGCCAAAAAACACTTTACAGGGAGGTCATGCACAAGAACTCCCCAAATGCAAAGTGACTGGGGAGGAATGCAAAAAGAACCTTCAAGGCTGCCTCTGCTCTCTGGAACATACAGGGAATTCCTCCGGGCAAGTCTGCAGGTAGACAACCCAATTGGCCTAGAGTCACAAAGACACGACGTCTCTTCAAAAGGAAGCTTCCAGGGCCTTCAGCCAGGGACCTCTCCCAGTTTCAAGAGATGGGGGGAGATCATCCTTAGATTTCCAGGAAGGTGAATAATGGGGTTAAAATACTGACAGTTGACAACCCTTCTCTCTGGAATGACCTTTTGCTATTTACATGACTTCCTCACTTTCTTTAGTACAGTATGCAGCTGTCCCCTCTTATAAGCAAGGGTTTCTGTATATATTCTGCTTATATTTCTACACTATTTAAATGCCCCACCCCTTGGGGCACAGTCGGTTACGTGTCTGCCTTCGCCTCAGGTCATGATCCCAGGATCCTGGGATCGAGTCCAGCATCGGACTCCCTGCTCAGTGGGGAGCCTGCTTCTCCTTCTGCCTCTGCTCTGCCTGCTTGTGCTCTCTCTCTCTCTCTCAAATAAATAAATAAAATCTTTAAAAAAAATAATTGGCCCACCCCTGATACTCATTATTCCCTTATCCAGCTTTATTCATCTTCTAGCATGTATCATGCACTGAGGTGTCCTATATTTATTTATGTAATTTAAAAACATATTTATTTATATTTATTTTCTATCTCCCTCAGCAGAATGTAAGCTCTGTGGGAAAAGGAACTATGGTAGACTTGTTCATATGTCCTATCTCCAGCACTGAGAACAGTTCTAGTCACAGAGTACCTGTTAAATTAATGGTAGACTTGTTCATATGTCCTATCTCCAGCACTGAGAACAGTTCTAGTCACAGAGTACCTGTTAAATTAATGACTAAGTAAAAAGAGTCTTCCCTTTGTCCTTCTACCTAAGTATTAATTGTTCTCTCCCCTTCTTGTAAAGACAGAATATCATAAATAACATGGCTCAGGCCATGGTGTCAGATAGCTCAGACTGGATCCAAGCTTTGCTCTGAAAATACCTTTGTTGATAACAGTTACAATGATAAATGAGACGAAGAAGCCTTGGTGTCGAGAGAGAGGCATGAAAACCATGCACATCCTAGTCTCTTTGACTCAATTCTACAGACATGAAGGGTCTATGATGGGTTAAGAATGGACCTCAGGCTCTGCTCTCAGCTCTGCCACACGCCAGCCAAGAAGCCTTGGCCAAATTACTTTACTTCTCAAGCCTGGTTTCTTCATTTAAATAGCACCTCCCTCATTATCTCTGGGAGATACTGTGTGAAAGCACTTAGCCCGGTGTCTTTAGCAGGATTTACTGCTTCGTACGTGTTAGTAGTTATTGGTACAAGCGTAGTAGATGCTCAGTGAAAGTAACTGCTGTCAGGCAGGCTTTTCTGAATGCCTTTGTACCTTTCTGTGCTCTCCGATGGTATTTATGATTTCTGTCTCATCCCCTTAGCTGTAGTGATCAGTGTGTGTGCGCCTGGCTGTGCTACATTCTCTCGAATAGATGACATTCCCTGACTGCTCAGACTTACTCTTGACCTTCCAGATGGCACAGCCCAGCACTGACCACATAGTTCCCTTAATCTTGGTGACTTAGTAGAATGGAGAGTCCCGTCCTCCCTGATCCCTTATAATTTTCTCTGTTCTATTCTGTTGAATTAGAAAAAGGGGTCTTTCTTAAAATGCACACTTGTTCCTCCTTTAATGCTCAGAGAAGGGCTCTGTGCACAGAGGGAGCTGCCGATAAGCCAAAATGAATACCTCTTTGTTTGCTAATACCTTACATGAGGAGGTAGCTAATCCACCAATTGATTTCCTTTCGATTCAGGCCAGCTAAAATGGCTCTAGAGCAAATAGCTCATCTCTGTGATCTTTACCGAAGGAGGGATTTCTTTACAACCTTTACTGAAACCTGACCTCTTTCTTCCTTCCTTGATTTTTCCATCTATAAAAGTGAGATCATAAAGATCCTGGTAAGTTTGAAAGAAGCCTGGGAACATTTCTACCAATCACTCTGGCCATGGCATCCTACGACAGAGAGCCCAAGTCTCAACATTAGTAATCTGGAGCATTGTTGCCAGTCTGCTTTAGTGGTTACTTTTGTGTCTGAATTAGTCGGTTTGGAATACATCCATGATGGAAGATTTCTAGGTGAAAATCACCCAGGATTGTAGGCTCAAGACCAATTTTGGGGTGTGGGTGCTTGAGGAAACGATTTCTTTAGATCTTAGCTCTAATGTCCTGTCTTTCAGAGGCTCTCCCTAACCTCCAATTAAGTCATGTTCCCTATTACACCCAGTCACGTTGTCCTGTGGTCTTCCTTCATAGTTATTGATTTGTGGGGTTGCCTGGTTAAGGTCTGCTTTCTCCACTACACTGTGAGCTCTAGCGTGGCCAGGATGATTTTGCTCAGTAGTGTCTGGTATGTAGTAGTTGCTCACTGAAGTTTGGTTCAAGAGTGAACCAATGAAGAGAGATGCTCTTTGCAGGTGAAGAAATAGAGAAGGAGCTGATTCTTTTGGAACCAGGAAAGGCCTGGTGGTTTTACTCTAATGCTTTCTTGGAAGGACTGTCTTCTCATTTATAATCATGAAGACAGGGCAGCAGATAACTAACTATCCAGCGCAGCTGGTCTGAAACTCAGGGAAACAACACTTGCTGACACAAGTCTCTAAGCTCTTGGTAATGCTGAAGTCCATTAAATTTCATAAGTAGTGTCTGATGAGAAAAGTAGTGATTTTGGATCAAAACAGGAAAGGGTTCAAGTCAGTTTCCAGAACGTGAAGGAAATCATGTAGCTCTTCCTTCAGGACTGCTATGTCCTAGACAGGCTGAATGCAGATTGTTACTACATAGAACAATCTCATTCTTAGACCAACACCTATGGTGTCCAGAGGAAATACATCTCTCTTTTTCTCATCGAGTCCCTTTTAGTCCTAATAAATTTCACCTCAGAAGGGTGTCTTGGGGTCTCATCTCACTCATCCCCCATTCCTCTTATATACAGTTTCTATCCCTCCACTGTCCCGAGGGACCCAGCTTTCTCCTGGAGAGCTCCAAACCCCTTGGAATTCTCTGAAGGATTCCTATGGGTCTCTAATGAGTACGGCTGTAGTTCCCTCAGATTCTCCAGGGTGGAGCAGCTTCAAGGCAAAACAAAACAAAACAAAACAAAACAAAACAAAACAAAACAACACCCTTTCTTTTGCTAATTTTGACCCCTTTCATAACATAATTTTGCTGGAATATTCTGTAAGCAGAGTCTGTTTCTTTACTCTGCCTACTAGTTGGAGGATATGTAACTAGAGTAGCATTTCCCAAGTTGTGCTTTGTGGGATACCAGTTTCAGGCATTATTTACTTATTTATATTACTCAGTAATACGTATTTAGTTAACATCTACTACTGTGTGTTGGGTTCTGTGCTAAAATGTGAAAAAAAGAGCCATAGACCTTCCTTTCATGGAGCTCACCATCTAGTGAGGACATAGCTATTAATGAAGTAATCAATTATGTGTGAAATTTTCACATGAGATAAGTTTCAGGCACAAAAATTGTGTGGTGCTGTGGGAGTGTACAGTCAAGGGTAGGGGTTGGCAACTTCTTTCTGTAAGGGGCTAGACAGTAAATTTTTTTTGGTTTTGAGGGCCAATGGTTTTTGATCTAACTCTGCAATTCTGCTGTTGCTGTATGAACGAGGTCTTAGACAACATGCACACACATGAGTGTGACTGTGTTCCAATAAAACTTTATTATGGACAATGAAATTTGAATCTCGTGTAATTATTATATGTCACAAAATACTTTTTCTTTGTTTGCATTTTCTTTTCAACCACTTAAAAATGCAAAAACTATTCTTGGTTTGTGGTCTGTACAAAATAGGTAGTGGGCTACATTTGGCCCATGGGCTGTAGTTTGCCAAACCTGGCTCAAGGAGTTAGGGAAGACTTCCTGAAGAAGGGATGTTTGATCTGGAAATCTGAAATCTGAGTAGGATAACTGGTAAGGTGGGGACTATGGTCTCCAAGGGACCAAGGGAGTCCTTGGCTGTAAGGGAACTCCAGAATATAGTGAGCACATTTACGCTAAGAAATGTATCCATGCAACTCACTTTCATGTCAATATTTCCAAGAATTTGTGTTTCTGTACTGAGGGATCATTTAGGCTAGGGTTTGACATGACTGTTTTTGTAAACAGTTAAGTGTGAACTTTCCTGGGGGCAAGGGGATGGACAATATGGCTCCTAGAGGTCCCCGTGCAGCATTTAATGATGGCATTATAACTGCAAGAGAATTGAATATATTTACCAAATGCTCAGTGGGGAAAACAATAACAGTACATATTTAGCTGATGATGACCTATAGCTTCTCTGGAGAGCTGTGAGATCCTGTTGATTCTCACTTCATAAAATGCTTATTTGAAACCCTAATATCTGTGAGAGTTTGCCAAGTGCTGTTTATTATGTGTTTGCTCCCAGAGCACCCAAGTAAAAAGGGGAAACATTCTGTCCTACATCTATATGTTTCGAGAAGTTTTGAGTTTATTCAATCAGATATTTGGATGGTAGGTTGAATTTTCCATCATTTATCTAATTATTTTGACTACATATGTCCTTGCCTTAAATGTGCACATGAATTATTTCTTGATTTTTTTTTTTTTTTTGATGTGGGGCAGCGTCTTCCATCTAATTCTTTTAAAATTCTCTCCCTTAGGAGAGCCAGAGAAAATTTTGATAAGTACTTTTTGATTAGCACTTTTCCAGCTATGTTCACCTTCTGGTCTGGGATTGCTGTCCTGTGACAGCCACATGTCAGGATGCAAGGCACGCTGGTCTAAGTCTTGGGAGTTGGCTTGTCTAGGAAGCCATTTGATGCCAGGAAATGGAAAGTTGGATGAAAACATTGATGACTACCACCAAGTAACTGAGTTTACTTTTTTTCTGCCTCAGCCTCTTTCTCTTATTTCTATGTCTTTTTAATTGCTATACCTCAGCCTTGTATCAAAACAAGAGGGGAATAAAATACAATTAGAGTCTCTGCTCCTTTGTGCAGTGCTGTTGCTGAGGTAAATAAATGATTTGGGTGATTCTGTGGCACTTTCCCATTACATTTGTAGAGGAAGCAGTGTTCATTATACATCAGAGTGATTTGCTATAAATGGTATATTTATCTCATTTCCTCTAGTTGAGTTTAAATCCTCAGTTGGCCTCCATGTAAATCTTGCTTAAAGCCATAGAACATGAAAGCTGACCAGGCCTTGCAAAGTGTCTGGTTGGGCTTTCCTGTTCTTAGAAAAGGAAACTGATGTACTGGGGTTGTGGCAGAGCCAAAGTCAACTCCCATCTCCCGACTCCTACTCTGGGGCTCTTTCAAGTTCAGCTTCCGTTAGCCACCCAGCGCTTGCAAATCTTCTGACATATTGTTGATGTTTTCTTTCTATTTAACAGAGACAATGGCCCCACCAGAATAATTACAAGACATGAGACAGAATAAAGCAACGATAATCTTCCTTCCATAGAGAAGGAGAGAGGTGCTAATTTTTATGGGAAGGAGACATAGGACGTGCCATTTGACTAAGTAGAGAGAAGAACATGGGAGTGAGGATGGGGAATATTTTACAGTAGCCAGGTATATAGAGGCTCATAAACAAACTGAGCACAAGTAATAAAGAAACTGCTTTTGCTCCCTGTTTATATGTATGGCTGGAGGGAAGGGTAACCAGTAAAGGATTTATGTGGATTGGTTACTGAACTTCTTTATAAGCTTGTTCATTGGGTGTCTAAATAAGGTAAGGCAGCAACAGGTGGGACTAAGGTAGTTGGAAAGGAACAGTTGAGTTTAGGCTCTTTATTTTTCTTTTAAATGAATCTGAGAAGACAGTAAAGCACTTTTTATGAGCTTATGCTCACTCAGTTAGCTTTAGTTTGAGGGAGTTGGTGTCCGTTTATCACAAAGCACTTGTGAGCATACTCTGTACATGGCACTGTGTCAGAAACTTTCAGGGGTAGGTAAATCAAACTCCCTGTCTCCAGATAGCTAAAAGGAATTGGTGATTATAAAACATGGACTTATCCATAGGATTGCCAGATAAAATACAGGATACCCAGGTAAATTTGAATTTTAGATAAACAATGAATAATTTTTTAGGATAAGCATGCCCCAAATATTGCATGGGGTATGCTGGGGGTCCTGCATTAAAAAAAAAGATTTATTTATTTATTTGAGAGAGAGAGGGAGAGAGAGAAGTGCGGGGAAGAGAGAGGGAGAGGGAGAGAGAAACTTCAGCACACTCTGCACTGAGCATGGAACCTGATGTGGGGCTTGATCCCAGGACTCTGAGATCATGACCTGAGCCGAAATCGAGAGTCAGCCGCTTAACCAATTTAGCCACCCGGGCGCCCTGGTGGGATGGGGGGGGTGTCTTGTATTTTTATTTACCAAATTTGGTACTTCTACTTGTGGATGGGTAATTGGAAGTTTATTATAAGGTGCAAAATCTTTATTGATTAGAACTGGAATGGCTCTTTGAGATCATTCTAAACCCTTTGCTTTAGATGAAGAGAATTTAGGCTTAGAGAAGGTAGGTGAATTGCCCTGGTTCACACAGCTGGCAAGTGGCAGAGCTTTGTCCTCTGTTTTCTAACTCTTGGTATAATGTAGCACACTGATTTAATTAGTAGAATGAGTACCATGGACTGATGTGTTCAAGAAAGCTCTGGGGGAAGTGAGACTCGAGCTGAGTTTTGAATGAAGGTAGAACGGTTTGGGGAAGGCATTCTGGTGTAAGGGCAAATATAAGCAAAGGTGCAGAAACAGGAATAAATTGTTGTTCAGCAAAGGAAGGAATGGAAATATGTCTCTGTGGGACTTAGATCAGCCATTGGACCAAAGGATTCATGTGGTGGAGGAATGAGAACAGTGAATATTGGAAAGGTAGATTAGATAGGAGTTAGATTTTATAGCACCTTGGCTACAAGTTTAAGGATTTGGACTTTATTTGGAATGCCATAGGAAGGAGATGCTAAAGGTTTTTGAGTGACCAATTTCCAAACCAACTTTAAAAGAAAGAGCTGTTTTAAGAATTTGAATAGTGGGGTGCCTGGGTGGCTCAGTTGGTTAAGCGACTGCCTTCGGCTCAGGTCATGATCCTGGAGTCCCGGGATCAAGTCCTGCATCGGGCTCCCTGCTCAGCGGGGAGTCTGCTTCTCCCTCTGACCCTCCCCCATCTCATGCTCTCTATCTCTCATTCTCTCTCTCAAATAAATAAATAAAATCTTTAAAAAAAAAGAATTTGAATAGCAATTTTTGGAAGTCCCTAGGGATGATCACTCATATACTTTATACTTCTGGGGAGGAAGAATAGCAATATTCCAATGCTCTGTAGAAAATGAGCTAATAGTAGGGCATGATAGGAATTCCCCACTATGATTATAATCACCATTCTGGTGGGGGGCGGGCTGAAATTGGGGACCTCTGTCTGTGGTGTGTGTGTGTTCCAAGTGAAATAACACTTAAAGCTTGCAGAGCAGCGTGATCCACTGAGCAGGTATAAATCCTTGTCACAAAGGAATTGAGTTCAATGCCAAAGGAATATCTTGATGATTGGTCTGATGAACAAATGGGATTCTATTTGAAATCCTTGGAGTAAGGAGATTGGTGGTGAGAAATTCGAGAAATTAATGGACAAGGATGTCCATTGGCAGTAAGCATACAAAAAGCCAGTGACCCTTGAGTAAGTCTGATTGATTTAGTAGCCAGGACGTAGGTATTCTGCAATTATAGCTGGAAGTTCATTAAACTTGGATGAGTAGGAGGATCTCCAGTAAAGAGGCAGACCAGCATCATTTTTCACCTAGTCCTAAAGGGTCCAAATCTTGTCAATCTTTAGGACCAGTTGAGGAGTAGACTGAACTAAGGAACAATTAAGTCCCTTTTTTACCCTAACCTCTAATTTTTCCTATAAACTAGCTGAAAGGATGAAATTATTTTGATTGAGGTAAGCATTATTTTATCAAAGTTAAAAGATTTGACAAAGGCAGATGTGTCCAGGAGACATGGCTAAGGAGGATGAGTTTTCATAGAAGTTTTAACAGAGATGGAAGATCCTCGCTTGCTTGGTAACGAGAGCAGAGGCCTTGCTATCTGGCAGTGAGCAGAGGGCATCCTAATGGGAATCAATGGGAGTTGAGTCTGGAGCTGCCAACTGTGATGACGTCACCATTTTCCTGTCGTGGACACTATTTCCCATCATCCTCACGTGACACTGAAACCTAGGTATTCTCCATTTCCGATTCTGTCTCACTCTGTGGGAACTGTGCTCTGATGTTAAACTTTGCATGTCCAATGAACTACTTTCTCTGTGGAGGAGTCCCCAATGGGGTGGTAAAGGCAGGGGCCCTGCTGGGAACTAGGAATGTGAAGGGGTTCACACATTGAACAGGTTGCAGCTCATGTTCTACTCTGGAAAATATGTGGCTTTTCTCAATATTGGAGCTAACGCTAAGGGATAAACATAAGACACCCCATTGCTGAGGAACGTCCCAAACTGAACTCCTGAGAGTTGGCATCTGCACATAATTACTTAGGGCACATCACTCTTTTATGGGTGCTCACTTAGTAAAGCATTTACATTTACATTCACAGCTCATTAGGTTGCTTGTGAATTTGATTTGAACATTTTAAGTGGGATTGTTTTTAATCTTTGGAGGCACTATAAACCCACAGTCACGCTCAACTGCCACAGGCTGTTGGAAGGAAAACCATATAACTACTTTATTTTGCTTCCTAGGAGTTTTATAAGGTAAGGGCTGAACTGTCCAAGAATATTCTAAGGGGAAGTTTTTTTTCTTTTTTTTTTTCTGAGCCCAAGGCTTATGGAACTATTCCGATCAAAAGTAAAGATACTTGAATCTCTGATGGAGAAAGAACAAAATGAAACGTGACTTTCGAATTGTCATAAAAAATCATAAAATAACAGATCTTTCAACCAGATGTTTAATTTTAAAATAGCAAACATTGTAGACTTTCTAGAGACTGTCAATGGTTTGAAAAACCAATTCATTCTCTTCCCTTGGGCTCTTGCATATCCTGGTAATGAGCTCTGTTGGTCTTTAGTAAGGCAGTTGCTATCAGCAGCACATTTGGAAGTGCACCATCTAATGAAAAAAAAATTTTTTTTTTTTAGGAACACAGATACATTTTGCAATTTATTCATGTTGCCAGGTGTTCCTTCGCCATGCACTTTGGGGCCTGAGTTAAGTGCCCGCAGTTTTCCTTTTTCATGGGAAAACTATAAAATGAGAGATTTGCTGTTGTGCCCTGCTTAATGAAGACAGTTCCTCCTTGAGTGTCTGCAGGCATGTTTGATTTTAAATTCAAATGCAATGTCAAGGAGACCTTTTCTCGCCTTGATACTTCAGTGTGGGTCTTGGTAGAATGGGTGGTACATGGAATAGGTGCATATTGTAGTCTGATTTTCAACATGTAGTAGAAAAAAAAGTTAATCCCTTGTGCCCTTGGAAATAATTGGTTAGATGTGGTTAATGTCTGGATAATCACATGGTGGGGGAAGTTCTGGGACAAATGCTCTCCAGAGCTTCTTACCCCAAAGCAATGCTTTTTTTTGACAGTTTTCACAATGATAACTTCTTAACATGATGGTTATTAAGAAAATGAGAAAAAGGCATTGGAGACAGCAGTGTCAACTCAAGGATCTGTCTGCTTCTGCTAGACTAAAACATCAGTGGTTAGACCATGAGTCACCAGGAGAAGAAGGAAAAGTTCCAGTCTCTTCCTCCTCTTTCCCTACCAGCCTCCAGGGCAGGCCCCACCTTCCAGCCCGCCCTATGCCCTATGGAGCAGCCCTCAGCTACGGTCCTTTCTTTTGCTGCTCAGATGCTTTCCCTCTGGCTCTGCATCTGGTTCCTTTGGTCCCTAGATGTGCACATAATCCTCTGAGTTTTCACCCTTTTCACCACCCTAGGTAGCTCTCCCAATCAACCCTGGCCATTTTCTCCCCATAGGAGTAGTTACTGTCCAGACATTCTCTGGAAGACTGGAGGTGTCCCCAAGGCTCTGAACTTCCCAGAACTCAATATAGACATCACAGCTGAGACTTGCATCTATGTAGTGTGGGTCACTCCCCCTTCCCCACCCCCCCCCCCCAGAAATCCAGCTACTTCAATAAAGGATTGCTATGGTCTTAATGTTTATGCTCCCCAAATTCATGTGTTAAAATCCTAACCCCCAAAGCAATGGTATTAGGAGGTGAAGCCTTTGGGAGGTGATTAGGTCATGAGGGTGGCACCCTCATGGATGGGATTACTGACTTATAAAAGAGGCTCCAGAGAGATCCCTAGCTCTTCCACCTTGTGAGGACACAGAGAGAAGTTTCTAGCTGTGAACCAGAAAGAGGGCTCTCACCAGAATTCGATCATGCTGGTGTCTTAATCTTGGACTTCCCAGAATTATGAGAAATAAATTTCTGTTGTTGATAAGCCAACCAGTCTGTGGTATTTTGTTATAACAGCCTGAACAAATTAACATAGGGATTCCTAATATTAGAGACCTTCCAGGATCTGGAAAATGCTCAAGTTCTAATTCCTATTTCAGCTGGACTCTAGATTATAGAAATTAACCAGCTCCTAAAAAGCATGTGGAAAGAACAAGTGTGTTTAGCTGTGGCATTTGGTGGACTTCATATCATGTACTGCACTCCTCTGGGAGGTGCCCTTCTCAAGATTCAAATTTGAATGGTGCCCCCTAGAGTTGTGTTATGTGGTGGGCCTAGTGCCTAGAGTCTTGGCAGATAAATTTGTTAAATGTCTTATATAATAGATTTTAAGCATCCTGAGGACAGGCTCCATATTCCCCATAAAGCTTAGCATAATGCTTTGCATAAAGCATGTATTTAATGACAATTGGTTGAAGGAATGAATTTGGATATGCTCTGGGCAGGAAAAGTACAATAAACGAAATAAAATATAAAAGCAAAAGAGGAGAGAAAGTTGTCTTTATTTTCTGTCCACACAGCATCTGGAGGCAGAGGACCGAGATTCAAGCTATGGCTCTAATATTTACCAGCTGTGTGCCCTCCATGTCCTTATCTATCAAATGAGCATAATAACAACCGAGTTTCCTACTGCAGAGGGTGGCTGTGAGACTCAGATGACATGATCATTGTGTAGTAGTTGCCTCATGAGGGTATTTTCCCAGCTTAAAATGACCCCCTTAGCTGCTGGCCCCAGCTCTCCATCCTCAGGAATGGGTCCCTGGCAGTCATATTGTATAATGTGACCCAAAACCTTCTTGAAAATGAGCTGGATCAGCACTGAGCACTTGACCCAACTTGGACCACTCTGAATCTCTGCCCTGGGAATTTGGAGATGGGCATGAGGGAGTCAGTCTCCATGGTCTGAGAGAGTAACATAAAAAAACCCAACACATGAGGGAGAGACAGCGAGCGGTGGGGCGGTGGGGTGTGGCAGAGGGAGAGGGAGACAGAGAAGCAGGCTCCCTGCTGAGCAGGAAGCCAGACGCAGGGCTCAACCCCAGGTGCCGGAGATCACGACCTGAGTCCAAGGCAGATGCTTAACCGACTGAGCCACCCAGGAGTCCCACATTTCCATGTCCTTAAAATAAACTCCCATTTTATGCCCCAGCCAACTCAAGTTGGGTTTTGCTTCCTTCAGTCAAAGCACTAAAGGATTTTGTGATGCATTTTCTAATATAATAATTTTTACCCATAGGTTTAAGTATGGCTTGAGAGCGCCTCGATCTCATCAGAGATTTCTGTACTTTAAAATTAATAAGGAATAGAATAGGGGGTCTCTTTCTGACAGTGTTGATCAGAGGCCCAGAATTTCTAGTTATGCCACTGTCTCTTTTTCTCTCTCAAAGTAACAAACATCCCAAACCCAGCCTTGGTCTCCATGGTGATCAGGAAGTCCCCCCCCCCGCCCCCCGCATTTCTGCTTGGTGAGGGCCACACAACATCCGTGAGCAGAGGTGAGTGGTATGCTGAATTAATACTGTCGGGAAGCTTCAGGAAAGGAACCGGGCCATTGTAGCTCCTTTTAATGCAATTAATGACTTTTGTTTCTGCCTACCTTTTCTCCAGTGCGGTGTAGCAAGGTGCAGAAAGCTGCTACAGAAAATTAGCTATAATTTAGGTAATATCTCGAATGCCCTGTCAGTCACTTGATTATGTGATTGAAGGGAACATTTCATTTGGAGATTTGCAATTTTCTGGTGCTATTGGCATTACACAATTACGTTTCCTGTCATTTATCACATTGTGGAATACCAAGACAAATTCGCTTCTCCTTGCATTTATCATATTACTAGGAAATATAGAGAGATTTAGTCAATTGCTTTACATCAAATGATGCCCCTTATTAGCTGGGGACATTCAGCAGGTTTTTTGTTCAAAGATCTCTCTTGAACATATTCTGTATCAAGAGGATTTTCCCCCCAATTACTTTGAAATTGAGATTTTCCCCTTAACTACAGCACTGCCTTCCAAAAGGAGGAGCTGAGACCTATCTACTTCTTGCAGCAGGTGCCCTGAGTGAGTGAATGAAGACTGTCAGTACTGCAGAGGGGCTCCCTGCTCCTTGGGAATCTGGGAGCAATGCTGCGGAGGTGGGCATCTAGGCATAAGGCTAGATGAAAGTTTTAGAAACGTTTAAGTACTGACTCGCTATTCTCAGATTTAGAGCTACTTTAAAAATGTAGCTTTAAAACAAAAGTAACAAATAGTTAATTTAGGCAGCAGGTAGAGAGCCTGTGGGGCCTTGCACAAATGAAATTTTCTGCAGGCAGTTAGGTGCTCTTTAGCCCAGGGACTGCCCTTGATTTTTCTTTTCTTGACAAAGATGGTATTAAAAATAATTCAATCTCTGCCCCTTGGCTTAATTGAGCCTTTCAAGTAGTTTGTATGTACCGTAGGGCTGCCTCAGAAACTTGTGTTTGTCAAAAATACATAGACTGCCCAGCCCCAGCCTAAGCTGACAGAACCATACTATCTGACCCCTAAGGAATCTACATTTTATTTTTTTTAAAGATTTATTAATTTTATTTTAGAGGGAGAGCGAATACGAGTGGGGGAGGGGCAGAGGCAGAGAGAAAATCTCAAGCAGACTCCCTGCTGAGTGTGGAGCCTGACGCGGGGCTCAATCCCATGACCCTGAGATCATGACCTGAGCGGAAATCCCATGACCCTGAGATCATAACCTGAGTGGAAATCAGGAGCGGGATGCTGAACCCACTGAGCCACCAGGTGCCGCTGGAATGGAAATCTACATTTTAAACAAGTGCTAGAGGTGATTTTGTTGAGCACATTAAACCAGTCATTTCTATCCCCGGATGCTTATTAGAAAGATTTTGAAACTTCTGATATCCTGGCTGTACCTTAAACTGATTAAATCAGAGCCTTTGCTATAGGACTGAGGTATCAGATGTGTGATTGTGTGATTCCAATGTGCAGCCACGCTTGGGAACCACTGCACTGAGTTTTAAGAAAGTCACCATGAAGACGCCTGGATTCCGGTCCTCATGGTAGCATCCCAAGACTGATCTGGGCTCCTATGACTGCCAGGGACCTGGTTTCGGGGCCAGGGAGAACCATGACATCTCTGGTGCTATTTGTGGTCTGAGAACAGCTGGTCTCATCTCCTAGAGAGGTGGGTCTTGTCAGGACCAGGTCTGTGGGAGCTGGGACAGAATTCAAGGCAATGAATATCCGGGGTAGGGTAAGCAGGAATACACTCCGTGACCATGCAGCTGCCGCATACCTAGAATTGTCTAGGTTTAGGATTGTAGATAAAGGCCACACTGCCTCTGCTGGTGGGGCTGGGGCCCGTGCATTGCTGCCCTGCTCTGTTCTTGGTAGCCTAAGACTGAGGGCATTTGAACCTTTTCTGCTGTAGAGAACTAGTGTCTCCAGCTGGTCTGAGCTGGGGAAAGTCAGGGTGGATTGCTGCTCCTGGGTGCCTCCCTAATTTGAGAGTCCTTTCCTGGTCACCCTGCTGCACCCCTAAGACCCAGAGCAGTGACACAGAGTCCAGAGACCTGATAGCTGGTAGACCCAACAGCTATGTAGACATCTGGTTGGGTGACGTTGGATAAGGAGTTTACCTCTGTGAATCTGTTTCTATGCTTTAAATGGAGTTAGTTGGCCTTGGGTTGTGAGGCAAGAACGATTCCCTATAATATTTAAAATTGACATTAAATAAAACAAGACATTCTCTTTTTTATTGTTCCCATTGCTTTGAGGTACTCTGTTCTATTAAAACGATTTAAATATGAAACCTTTGCTCAGTATCATACATTTCTGTGCCTCCCCCCTTTAAAAAATAGTCTCCACTTAGCCCCATCCTATCTATGCTTTCAGGCCTGGGTTTTTGTTGATGCCAAATCAAGGTTTTGGGAAAAGCGCATAATTATTGGTATCTGTCTTAGTGACTCGTCTCTGAACAATTGTTTGCCTTTTCATTCATCCAGTAAACTTGTATTAAACTCTTACCGTGTCTCCATTACTGTGCTAGACTCGGGGAATGTGCAGATGAAATGCACTTCTTGCTCTGAAAAAGCGTGCAGTATTGCAGCCTGGTGTGTGTGTGTGTGTTTTAGGTCGGGGAGGAGGCGGAGTCTAAAATAGTCTCTTAGGTATTTGGCTGAGGCTGACCCCACGAAGTAATAGAAAAATAGCTTTACATTCTACGTCTTCTCACACACAAGATCTCATTTCATCACTGAGCACAGCCACATGGGGGAATGAGGCGAATCACTACAGTTTACACTGTTAGTGAGGAGCAGAGGCAGGACTCGCACTCAGGATCCCTGACTCCAGGTCTGATGCACTTGCGACACACTGTGCAGCCCCAGGGCTCAGCTGTCAAACACAACCGTCTACACACGTGCGCACGTGCATACAATCACACACACACACATAAATTACCAGCATGAGGGTTGAATGAAGTTGTGAGCAAGCCATTCTGCCTGTTTCTCGCCAGCCCTTTCCAGAGCTTAGGATGACAGATCTAGGTTTCTGTTTCCCAGTAGATGGTGTTCCGGTGGCAGCAGCTAGGGTCCATCCAGGGTTCGGTCTGGCCATCTGGCCAGTCATGTGGGAGTCAAGGTCCGCAGCAACAGGTGCTGGAACCCTTGCCAAGGGTAAAGTCTGAACTTCCTCTCTCTAAAGAATATTGCCTGCCAGTGAGGTAAAAGTAATTACTTGTTCCTGCTAATTGAATTCTGAACTTTAAAGTAGAGGTTCTGACTTAGGTTAACTTGACATGGACCAATTTAAAATTTTAACTTAAAGAAAAAAAAATGGCAATGAACCTCAGCGCTTGAAATGTGGCAGGCTAAGTTCCTCGGGGCTGGGGACAATTTTTACAACTTGCTGTGGGCGCTGGCCTCCTGCAGAGCTGTCTTCTGGTGCCCTGCTTGTGACCTTGGCTAAGGCAAAAGGCTTACTTACTGTAAGGCAGGAAATTATTTCCGTCAATTTCATTCTGTGGGTAGCCCCCCCTCAAGATTCCCATGCTTCGTTCTAGCTGTTTTCTTAAAATTTATTTTTGATTTTTTTAATTTACTGCCTTTGGGTAACAACAGTCATAACTAACATTCACAGATTGCTTTCTATGCATTGGGCAGGACTCTGAAGAAAGGTGTACTCACTGATGTCAATCTTCCGAACTATTCTATGAGTCAGGCATGATTTTCTCCATTCAGCAGTTGAGTTAACTGATGGCCACAGATCGGTCAAGTAATTTTCCTAGAGTCATGTAGAGCTAGGAAGGTGGAAGACAGGTTATGCGCCCAGGGGACGGGCTCTGGAGTCTCTGTGTTGAGCCTCTCAGGATATTGGCCAGTCCCTGGGTGATATCTCCGGCCAAGGACATGCGGTTCGACCTGGGGGCCAGGGTCAGTCTGCATGCCACAGTGTTTTGAAACCTTAGTGGCAACAGGCTGGAAAGTGTCTGGCTCGAGCTGGCATATTCCCTTCACGCCTGCGATACAAATGTCCCATACAGGATGCCATTTAAGAACAAATAACCCAGGCTGTGGGGGAGGAATTATATGAGACTATTGTGTGATTGCTCAAAAGGGGCGGGCTCTTCTCCTCATACCCCTTGGTAGAGTTAGGACTGGACCTGAAAGAACAGAAATTTTCACTCAGGCTTCCCAAGGAGGGGTTCATGTTGGTCCTTCAGACAAGGGTGGGAAGAAAGGGGCGTTTCTGAGGTGGGTAAGTGAGCTGCCCTTCAGAAAGTCAAGTGAGGGATTCCAGGACGGGTCTGCACTTCTGCAATGATTGTGAAACATTCTCTGTATGTATCTTTCTCTTTGTGCTGTCGGTTAAGGTTAGGCCTGAGGCCAAAACTAGAGTTTCTAGTTCTTACCTGTAAAATGGTGGTAATAAGATCGCCCTCATGGATGATTGGGAGTGTTCGATCTCAGTATGATCTTCAGCTGAAAAGAATCTTCATCCACAATTGGAAGAATATTGCAGCATCTTCATTCTAGGCAGAAACCTTTGTAATTTGGTCTCATTTGCTACATCTCCATCCTAAATACTGTCTCTTTACCCTCACAATCCAAACTGGTTCAGTTAAACACAAAGATGTCTCTGAAGGCCACGGGGCTATTAATGCCCAAGCTTAATTGAATGACAAGTCCAATTTCGATGATACTGATTTACTTGTGGGAAAAGTGCCAAACCTGGAGTGAGTTTAATTGAATTCAAGTGTTACCCTGTTTATTCATCGCCTACCAAATGACTGTGTGTGTGTGTGTGTGTGTGTGTAAGGATAAGTAATCATATATTAAAAACTATACAAATATAGTATAACAATACATATAGAAGTCAACTTAGAGCATAATTTCCATGCATGCTGAAGATTTTGTCTCACTGTTCCCACCTCAAACTGTGGGTGGCAGCAGAGACTTGGGAAATATAGTCTGTGTACTTCAAGTCAATTTTCAAGTATATTAATGGTAAGGAAATGATTTTTTTTTTTTTTTTTTGCTAAGTAATAAGTAAATTGGAGCTTTATTTTGAACTACAATTGGCATTTCTTTGTAACTTCTCATCTCATTCTTGTGGTCAAAAGTGGTGAAAGGGGGCTGTGGTCTGGGACCCTCACTGACGTGTCTTTTATTTTTTTTTTTTTTTTTTTTTTTTTTTTTTTTCCTAGTCCATCTTTATTTCTTGTCTCCGTAGGTAAGGGCAGGGGCCTGGGCGTGGCCACAGGTGGGCGCTAGTCCTCCTCCGCGAAGGTGAAGGGGCTCAGCTTGTAGCCACTGCCTAAGTAGAACTTGTTCTGGAACTCTACCCAGTGCAGCCGCAGTGCGTGCAGGAAGGCCGAGAGCCCCTCCATCACCAGCAGGATGGCCACGGTCAACCCGGCGAAGGCGGCAAAGATGGGGACCAGCACCACGGCCGCCACGCCCAGCTCATGGCCCATGCGCAGGCCCACGCGCATCACCATGGCCCACAGGACCTCCGACAGCTGGGCGTGGGCCAAGCTCAGGGCCCAGAGACGCAGGTAGGAGGCTGTGTTGGAGATGCAGCCCAGGCAGAACTCGATGGTGTGGATGGCCTGGTGCATGAGCACCTCGGACAGCACAAACTCGGCCTCCTCTCTGTCCCCCAGGCACCCCACTTTCTCCTCATCAGAGCCCCAGCCAGCCACGGAGGCATCGGAGGAGTCCAGAATCCCGGACTTGTCCTCTTCCGGCTGGCGGCCAGTGGGCCTCAGTGAGCGGCGGTGCTGCCAGCGCAGGAACAGGGGTGTGCCGAGCAGCAGGACGGGCACGGTGGCCAGGGCCAGGACCACCAGTGCAGACTGCACCCCCTCCTGCCCGGGGAAGAGGGACTGGTTGGTGGGGCTGTGGGAGAAGAGGAACATGTTGATGAAGTGGATGAGGAGGCTGGGGGCTGAGGCAGCGCTGGTGGCTGAGCAGCACAACCACTTGTAGATGACCAGGAAGACGAGGTAGCCAAAGAGCCCCAGCAGGAAGATCAGCTCGGGCAGCGTCTCCAGGAGCAGCCGGTGCCACTGGCCAAAGTGCACGTGGTTGAAGACTCCCAGAACCACCCCAAAGGTCATGTGGGTGACCCCAAGGATGATAGACATCTTCATCTTGAAGGAGTTGAGGAAGGTCAGGTGGTTAACGGCCAGGCTCCAGACGGGGTCAATGCCGAAGGGGTAGGGTCCCAGGAAGACACCGCTGACTGCGGGGTCCAGGGTGAGCAGCGGGTGCTCGGCCAGGAACGCGTCGCTCCAGCCGGACTGGGTGGCCATGGCCGCCACGCTCCAGCCCGAGGGGAAGATGGTGGTGGCGCGGCTGAAGCACTCGTTGTAGATGAAGCCGGTGTAGACGGAGAACAGCCCCATGAGCAGCAGCAGGTAGCGGCCACTGAAGAAGGTCTGCCAGATCTCGTTCTGCGCCGCCTTCACGGCTGGCCGGTTCTCCGCGAGCACCATGGCCAGGGCGAAGAGGAACATGAGCAGCCCGTGGCCCACGTCGCCGAACATCACGGCGAAGAGGAAGGGGAAGGTGATGATGGTGTAGGGCGCGGGGTTGACCTCCTGGTAGCGGCCCACGCCGTAGGCGTCCACGATGCCTTGGAAGCCGGCCGTGAAACGGTTGGTACGGATGAGTGTGGGGGGCATTTCCCGGCAGGGGATGCGGTGAACCACGGCGCTCACACCCGCCTCACTCGAGCTGTCCTGCAGCACCTGCTGCAGGGTGGGCAGGTCGCTGGAGGCGCACCAGCCCTCGGCAATGAGGCACTTGTGCGTGGCGCTCATGCTGCACTGGTTGAGCACCAGGTACACCGCCTTCATCTTGCGGATCTGCACCTGCCACGGCGGCAGCAGCTGCTGCACCCGGCCCAGCACCTGGCTCAGGAAGCGCTCCGTCTCCCCCAGGACCTCCTGCAGCTCGAGGCTCTGTTGCTGCAGCTGCTGCAGGGTTCCGAGGCGGCCCTCCTCCTGCTCCACGAACGGGAACACGTGGCAATGGAAGCAGTCTGTGATCTTGCGGATCTTCTGCCCAATCTGCTCGCCCCAGTAGGAGATGAGGAAGGTCATCCACGTGGCAGGCTCACCCGTCACCGGGTCCTCCAGCTGCTGCTCCGTCTCCCTGAAGCTGGCGATGAGGAAGCCCCGGCAGGCCCTCCAGAGCAGGCGTTCCAGGGCAGCGGCCTTGGTGGGCTTCACAGCCCCTGCCACAAAATTGACTCTCAGGTCCTGGTGGGGCCCCCCTGGGGGCTGGAGCAGGGGGCTTCTTTCCAAGAGCCCATCCATGGGGGCGGCTGCCAACGGGAGGTGGTGGCCCTGGCCCAGCACGGCGGAGTGCAGCTGCAGCTGGTGGAGCTGGGCCCGCAGGGACTGCTGGTTGCCCCGCACGTCCCGGAGCTCCCGGGCCAGGCGATCCGTCTCCTCCTGGATGCGCAGCAGGTCACGGGGCGGGGGTGCCAGCAGTCTCCCCTCGGGTGGGGGCAGCACCAGCCCAGCCCGCCGCACCTCCTCCTGCAGGAACATGAAGGTTTTCTCCAGCTCTTCGCAGCGCCGAACATCCCCCACGAAGCGTCTCTGGAAGGCGCTCACCGAGGCATTGAGGTCTCTGAACTCCGCGAGACCCAGCTCGCCAAGCTGGCTCACACAGGAATAGGCAGCAGATGTGGGCAGGAAGAACTGGACCAGCACCACCTCCTCACCCCGGAACATGGAGCCCATGGTCCTTCTCTGGGCCTCCACTTCCTCTTTGGGTAAATGGGACTTGGCCACCCCCAGGAGAGACAGGACCCCAGGGTCGGCCGCACGCGCCGCCGCTCAGCTCTGCGCTCCCGGCTCTGCGCTCCCCTGACGTGTCTTTTAAACAGGCCTTCCATTATTTTGGGCTAATCACCTTTCCTTTTATTGTAGAGAACAGGCCCTCTCCATGGAGCACCTTCCTTTTGATGGTGCCTTATTACTCACATCTCATCAGTTGGCTTCCAGCTTCCTTTGGAACCCAGAGTGCATCCTAAAGTTGGATTACTGTACTGAACATGACCCGGTCCTTGAATTCTTTGTGCACACGTCTGTCCTCCCCTGATGTGGGCAGTGACCAAGGTCTTCACAACTCACAGGATCAGAGAGCTCGTGTGACTTTGTCTGTATCTGACAGGTGTCCTTTTGATTTGGCCTTTAGTTCCAGGATTGAAGCAAGCGAGGGAAACTGGATAAAAGCCCACTTTCCACCCACTAAGTGTTTCTCCTTGAGCCACGGGTGAGCAGGGAATGTCTTCACGAATGGTGGTGGGGTGAGGGAGAAGAGAAAAAGGAAAAACAAAAGAGAGAAATGGTTGTGTACCACTATGTATATATTATGATACCATTTATGTAAAACGGTGTCTCTATATGTGGCATGTACATAAAGGAATTAAAAGAAAAGATAAAGGGTTATAGTCTATACCATAAGGGTGCTTATGATCTATTGTTTGGTGAAAAAAGCAAGTTTCATATTAAGTGTAGGAGTCTACTTAGGGAAAATCAAATGACTAAAACCTTATAGATGTATAAATATGTGCAAATGCATTTAGATGAATGAGGATGAAGGTCTGAAAAGGTGCATATCAGTCTTATACCATGCTTTTTGGGGTTGGGGGAGAGATGGAAGGAGGTGTTTGTGGTGAGGGGGGAGGTGATTAACTCTATAGAACTTCGCAGAGTTTCACCTTGTAAACACTTATGGATTGGTTTTAGCATTTGAAAACCTCCCACTGGGGAGGGGAAAAAAAAAACACTCAGGTGACTCATGTGACATAATTCAATGCATGCTTCTCTTCTCAGTCTAAGAGGCTTGAAAAGACTGCTTGAAAACAAGCTATCTCCCTAATGGAGAGACATTTTTTTCCTAAAAACCAAATGAGTCATCATGGGCTGATTCAAAGATCTTCAATTTCTCTGCTGTTTATTATGCCAGAATTTTCCATGTCAGGTTGGGATATACATAGTTATTTGTCTTTAATGACTACACATATTAAGAAGGTATTTATTGATCATTTTGCTATTTATTTCTCCAGATGTAATTATTTTGGTTCTATGATTATCTATGTTTCCGTGGCAATATGTGAGGCATTTCTAGGCGGGCTTGGGAAGGACAAATAAGAGCTTCTGGGTAACCATTGTGACCACTCAGATCATTTGATTTTGAGCTCCCATCAGCTAAACTCCTCTCTCCTTCTCTGTCTCCCTACTTGCCTCTCTCCTTCCTTCCCTTCCTTGCTCAAATATTTATTGAGCAGTTACTATGAGCCAGCCACCGTGCTAGATCCCAGAGGTAAAAGACTGCTTGGAGCTCTCCTGACCACAACTGGGGACGAACTCACTCTCTCCTTTGTGGCTCGCTAATGTCGCTCCTGCATCTAAGACCCTGAGGTCCATCTCCCTTCTTGGTCTGGCCATGCTGCTACTTCTTCTACTTTCACAGCTTAGGTCATGTTGGGGAGGCCCGCTTACTGCCCCTGCAGTGACTCTGATTACTGTTAACTGGTTGTTTCAGTCTTCTATCACTGGAGTGGGTGGTTGGGGCTGCCTTGTACTGTAGAGTTGGACCCTCCTAGCATCTCCGCCTCATTGAGGGTTCCTGCCTTTTTGCACCCCACCCATTAGGGGAGCAGGGTGTCTCCTCCTCCTAGTGTTGGAGAGTACCTTCCTAGGTCCACCGGCCACTCTGATTCACCACCTCGGTGATCCTGCATGCACATTCATTACCTTTTCACTTTTAGGCACTCGTTAAATTTTATATATATGATTTTTTAAATAAAAGATTTATGCCCATGCCTTTTTTGCTCTGGAATAGTGTTAGTGTGTTTTATCAGCAGAGCAGCTGACAGGGGCTCTGTTTCTTTACCAACTGACCTTTCATTCAATTCTCTATTCCCCAGGTCAGAAGGTAAGACTTGAGGATTAGAGAAATTTGGTATTAGAAGACATTATTTTGCCTTTGTAATCCACTGGCTTGTCCTAAACTGGTGTCGTTTAATTTTCCATTTCATTGGAGAATAATACTTCTGTGCACTTCCAATTTTCTTTGCTGGTGGAGTTCAGAGAATGGGGAGAAATAGTTTGGGCTAGAAGTTTCAGGAAAGGCTACAGGGAAGAGGTGAGAATTGGATTTAGCTTTGAGGATGGAAGGATTTGGATTCTAGGCTACTTTAAGTTATAATAATATCAGTGACTTCCATCTAAAAACCTGACGTGAATCTGGGATGAGAAATTTCCAAGTAATTACTCCCTCTGGAGACTCTCTGTTGCTAGTTTACCAAGTGTTATTCAAGCGCTGTTTCTGAGTGGGCTGCTGGAGGCCCGGGTTTGGCCCAAGTGGCTGCTCTGGGTTCTCGGAGAACTCCATTGCACGCAGGAGCATTGGTGACTCCGTAAGGATACCAGGTAGCTGGACGGAGAGCTTGAGCTGATGTTCAAATTCAGGCTGTCTGTCTTCCCAGCCTATCTTGTCCCCCTTCCAACAGGTTAGCTCTAGTTTGTAAATTAATCCCGAGTCTGGAGAAAGTGAAAATATCTCATGTTTTCCAGCCAGGAGTGATGTGAACAGTGTCTTCGATGGAATTCCAAAGGCAGTATTTCTAAGGAGGTGGTAGCATGACAGCGGGAAGGGCGGAGGACATAAAAATGGCTAGGGTTGGCGGGGGAGGAAGCATATGCACTCTTCTGGGAGAAAGGGTAGATTATTTTTCTCTTTCCAGGAATGTCGTGAACATGGTCTCAGAGAGAATATCTTTCTCGAATAATGTTCTTTAATGCACTTCTTATAGTTCTTAAAAGAAATATTACTGTTGCGTTGAGCATTTATTCCCAATCGAGGACTGCAGATTTAAGTCCACGTCTTGGGCTCCACCTCAGTTACGTATGTGGTCATTGAGTACAAAGGCGGATGGATTTGCCTGCATTATTTATTTATTTATTTATTAAAGATTTTATTTATTTATTTATTTGAGACAGAGAGAATGAGAGAGAGAGAGAGAGAGAGAGAGCACATGAGAGGGGGGAGGGTCAGAGGGAGAAGCGGACTCTCTGCCGAGCAGGGAGCCCAATGCGGGACTCGATCCAGGGACTCCTGGATCATGACCTGAGCCGAAGGCAGTCGCTTAGCCAACTGAGCCACCCAGGCACCCTGCCTGCATTATTTAAATTGTGATTTCTCTCTCAGTGTCTCTCTCTGCTAAGTGAGTGCAGTTGGATTTGCATAAACTAAATCTGTATTGGATGCATTTCCACTGTAATCAATTACAATGTGATCGTCATTTCAACTTTGGGGCAGCGATTGGCCCCTTTGAGAATTTGTGGAAAGCTGTGTACCTTTTTCTGAGAAAAATGAACCTACGCAGCTACAAAAACAAAATCTGGTACATAATTTCAGGGCATCCGCGGCCCATTTGTGGACTCCAAGGCTCAGAGTGGTGTCATGTCAAAAGAGGGAGGAAGCTTTTTTTCCATCTGGCTCGGAGAGAGTTGAGGGAGCAGATGGAGCATCTCAGCAATGACAGAAGCTAAGGCAGCAGAGAAATAGAGTTAAAGCACATTGGCAGCTCTGAAGACCCGAGAAACAACTTGCTGCCAGGGACCGCAAGTGCTAGGGGAAGCTGAACCCTGGGACGTCTGGACACGCGTGATCTAGCAGTGACCCCATTTCTGCAGCCAAAACAAAACAAAATAAAAAGCCTGCTGTAGCCTGTTGTCCACCATGTCCTATTTTTACGACAAGTATATTGCTGTGACATATGGGGGAAGGAAGATCATGGAGGAGTTTCCCTAGCCCTGGGACCACAGTAAAATGAGAAGGAATGAGTTGTCTGAGTCCCAGTATAACTAAGCGAAGCCTGAGCGAACACTTTTTGGATTGCACTTGGGGCCCTTGATATTTCCCTATAGACGGTTTTACCAAGGGTCCGGATGTTATTTCATCACAACTGTTAAGAAAAATCACAGCTATTTCTTATTTCTCATATTGTTTTTAAATTTTGTTTGTAAGATTTAAAAAGTATGTGCTCCTTCTTTAATTCAATTGCGAGACAAGAAGTATTAATGTTGTTAAAGAAAGAATAGAACATTCCAAAAGGAAGTTGCCAGCTGTGGCGAGCTCAAACCAGAGAGAAACAGGGAAATATCCCAGGGCCCATTGGAGCTTTTTTCAAGACAGAGAGTACCTAGTAGTAACGTTCCGATGGAGAACTATTTGAGCTGTTAAAAATAAATCATATAGTCAACCTCCCCTATTCTAGGTAAGATTCTGCCAACTACAGCCTGTAGGTAGTACCTGGCTTGCAGTTGAGTAGCTACAACGCACACCATCTGGCCCACAAAGGCTAAAATGTTGCCTATCTGGCCCTTTACAGAAAAAAGTTCTCCAACCCCTATTCTAGATCATCAAGCAACTTCCTAATATTCTGACTTTTTATACAAGGGTAGAATGTACTGGATAGGCCAGTGCAAATGTCCAATCTGCTCGATAGTTATATTTCTCATTGTAAAATCATACGTTGCCATTCTGGTTGTGTACAGCTTCTTGGGAGCTTTGTTAGCCTGAGTACCTAATCTTGAGTAGGATCATCTCTGGAATACTCATAACTAAGTTTCTGAGCATGAAGTTGATGGTAATACCAAAGGCCTGAGATGAATCCATCCATCCCATTTCTCTTCTTGGTGACCCATGCGAGGGAGGGTGCTGCCTGGCATTCTCTGAATGGCTGCTCTCTGGGAACTCCTGGCCTTTCTCCTATAAAGGTCTACAGTTACATTTTCAACTTTTCAACTACTTGCTTTAGTAGTTTAGACTAAGCTGAAGAGTCTGAGTTGATATAATTAGCCCTCTTCTTTGTGTAATCGTTCTCCTTTCTTTTTGAAAATATTTAAATGTAGTCAGTGTCTTTTGCAGTCATCCAAACAGGTGATAGATTGGGAAAGTACAGTTGATCTGAGATTCTCCAAGAAGGGATTGCAATTACTCTTCAAATTCATTCAGCCCTACATTTTCCCAAACCACCTCCATTGGCTTACTGTAGATTTGAGAACATATGTTCCTTTGATCACAATTAACTGAAGTGACTATGGGATATTTACATGGAGCTTTTAAAATATTTATGTACATAACACTAATAGCACCTCGTAGTTTACTTATTGCATTTTAAAATTTGAGCAATGTATTATTCATGGCTGGTCAGAAATCCATTATGCATGAACCTCCTTTGGTGTTCTCTTGCTCCTGTGTGTGTTTGGCTCTCCAATTTCCTGAGGTTATCCCTGGGAACTGCTGCCATCTATTGCATGCATAAACACTTCTTAATCACATGGCCTTCTGTGGGTGGCATGGATTTTTCTGAAGAGTTCAGAATAGTTCACATGCATGATCCCATCAGTTCCTGCAAAATTCTGGGGAGTGTGTTAGAGGCAGATACTGTCACCTGGATTTTACCACTGGGGAGATAGAGACACAGGTCATTTGAGTGGGAAACATCAAGTGCTTAGCCTTTCAGCACAGTGGGATAGGAATGAAAGGCAGATCCCCAGCACTAGACCAATCAATCAACTGATCAGGATTTAGTGAGTGCACATTCTTGGCTCAGCGTGGGACTAATTGCAGGGCCAGACCATTTTATGTCTTGCTTATGTGATTTGGCAGTTCTGCCATCTTGAAAAAAATATTATCTTGTCAGGGAAGTTTTTGCTAAACTGGCTATAAATTGGGAGGAATAAGCAGGAAGGAATTATGAGATGAAGGTGTGTGGGAGGGAATAGAGAGTTACCCTTTGAAGGCAAGTATCCTCCCAACATGATGACACCAAAGATCTCTTACTCTATTCGCAAGATAGTTTTTAGAGGGCAATGAATAAAAATCAGCAATGTTCCAGTTTTAAAATAAGTTATAATGGTTAGCAAAATTCTTTGTACTTAGGTATTTCTCATCTGATTGATTTTCTGGCTGACCCTATCAATACCCAAACTGTGACCACAGTTTATCCACAGCAGTGATTGGAAAGATTTTTAAGTGTATTTTATTTTAAGATTTTATTTATTTACTTGACAGAGAGAAAAAACACAAGTAGGCAGAGGGAGAGGGAGAAACAGGCTTCCCTCTGAGCGGAGAGCCCCATGCAGGGCTCAATCCCAGGACCCTGGGATCATGACCTGAGCCAAAGGCAGGTGCTTAACTGACTGAGCCACCCAGGCGCCCCTAAGTATGTTTTAAATGTAGCTGGAAATTAACTTGAAATCTATGTTGTTGAAGAGATGCTATGTCTTTACCTGAAAGTATCTTACCATAATTTCATTTGAGCCCTGGTACCATCTTAACACAGATGCTTTAAAGGATAGCATAAGTATGAAGTCCAGGAGAGGACATAAATCATAGAATTGTGTGACTACTCAAAAATTATTTCATATACCATATATATTTATAAACGAGAAACTGAGGACTAGAGACATGAAGTATATTGGCCCAGACACACAGAGGCAGTGTTGAGTAGAAACCCAAGGATCCTGACTCTTCAACCCAGTTATCTTTCCACTTCTTCTTTTGAACTTTAGTAGGGCAAGCAGAGTGATCAAGTTGGTTACCACCTCCCTTCATTAATTGGTTAATTAGCAAACTTTGGAAAACCGCCTTCCTAAAAGGAGTCATGGATTTTTCTCACTTACATGGATGTTCTTTATTCAGTAGCATAATTGTTCTCAGAGACTGTTTTGGTGCTTTGGGTTTGAGAGAGAGCCAGAATTCTCTACTGCCAAACTTTCCATCCTCCCCCCACCCCGCCCCCGCCAATCCCCACCTCCACCAAATCTACACCCATTAACTGGAACCTGGGATGCTGCATTAGCAGGTGACACCAACTGCTTAATAAAACACTCCTGTATAGTGCAATCAATGGGGAATTCCAGGTGGGGCACCGTATCTCCTCTGAAACTCACATGCTCTCTAGACAAACGTAGAGGGCATGGTGGGCAGTCAAAGAAGCAGGGTGAATTAGTGTCAAGGAACATCTTTTATTCATGGGAGTAATACATCAGAGGGAACTGAGCATAGCTTAGTTTTGTCACAGGAATAAAATGAGCACTGGAAACTTGGCACTTTGTCAAAATGCCACTTATGAATTGTGCAGTATGTACTCCACACTGTGCAAAACTGTCTGGTTCACTTAGGAATTTGTTTATGAACCTCAGTGTGTACACATTTATGGAGACTTCTCAAAATGAAGGACATGGTTAGGAAATGCTGCATTTCTTCTCTTACAGGTGGAAAGACAAAAACATGATTTTTAAATTCCCTAATAGTAGGGGTAACTGGAGGGCGATGGCTATTGGGCTGGGGAACCTTACAGCATTTTGTGAGGGACTTGTACCACTGAATCGTGGTGGAAATCCTCCCAGCTGTCAGACTGGCTGTTCTGGAACCATTCTCGCCTTGTGAGGCGGTGGCCTGGATGTTAGTAGATCCGTTGGTACGCGTTTCTAGGAGGCTGTCCGGGCA
The DNA here is from genome assembly GCF_009762305.2 of Zalophus californianus. Taxonomy (NCBI): domain Eukaryota; kingdom Metazoa; phylum Chordata; class Mammalia; order Carnivora; family Otariidae; genus Zalophus; species Zalophus californianus. The sequence continues at coordinate 25,434,129 of NC_045609.1, forward strand.
TAGTAATTCACCATTGCAAGGACTTCAGAGACATTGACTCCACCCCTAGGTTAACTATTCATGTTTCTGCACTCCTGATTTTCTCCTCTCTGTAATGGTAGAAATAACACGGTTCTCACATGAGAAGGAAATGACATTCTAATCCACGCCAATGTGCGTGGCACATAGGACTGCCCTTCCATGCTAAGTCCTCTTTTATTTCAGATCAATGAAGACGAGGTCCTGGTGCCCGGGGTTTCCCCTCTTCTCTGGTAATCAAAGGTCTAAATACTTGGCACGAATAGCGTCAGCTTCCTCACATGTAAAGTAGAGGCATTGTGGAACCCGTATTATAAAGATAACCGTATGAACTCTGTTTTCGCAACCACATGGCTCCTAAGCACAACCAGCTACCCAATTGGCGGTTTCACCTCTTCTAATGCGGTATCACACTTTTGGAAAGATGGTATGCTGGTCTTCAATAAAATGTCTTCTTCAAGCAAGACTTCCAAGGTAATTTTGACTATGGGTGACTCTTGTCTTCTCCTCAGACGTTAGCATCTAATCTCCAGGGAGAAAACAAGTGCAAACGTCTCTCAGGCAGCCCGGGCTATTGTGAGGATCAGGTGAGAAAGCCCAGGGAAGGGTCAAGCTGGAGACAGATGAAGATGCTGTTGTTAATAAAAACTTCTTGGGGCGCTTGGGTGGCTCAGTCGGTTAAGCATCGGCCTTTTGCTTAGGTCATGATCTTAGGGTCCTAGGATTGAGTCCCGGATCGGGCTCCCTGCTCAGTGGGGAGCCTGCCTCTCCCTCTCCCTCTGCCCCTTCCCCTGCTTGTGCTCTCTCTCTCTCAAATAAATAAATAAAATCTTAAAAAAAATAATGACTTCTTGATTATAACTTCTCTTTCAGGCTTGGGTGTGTTGTTCAAGGTGGAATGTTTTGTGTCTACTCTCTAGGGCTCGATTTGCCAGCCCCGGCTGTCAGAACTCTCAGTGAAAATGATTCCAGGAGGTCTTTGGGGAGAAGGACTCCCTTGCCTTTAGGAGGTCATGTCACTATTATTAGAGGACTAGGATTAGAATAACCTGTGAAGGATTCTGATGAAGGGCCTGGAGCAGAGTCTGGAAATTTATCCTTTCAAAGAGCACCACAGGTGAATCTGCTACCAGACAAATCACGACGAAAGGAAACACAGTTTGTTTGTATGTTTAAATGATCGTCAAAAGAAGAAAATACAATTCTTGCATGAAACTCCTGAGAATTATTTTTGCCTTTCAGTGTTCATGTCTCACTCTAATTCTAAAGCAGGAATGCAATCTCGGGGGCAGTGTCTTTTTTTTTTCTCCAGTTTCCTTGAGGTATATTTGACAAAATTGTAAGATATTTAAAATGTACATTGTAATGATTTTTTATACATTGTGAAAAGATTTCCCCATCTAGTTAATTAACACCTTCATCACCTCACAGATTTATTTATTTTTTTTACATTTAAGTTCTACCCTCTTAGCAAATTCCAGTTATACAATACAGTGTTATCAACTATAGTCATCATGCTGTATATTACATCCTGTTTGTATTCATGTTATAGCTGAAAGTTTGTACCCCTTTATTTTTAATTTTTTATTGTTATGTTAATCACCATATATTACATCATTAGTTTTTGATGTAGTGTTCCGTGATTCATTGTTTGTTCATAACACCCAGTGCTCCACGCAGAATGTGCCCTCTTTAATACCCATCACCAGGCTAACCCATCCCCCTACCCTCCTCCCCTCTAGAACCCTCAGTTTGTTTTTCAGAGTCCATCATCTCTCATGGTTCGTCTCCCCCTCTGACTTACTCCCCTTCATTCTTCCTCTCCTGTTATCTTCTTCTTTTTCTTTTTTCTTAAAATATGTTGCGTTATTTGTTTCAGAAGTACAGATCTGTGATTCAACAGTTTTGCACAATTCACAGCACTCACCGTAGCACATACCCACCCCAATATCTATCACCCAGCCACCCCATCCCTCCCACCCCCCAACACTCAGCAACACTCAGTTTGTTTCCTGAGATTAAGAATTCCTCATATCAGTGAGGTCATATGATACATGTCTTTCTCTGATTGACTTATTTCACTCAGCATAACACCCTCCAGTTCCATCCACGTCATTGCAAATGGCAAGATCTCATTCCTTTTGATGGCTGCATAATATTCCATTGTGTATATATACCACTTCATCTTTATCCATTCATCGGTCGATGGACATCTTGGCTCTTTCCACAGTTTGGCTATTGTGGACATTGCTGTTATAAACATTGGGGTGCACGTACCCCTTCGGGTCCCTACATTTGTATCTTTGTGGTAAATACCCAGTAGTGCAATTGCTGGATTGAATGGTAGCTCTAATTTCAACTGTTTGAGGAACCTCCATACTGTTTTCCAGAGGGGTTGCACCAGCTTGCATTCCCACCAACAGTGTAGGAGGATTGCCCTTTCTCCACATCCCCGCCAACATCTTTCGTTTCCTGACTTGTTAATTTTAGCCATTCTGACGGGTGTGAGGTGGTATCTCACTGAGGTTTTGATTTGGATTTCCCTGATACCGAGCAATGTTGAGCACTTTTTCATGTGCCTGTTGGCCATTTGGATGTCTTCTTTGGAAAAATGTCTGTTCATGTCTTCTGCCCATTTCTTGATTGGATTATTTGTTCTTTGGGTGTTGAGTTTGATAAGTTCTTTATAGATTTTGGATACTAGCCCTTTATCTGATATGTCATTTGCAAATATCTTCTCCCATTCTGTCAGTTGTCTTTTGGTTTTGTGGACTGTTTCTTTTGCTGTACAAAAGCTTTTTATCTTGATGAAATCCCAATAGTTCATTTTTGCCCTGGCTTCCCGTGCCTTTGGTGATGTTTCTAGGAAGAAGTTGCTGCGGCTGAGGTCGAAGAGGTTGCTACCTGTGTTCTCCTTTAGGATTTGGATGGACTCCTGTCTCACGTTTAGGTCTTTCAACCATTTGGAGTCTATTTTTGTGTGTGGTGTAAGGAAATGGTCCAGTTTCATTCTTCTGCATGTGGCTGTCCAATTTTCCCAACACCATTTGTTGAAGAGACTGTCTTTTTTCCATTGGACATTCTTTCCTGCTTTGTCAAAGATGACTTGACCATAGAGTTGAGGGTCCATTTCTGGGCTCTCGATTCTGTTCCATCGATCTATGTGTCCGTTTTTGTGCCAGTACCATACTGTCTTGATGATGACAGCTTTGTAATAGAGCTGGAAGTCCAGAATTGTGATGCCACCAGCTTTGCTTTTCTTTTTCAATATTCCTCTGGCTATTCGGGGTCTCTTCTGCTTCCATACAAATTTTAGGATTATTTGTTCCATTTCTTTGAAAAAAGTGGATGGTATTTTGATGGGGATTGCATTGAATGTGTAGATGGCTCTAGGTAGCATTGACACCTTCACAATGTTGGGTCTCCCAATCCATGAGCATGGAACGTTTTTCCGTTTCTTTGTGTCTTCTTCAATTTCTTTCATGAGTATTTTATAGTTTTCTGAGTACAGATCCTTTGCCTCTTAGGTTAAATTTATTCCTAGGTATCTTATGGTTTTGGGTGCAATTGTAAATGGGATCGACTCCTTGATTTGTCTCTCTTCTGTCTTGTTGTTGGTGTATAGGAATGCCACTGATTTCTGTGCATTGATTTTATAGCCTGCTACTTGACTGAATTCCTGTATGAGTTCTAGCAGTTTTGGGGTGGAGTCTTTTGGGTTTTCCACATACACTATCATATCATCTGCAAAGAGTGAGAGTTTGACTTCCTCTTTGCCGATTTGGATGCCTTTGATTCCTTTTTGTTGTCTGATTGCTGTGGCTAGGACTTCTAATACTATGTTGAATAGCAGTGGTGAGAGTGGACATCCCTGCCGTGTTCCTGACCTTAGGGGAAAAGCTCTCAGCCTTTCCCCATTGAGAATGATATTCGCTGTAGGTTTTTCATAGATGGCTTTTATGATATTGAGGTATGTACCCTCTAACCCTATACTCTGAAGAGTTTTGATCAAGAAAGGATGCTGTACTTTGTCAAATGCTTTTTCTGCATCTATTGAGAGGATCATATGATTCTTGTTCTTTCTTTTGTTAATGTATTGTATCACGTTGATTGATTTGCGGATGTTGAACCAGCCTTGTAGCGCAGGGATAAATCCCACTTGGTCATGGTGAATAATCCTTTTAATTTACTGTTGGATCCTATTGGCTAGTATTTTGTTGAAAATTTTCGCATCCATGTTCATCAAGGATATTGGTCTGTAATTCTCCTTTTTGATGGGGTCTTTGTCTGGTTTTGGGATCAAGGTAATGGTGGCCTTATAAAATGAGTTTGGAAGTTTTCCTTCCCTTCTATTTTTTGGAACAGTTTCAGGAGAATAGTTATTAATTCTTCTTTAAATGTCTGATAGAATTCCCCTGGGAAGCCATCTGGCCCTGGGCTTTTGTTTCTTGTGAGATTTTTGATGACTGCTTCAATTTCCTTAGTGGTTATAGGTCTGTTCAGGTTTTCTATTTCTTCCTGGTTCAATTTTGGTAGTTGATACATCTCTAGGAATGCACCCATTTCTTCCAGGTTATCTAATTTGCTGACATAGAGTTGCTCATAATATGTTCTTATATTGTTTTTATTTCTTTGGTGTTGGTTGTGATCTCTCCTCTTTCATTCATGATTTTGTTGATTTGGGTCATTTCTCTTTTCTTTTTGATAAGTCTGGCCAGGGGATTATCAATCTTGTTAATTCTTTCAAAGAACCAGCTCCTAGTTTCATTGATCTGTTCTACTGTTCTTTTGGTTTCTAGTTCATTGATTTCTGCTCTGATCTTTATTATTTCTCTTCTCCTGCTGGGTTTAAGCTTTATTTTCTGTTCTTTCTCCAGCTCCTTTAGGTGTAGGGTTAGGTTGTGTATTTGAGACCTTTCTTGTTTCTTGAGCAAGGCTTGTATTGCTATATACTTTCCTCTCAGGACTGCCTTTGCTGTATCCCAAAGATTTTGAACAGTTGTGTTTTCATTTTCATTTGTTTCCATGAATTTTTTTATTTCTTCTTTAATTTCCTGGTTGACCCATTCATTCTTTAGTAGGATGCTCTTTAGCCTCCATGTATTTGAGTTCTTTCCGACTTTCCTCTTGTGATTGAGTTCTAGTTTCAAAGCATTGTGGTCTGAAAATATGCAGGGAATGATCCCAATCTTTTGGTACCAGTTGAGACCTGATTTGTGACCTAGGATGTGATCTATTCTGGAGAATGTTCCATGGGCACTAGAGAAGAATGTGTATTCTGTTGCTTTGGGATGGAATGTTCTGAATATGTCTGTGAAGTCCATTTGGTCCAGTGTGTCATTTAAAGTCTTTATTTCCTTGTTGATCTTTTGCTTAGATGCTCTGTCCATTTCAGTCAGGGGGGTGTTAAAGTCCCCCACTATTATTGTATTGTTGTCAATGTGTTCCTTTGCTTTTGTTATTAATTGGCTTATATAATTGGCTGCTCCCATGTTCGGGGCATAGATATTTACAATTATTAGAACTTCTTGTTGGATAGACCCTTTAAGTAGGACATAGTGTCCTTCCTCATCTCTTATTACAGTCTTTGGTGTAAAATCTAGTTTGTTTGATATAAGGATCGCCACCCCAGCTTTCTTTTGGTGTCCATTAGCATGGTAAATGGTTTTCCACCCCCCCACTTTCAATGTGGGGGTTTCTTTGGTTCTAAAATGAGTCTCTTGCAGACAGCATTTCGATGGTCTTGTTTTTTAATCCAATCTGATAGCCTGTGTCTTTTATTTGGGGCATTTAGCCCATTTACATTCAGGGTAACTCTTGAAAGATATGAATTTAGTGCCATGGTATTGCCTGTATGGTGACCGTTACTGTACATTGTGTGTGTTCCTTTCTGGTCTATGCTGCTTTTAGGCTCTTTCTTTGCTTAGAGGACCCCTTTCAGTATTTCTTGTAGGGCTGGTTTCGTGTTTGCAAATTCCTTTAGTTTTTGTTTGTCCTGGACCTTTTGATCTCTCCTTCTATTTTCAATGTCAGCCTAGCTGGATATAGTATTCTTGGCTGCATATTTTTTTGTTAGTGCTCTGAATATTTCATGCCAGTCCTTTCTGGCCTGCCAGGTCTCTGTGGATAGGTCTGTTGCCAATCTAATATTTCTACTATTGTAGGTTACATATCTCTTCTCCCGAGCTGCTTTCACAATTTTCTCTTTGTCTCTGAGACTCGTATATTTTATTACTAGATGTCAGGGTGTTGACCTATTTTTATTGATTTTGAGAGGGGTTTTCTGTGACTCCTGGATTTTGATGCCTGTTTCCTTCCCCACATTAGGGAAGTTCTCTGTTATAATCTGCTCCATTAGACTTTCTGCCCCTCTCTCTCTTTCTTCTTCTTCTAGGATCCCAATTATTCTATTGTTGTTTTGTCTTATGGTTTCGCTTATCTCTTGAATTCTGCCCTTGGCATCCAGTAGTTGTTTAATTTCTCTTTTTCTCAGCTTCTTTATTTTCCATCACTTGGTCTTCTATATCACTGATTCTGTCTTCTGTCTCATTTATCCTAGCAGTTAGCACCCCCATTTTTGATTGCACCTCATTAATAGCCTTTTTGATTTCAACTTGTTAGATTTTAGTTCTTCTTTTTCTCCAGAAATGGTTTCTCTAATATCTTCAATGCTTTTTTGAAGCCCAGCTAGTATCTTTAAAATCATCATTCTGAACTCTATGTCCAACATTGTACTAATGTCCATATTGAGTAGGTCCCTGGCAGTCAGTACTACCGCTTGTTCTTTTTGTTGAGGTCATTTTTTCCGTCTTGTCATTTTGTCCAGAGGAGAATTGATGAAGGAGAGAACAAAATGCTAATAGGGTACCAACATCCCCAGAAAATATATTCTAAACAAATTGGAAAAGACCTGAAAGCAGCAGAAAAGAAAGGGAAAGAAAGAAAAAAGAAAAAGAAAAAGATAAAACAAGCAAAAACAGAACTAAACAAAAAAAAATAGAATATGATCAAATATGATCTGGCTGGTGCATAGATCAGTGCCACACACAAGATTTTGGGTGTGTTTTGGTTAGAAGAAAGTGCCTCCCAAAATTTCAATGAAAGAAAATCTTACATATGTAAAAAAATAAGGGTTGTTACGATGAAGGGATGGAATATATGACTGTAAAGATGAAAATTATAAAAAATTTTATAAACGGAATTGATAAGATAAGAAGTTGTTTGAAAAAAGAAAGAAGAGGATTTAAAAAAAAGTGGGAGAGATGTGATCAGGCAGGAGACTAGAACAAAGCCATACACTAGAGATTTAGGATATATCTTGATCTCCTAGAAGAAATTGCATCTCCCAATATTAAGGAGAGAACAACTTATATATATATATGCCAAAAATAAGGGTAACTAATATGAAGGGATAGAATATGACTCTAAAAATGAAAAATAAAAATGTTTTTTTAAAAAAGGGATTGATAAGATGTTGGTTGAAAAAGGGAAAAATAAAAAATAAAAGAAAGACAGTTAAAAACGAAAAATTAACTTTGAAAGAATAAAGAATCATGGTAAAAAAGCCATGAATTCTATATGCAGTATTCCCCTAGTGCTGGATTTCTGCGGTCTCATTGATTGGTAAACTTGGTCTTGGCTGGCTGTTCTTGCAGATCTGGGGGAGGGGTCCGTTGCTGTCGTTCCCAAATGTCTTTGTTGGGGGCAGAATTGCCCCACCCTTGCCGGGCCAGGCTAAGTAATCTCTTCGGGTTTGCTATCGGGAACTTTTGTTCCCTGCAAGCTGTCGGTACAGCTTTGGAGGACGAGAGTGAAATGGCAGCCTCCCAGTCTCCGCCCCGGAGGAGCCGAGAACTTGGGGCCCCACTCCTCAGTGCGCCCCCAGAGAAAAGCAGTCACTCCCGTCTCCCCGGTCTCCGGCCGCACTCTGTGCTCTCACAGCCCATGACCGGGCGTTTCTATCTCTCGCACCCGACCCCGTGTGGAGTCTCCAAACCCAGCGGATCCCTGCCATGCGCTTCTTCTGCACCACTCCTCCTGAGGGAGGAAAGGGAGTCTCCCCGGATCTGCCTCTTGTTGGGTCCCCCTGGAAGAGCAGTGGCCCGACTGGGCCGTGGATCACGGTTTATGGCAACCCCGAGCTGAGAGCCCACGCCTTGGCTCCGTCTCTGCAGCCGGCTTCCCCACTCTGATACCTGGGAACTCTGCCACACTCAGGCACCCCCGGTCTTTCTGTGACCCCAAGGGTCCTGAGACCACACTGTCCCGCGAGGGTTCCACCCCCTGCTTAGCCACTGGAGTGATGTCCCTCAGTGGAGCCGACTTCTAAAAGTTCTGATTTTGTGCTCTGTGGCTCTATCACTTGCCAGAAGCAGCCCATGGAGGCCTCCTCCCCCGCCGTGTATCCTCCTGAATATCGCCTCGGATTCACTTCTCCGGACGTCCTACCTTCCAGAAGGTGGTTGCTTTTCTCTTCAGAGAGTTGTTGTTATTCTTTTCTTCAATCTCCTGTTGAGTTCGTAGGTGTTCAGAATGATTTGATCCCTATTCAGCTGAATTCCTGAGGCCAGACGAAATCCAGATCTCTTACTCCTCCGCCATCTTGCTCTGCCCCCAAGAAAATGGATTTTCAAAGCATACAGTTTGTGTCTGATAGGGGTTTTGGTTTCAGCAATGTTGAATTAAGGAAAAAAACAAACAAAAGCCAAAACAGAACCAATAGGAAGCAGATAGTGTATTTCAGAGCAGAGCCATTGTAGAACCCAGCTGAGTGAGAGGAATGTATCCAATGACGAAAAGTGTGGGTTAATGGATGAATCATTGATCTAATGATGGAAATGGATGACTGAAGCTCTAACGTAAGATAAGTGGAAGTAGCAAATGTGTGCCAGAAATCCAACCAGAGTGGAAAGCAGTGTCAGAAACAAGGTTTATATAGGAATCAAGCTATGAAACCAGAGTTCTGGGATGTACCAGGTGTCAGGGAGCAATCTAATGAGCTTCGTAGTAGGAAGAGCTAGGTTCATACCTTGGCTCTTATACTTGCTAGCTGTGTGATGATGATTGAGGTACTTAACTTCTCTGATCCTCAAATTCCCTATGTATAAATTATGTTAGTTATGAGATGCATGAGAAAGCTGGCATGATTCCTATCACTTTAATGTTATTACCGTGGGGTCCTCTGCTTTTCCCAATAGAAGGCCTTGACCAGTTGTCCTGGGCATGTGGGAGAGGCCAGCCTGAGAGGTAGAGACAGATCGACCAGTCACTCTGCCCTTGTTTGTTGGCTTTCTCACAGGTGACTGCCACACCCCATCAGGCAAACCCTGTCAGGATCCACCACATTTGTGAAGCTTATATTAGGGCACGTCATTTGTCTTCATTTCCTCTGCATCAGTACCAGCTTTTTCTCATTAATGAAGCATTTGCTTAGGAATTATTTTCCAGAGGAATTTAGCTACTAATCCCTTTTATGATAGCAAAATCACCAAGAAGCCCCCTTGTCAGTTAGGGTCTCACCAGGCGACAGATGGCACACTTAAATTGGATAATTTATGGAGAGTTTAATAAGAGAATTATTTAGAAAAGCGGGGCAGGGATGTATAAAATTACGAGGGGTAGTGCAGAAGCCTGGGGCTAGTCACTGCTGTGTACTCTTCCCATCCCTAACCTTGAAAAAGAGAGAGGGTGGAGAGGTTATTGGTATCTGGAGACACTGGGAGTTTTCCGACCAGAGCTGTGGTCTCTGTTTGAAGGACGAAGACCATCTGTGGCAACACTGCAGGGAAGGAGCCAAAGAAACAAATAACCAGCTCATCCTCTTTCCTTCCTTCCCCTTGGCCAAAGCCAGTGGAAATCTAGAGGGCAAGGGAGCCTGATGAGTGATTCTCCACAAGTCAGTGTCCCTGGGCACAGAACAGCATGGAGGAGGGTGGAGAGTAAATCTGGAGGGACACATAGAAGATACCTTCTTCCCTCTCTTAATGGCTCTTAGCTACCAAGTGTAGCCATAGTAAGCATGGTGAGGTCTATCAAGGGGTGTGTTGCAAGATATTTATTACAAAGTAAACGTATTGAACCCAGGAGCACCTTAAAGAACTTGGTAACACTGATTGAATCTGACATACCTGGGTTCTACTCTGGCTCTGTCTCTTATCTCTTAGGTGCTCTTGAGGAAGTCACTTAAATTCTCTCAGCCTGTTTCTTTACCTGTAAAATGGGAATCATGACCCCTGTATGACAGAATTGTCACCAGGATTAAGTTAAAGAATATAAGTAAAAATATTTTGTAATCCAAATGGCCATACTTCGTACACACCGCCCCCCTCTCCATTGTCAAAGAATTATGCTTTATTCTGGGTGAAGAATTGCAATCCTGGTGAGCAAAAATTAAGACGCTTTGAAATCCAAGTGGTGTTCTGTTAAAATATGACTTTGGTTCTCATTGGGGAGCCTAGAGGTTTCACTTGAAGTGAGGATTGTGTATTAATTTATACCTATGAAAGCCTTGTATGACATTTCCAAATCTGTCTGTAAGATAATGGCTTTAAATGGTTTATGACTTTTAAAAAAATCTAATAAATATAGTAACTTTGTGCCTCAGTGTAATAAAAAAAGTCATGTTTTGGGATGTATCATTCCTCATTGCAATGCATTACCATTTCCCACCAGCATAAATCTTAGAACTAAAGATCTTTTGTCAGCTTATTTCTTAAAGAAGTGTCTCAGAAGGAATAGACTCCATGAGGCTGCTCTCCAGTGGCCTTCTCAGCCCAGAAAGGTCTAAGCACTGATAAAAGTACAGCCCAACACAGAATGGCTGAGGTGCAAGGTCTTTGAAGAGAGAGAACACAGAAGGCATTTTCTCTGTGGTAGTTAACCTTCTACACTCCCCTTCCAGATGGCCATTCCATTGAACTCTGCCTCCATTTCCCCAAATGACAAAAGACAGTTTCCAACTGTCTTTGATATATAGTCAATAAAACATGTGTGCCTGGATTTTCCAAAGAGGGGACCCCTTTATACAGAACATTGAAAATGAAGCCAATACACAAATCCCAAATAAGGGATTATAAACGTTCAGAGCATGTTGAAGGGCCCCAAGGAAGGGGAGGCCATCAAGTAGGAGACAGAAAAGGAACAGTTAAGCTTCTGATTAGTTAAAATGTGGATCCTGCTAAGACCCCGATCCGAAGGGGGAAATTGCCTAGGGAGATCAACTAATTTGGCTGTTAGAGCAGAAGCTGGGCTCAGTCCACATGCCTGGAGCTTTAGTGCATTGTTCAGTAGTGAAGTTTTCAACCTTTAAAAAATTTTGCTTTCCCCCTTGACTTGTATCTTGGATGATATTTACATGCTCAATACATTCCCATAGGTATAACCAGGTTTTCATGTCAATTCATGCTATCTTTTTTTAAAAAACTTTTTAAAAAATTTTTATTTATTTATCTGATGGAGAGACACAGTGAGAGCTAGGAGACACAAGCAGGGGGAGTGGGAGAGGGAGAAGCAGGCTTTCCACCGAGCTGGGAGCCCGATGCAGGGCTTGATCCCAGGACCCTGGGACCATGACCTGAGCTGAAGGCAGACGCTTAACGACTGAACCACCCAGGCGCCCCAATTCATGCTATCCTGTTCTCTTCTCAAGTTGGAATACAAAGCAAAAGCATATCATTACAGTGATAACCTGAATCTCTTCCTACATATAAATATTAATAGGTGCATGTGAACATCCAAAAATATGCTTGTTTGATCTTCAAACTATCTCCAGAGTCTTACCATGTTTCTGCATCTCTCCAGCTATCACCTTGGCCAGGGCCACCACCCTATCTCACTTGGGTTCTTACAAGAGCCTCCTAAATAGTCTGCTACTACTGTCTTTTCTCTCTCTAGTTTATTCCCCACAGAGCAGCCGGGGTGGTACTTTGAAAAAGCAAGTGAATCGGGTCACCTGGGTGGCTCAGTCGGTTAAGTGACTTCAATGACCTTCAGCTCGGGTCATGATCCCAGCGTCCTGGGATTGAGTCCCATGTCAGGCTCCCTGCTCGGTGGGGAGTCTGCTTCCCCCTCCCCCTGCTCTTGTGCTCTCACTTGCTCTCTCTCTCTCTCTCAAATAAATAAATAAATAAAATCTTAAAAAAAAAAAGAAAAAGAAAATGCAAGTGAATCATGTCACTCCTCTGCACAAAGCCTGTGTTAGCTGCCCATTTCATTCAGAGTAAAAGCCACAAAGTTACAGTGATCTGTGCAGCCTTCTGTGACCTACCCTTTGGTTGCGTCTCACCTCCTGTGCTCTCCTGCCCACTTAGCTTCAGCCCTTATGAGTCAGTCTCCTTCCTCTTCTTCAGACACGGTGGGGACATTTTCGCCTTAGGACCCCTGACCCAGCTGTTCCTCCCCTCAGGAGCAGTCTTCTACCAGATTTTTGGATAGCGAACTTCCTCACTTCTTTCCAGTCTTTGTTTAATTGTCCCCTTTTCCTCCAGGCTCCCCTAACCATCCTATTTAAAATGGCAACTCTTCTATCCCTATGCCCCAGTTCCTGATCCTTCTCATCTTGTCCCCCCAGGCCTCTCAGCAGGTATCATTTAATACACAATATGACTTTATTTATTATAGTTATTATAGTATGAGCTCCAGCAAGGCAGGTGTTTTCGCTTGTTTGGTTTACAACACATCTCAAGCACAAAGAACAGTGCCTGGTACATGACCGACAGTAAACAAATATCATTGATTGAAAGGAATTTGCTAATTCATTTAAAGGGCATACATTGAATATCTACTCTGTACTTGGCATTGTGCTGGATGCTGAGGGAAAATGAGGAAGAAAGTCAAGATGTGGTTTCTCTTCCCAGACAGCTTAGAGCGTGGTGCTGAATTGGAGTGAATTAATCCAATAACAAGGGTAGTGAGTGCACTCTTTGCCTTTGCGCTTATATTTGAAGAAGCTGTCAATCTGAGATTTTGAATCAGGAAAGGAGATGCTCGCCAAGTATTACGGTTGTCAAAGCAAAATAAAAAAAAAAAGAAAAAGAGTCTGGACATTAGTAGAGAAATACTTTGTCGAAGGGGGTGCTCCTCTGCAATCAGAAGATGCTCAAAGCCCCAGCCAAATACTTCCCAGGGAAGGGGTAGGTGAGCAAAGTCTTTATGTGTATAGACTGTGACTCTGGATAGAGGAAGGGGTGCTGACAACTGCCAGGGAAGGCCTTACGACTTTAACAAACTGCTCAAATAATGGTAATAACGGGCAGGTCATGGCAGGAAATGTTTGTGGTCAGGCACATGGGGTGGGCTGTGGCCTGAGCTGCAGCAGGTGATGACAGAGACGGAGTTCTGGGCCCGGCTGTCTGCAGCAAACCGGCCTGAAGTCGTGACAACACAAAGCTTGATCAGCTTTGTCAGTGTTCATAAGCAAAAGTTAAGGTTTAACCATAAAGCAAGTGATGGCTTATGTTTCATTTCTTAATATAATTGTTCCCTTTGGGGTTACTTTTGCTGCTATATTAAGAATGGTGTATTATGGTGATCAGAAACAGTACAGATAATAGTTTGTCTATTATAGCTGTTGACCACTTCGTTACCAACTGTAGCAAAGTCCCTTTAAACAGGGTCAGTGGGTGTCAAACGTACACGGTGTGTCCTGGGGGCGTGGGGTGTGCACAGGGATGAGAATGCTCATCTCCACCGCACCGGAGAAACCAAAGGCATTCCCTAGAATTCAGCAGTGGAATCGGACTTGGGAAACTGTAATAGGAGTCCTCTGGCTTTTCAAAATAGCCTCAATTTTTACCACCCAATAATGTTATGTGCTTGTAACAAGCTCCGTGCTTTTAACTGAACATTGTCACCAACACTGTAGCGCCGGATCCCTGTTGTTAAGCATGTTTTACTGAAGGGTATACTGTGCATATAAACATTGCAGGCAGAAGAGGAGAGAACACCAATTAATATCAGAATGAATCTGTTCAATGAACTATAAAACCAATGGTTCTTTCGGAGCACATTAAGAGTACGGTAACGTGCTACCAAAGAACTGCATTTTTATCGTGAAAAAATACTTCTCACAGGAGACCTTCCACAAAACCACGGTGTCTTAGATTTTATTTGGGAAAGTAGCTGCTCCCACCTCTAATCACACATACTTTGGCCTCCTAGAAGGACATCTGGCATTTAAACTGAAAAATACCCCACCCGGTCTTGAATTCTCTGACTGAGATACTGATAAATTCACCGAAATGTGTACCAGCCTTTAAAAGAAGTCCCTCAAGGGCGCCTGAGTGGCTCAGTCGTTAGGCGTCTGCCTTCAGCTCAGGTCATGATCCCAGGGTCCTGGGATCGAGCCCTGCATCGGGCTCCCTGCTCCGCGGGAAGCCTGCTTCTCCCTCTCCCACTCCCCCTGCTTGTGCTCCCGCTCTCGCTGTCTCTCTCTCTGTCAAATAAATAAATAAAATCTTTAATAATAAAAAAAAGAAGTCCCTCAAAAATGTGTCTCCCTCCAGAGTTACATAATTATTCTAGTTGGAAGAGTCATGGACTAGGAGGCAGGGAGAAAAGCAGGGGAGCAGGGCAGGGACGGGATTGAGAGGTAACATTTGGGGCACCCCTCTCAGGTCCCTGCCCCTGGGCTCCCCGCATTGGGTACATCATGCCAACTATTTCCCACCACTGCCTAGTGAGGGGGTAGGCTCCCTGTTTTGTAGATAAAGAAATGGAGGTTCAGAGAGGTTAACGAGCCTCTCCCAGTTTCACAGCTAGAAGAAGCAAGGTATGGGTTTAATACCAGGCCTGTCTGATTCAGGCCCATGCTTTGTCTGATTCCGGCTTCAGTGCTGTCTCGTCATTTGTTTGTTTGTTCAGAAGAACTCGGCAACACTGTTTATTGTTGGACAAAATTGTTTTACACACAGACCCAACGGGCCAAATAAATAAATACGTGGCACCTTCATATATAAAAATGGGAAAAAAAGAAACCTTTTATCTTTGGCCTTTTTATCCATCTCCTACAAGCCAACTACTTATATACAGCTAAGTACCTACATGAAAAAGGTTACTGCAATGCTAGGAATAAGATTTTTTGTTGGTGGTGGTGTTGATTTTTACAGAGCTTTTTTCTCCTTTGAGATTATAATGAACATGGTCACACCACAGGTCAAGTCAGAAGCAGGACAGAAAGCAATCGAAAGGCTCGTTTGGTCACCTGAGATCATTAAAAATGGCTGACCCCTAGCAATATGTACAAAAATGCAGGATGTAAGTAAAAAATACAAACAATTTTCCTTTTTAAAGTACTTTTAAGAAGGAAAGCAGGATGGGGCGCCTGGGTGGCTCAGTTCGTTAAGCGTGGACTCTTGGTTCCCGCTCAGGTCATGACCTCGGGGTCCTGAGATGAAGCCCCAGGCTGCTCTGGTGCTCACTAGGGAGTTGGCTCGAGATTCTCTGCCTCTTCCTCCCCCTCTGCCCCTCCCCCTGCTTGCCCACACATGAGCGTGGTCTCTCTAAAATAAATAAATAAATAAAATCTAAAAAAAAAAAAAGAAAAAAAGACGGCATGGCCTTGGGAATTTTGTCCCACCGCTTCTGCCCCCCCCCCCCCCCCCCCAATTCCCATCGTGGCTTTAGCTGGTTGGGACTGTCCACTTGAAGGTGACCCTGTTTAGAGTCTGACATGGGAAGTGAAGGGTGAATAGGTCATGCTGGCCTCTGTTTTCCTGAAGTTCAGCTTTTTCTTTTTCGCTGTCTCGTCATCCTCAGTGGTCTTGAGCTTCGGGGTGTGGACATCGTCATCCTCATCACTTTAGCAGCCGTGTGCCCAGAGCTGCCACAGCCTTCCTCTCCATCCTCTTCCTACCATCCTCTCCCTCCTCCTCGTCTTCCTCCCTGCTTCTTCCTCTTCTTCATCTACCTCACTCTCGGCCTGCGGCTCCCCATCTTCCTCTTGAGCTTTCCCATCAGCAGGTGCGTCTCTTCTGTTCTCACCTCCTGCACAACTTCCTTCCCCTGTATGTCCTTGGTGGTCATCTCAGACGCAGCTGGTGTCCACGGCCTCGTCTGACACGATGGGGCACACCGGGGACCCGATGCAGCGGGTTAGAAAGAGAGCGAGAGTCGGAGGACTCTAGCGATAAAGCTGCAGGAGTCCGCGGGGGCAGAGGTGGTTGCTGCGAACCCTGAGCGGGACCAGGAACCATGTGAAGATGGCTTTTCAGAGCAGCCAGTGGGGGTGTCTTGCCATGTGAAGTAGGATCTTGAGCAAATCACACGGAAGCTTTGATTTTCTGTTTTCTGTGATGTAAAGTGGAGATAAAATACTACCAATCCAGTCCACTTCGCAAAGGTGATGTTAAATCAAATCTATGTGAAAGCACACTAAAACAAGGGTTAAGAGCTTTACAACTGCAAGTCTTTGTCGTTATGGAATTGAATGACATTAACATTTTACCTGCCTGGAACATATCTGCTGCTGTCTTTTGCTTAAGGCACACCATTAGACATAGGCTCTTGGAGGAGAGCTGCTAGTCACTAAAGAATTAACAAATGCCTAGAAGCACATGCTAAGCCCAGTGACAGGGGTTCCACATGTGTGTTAGATGCATGACAAGTCCGATGTATCTATGGTCCGCTGACTGAGTTTCCAAATGCATAAAAATATTTTTAGGGTAATTTCTCTCTCTTCCCCCCGCCACCTCTCTTTTCTGTCATTTCGTTTTGGGGGGAAGTATTTACGACCTCAAGTAAGTTTCTTGATCTTTCTGCACTTTCGTGTCCTTATCATTAGTAAAACGTAATAATGACACTTCAGAGTGTTTATCCCTTCATTTATTTCACAAGCGTGCTAAATACCTACTATGAACTGGGCATTGTTTTAGTTGCTGGGAATTCAGCGATGACCAAAACACACAAAGATCTGTACCAACTTACATCCCAGTGATGGATGAAAACAGTAAATAAGAAAAATAAGAATACAGACTATGTTAGATGGTGGTTAAGTGCTAAAGAGAAGAATAAAGCAGGAAAGGG
Organism: Zalophus californianus; assembly: GCF_009762305.2. Lineage (NCBI taxonomy): Eukaryota > Metazoa > Chordata > Mammalia > Carnivora > Otariidae > Zalophus > Zalophus californianus. Next base: position 25,451,166 of record NC_045609.1, read on the forward strand.
AAAATAATGATTAGGGATGGGAGGGATGATTTGCCCCTTTAGACATGGTGGCTCAGAAGGCCTCACTGGAAAGTGGCTATTTAATAAAGACTGAAGACCAAAGTAACTGAGACAGGGAGTCACAAGGCTCTCTTGCACATGTGTTGCGTGTGTGTGTGTGTGTGCGTGTGTGTGTGTGTATGTGTGGTGTGTAATGTGGAAATTGCAAATGAAATAACTTATGTCACTCACAGGAGGTACTCAGTACCTGGTTGTTAACTGTGAAGGGACAAAAATATTATGTGTCTATAGATTGTGCATGGGGAATTCTGAATCTGGAAAGAATGGCTTTGCAAATAAAAATGCAAGGCAAAACAAAATGAAAGCACCATTCACCTCAAACTTGTACATCGGGAGTGTTAAGAAATCTCAATGCAATGTCTATTGGTCAGGTGTCAAGAGCTAGCCCCACCCTTTCACATGCCTGAAGACTTCCACTGGCTTAGTTATTACTCATTTGCGAACTCGAATTCAAAATGGCCTTGGGTAAATTTTATGACCTGCAGATCCATTAGAAGTACGAAGGGGAGATAGTTTTTAAGGTTAGTGTCAAAGCGGACACTTGATCCCTCCCTCAGTCCTTCCTTTGTAGTTGCCTCTATAATAGGATATTGAGTTTAATGAACCATAAATCCGACCAGCTCTGGTGCTCTTATGATTCTTTTCAGTGACCTAGTATGACTTTTTTACTAGACTCAGGGATAGCAAATAGCTTTTAGCTCTTGTTCCAACTCTGGTTGATCGGGAGTGACTGACTGGGGCCCAGTCCTGATGAAGGCTGCAGCCTCTCTGAGCTTATCGGGAAATAGGGCTGTGATGGTTAATTTCAGGAGTCAGCTTGACCAGGCAATGGGGTGTCCAGATATTTGGCCAAACATTATTCTGGGTGTTTCTGTGAGGGTGTTTTTGGATGAGATTAACATTTAAATTGGCACACTGGGTAAAGCAGATTGCTCTCCCTAATGTAAGTGAGCCTCATCCAATTAGTTGAAGGCCCGAAGAGAACAAAAGTGCTGACCCTCTCTTGAGTAAGAAGAATTCCTCCTGCCTGATTGCTTTTGAACTGGGATGTCAGCTTTTTCCTGCTTTTGGACTTGGACTGAAACACTGGCTCTTCCTGCGTCTCAAGACTTCTTACCTTTGTACTCGAACTACACCATCAGCTCTCTTGGTTCTCAGATCTTTGGAGTCAGATGGGAGCTAAGCCATTGGCTCTCCTGGGTCACACCCTACAGATCTTGGGACTTGTTGCCTCCATAATCACATAATATCATATCATAATTCCTTATAATATATCTCTTTATGCACATATCTCCTATTGGTTCTGTTTCTCTGGAGAAACCTAATATAAGGGCTATGATTAATTAACAGTGTCTTTCATGGTGGCAGAAGTGGAAAGTGGTCGCTCACATTTTCAAACTGTATAAAATTTTCATGCACAACTGTGTGAGGAGCTAAGCCAAAGTTTTGAATATATTTCATTACAGACTAGTGTTTCAAGACCAGTCAAACTCCCAGATCTGAAATATTAGAGGCATATGTTCCATAACATGCTAGGAAGAATCTTCAAGGAGACACTGAAAGTCTGTATGACATCTCCAAAGCATCAGAGATTTGTGAATCGACCCTGGTTATGTTAGAAATAGACAGTAAAGCAATGGGAAATGAGGATAGATCAAGCTCTGATTTATTTGGCCATTTGATACCACCTTCGACAACTTTGTCTACCTTGACATGTCAATAAAGTTATTAAAATGAAATCTGAAAAAAAGTGGAGAGCATTAGAGCGTAACAGAGTTTCATTTCTAAGTCATAGTGCCCAGCAGACCAAGAGAAGCTAAGCCCAAGGCATAGAGGGACTGCTTTAATTTCAGGCTGCTGCTCACCTCTGCTTGACATTTGACAATGTACTTAAAAGTGCTCCTAAGCACATCAAGGGAAATGAATGAGTAAATAATTGGTTGCTCCTTTAAAAATAGAAAATGTCAGGCTTGAGTTTAATTAACTGCCATAAATTATTCTCAGGTTAACTGTTCAGAGAGGAGCCACTTTTACCCTTTGCCTCCGATGAAGGAAAATTGTTCAGGTCACTTACAGTTTCACGTTCTAAAGTAGCAGTATGAGGTAGTGTGTCCCATCACTGAGAATATCAAGGGATGATGAGAATAAATTTCTGTATTGTATCAGAGGTTGGACTTGAAAACTAGTAATATTTGGGTGCTAAGTTATCACTGTTGATGCTTTTCTTGAAGCCATTCATGACAATGTTTTCCTGATATAACCTGGTTAAGTGAACAGAGAACCCAACCCCTGTCTATTTTTGAAAACTGTTGCCCATCTCTGCAAGAACTCATTATTAATGTGAGGAAAAATAAGGCTGATCATGTACAGTAATGGATATCTGGGAGAAAATAGTCTAACTCAGTACATGTTTACTAACATAGATTATGTGTAAGGCATGGTTCTAGATCCCATGGAAAATGCAAATATCAATACTTATACCATCACATCTAGTAAAATGTGACATGGCAGGTTCTCAAATAACTATACTGTGTGCATCAGATGATAAGAGATTTAGAAGTGATACAAATAAAGTGCTGTGGGTTGACAAAAGAGGGAGGTATTAATTTTGCACAAACTAAGAGTGGTAGATGACAGAGCAGTTATGGAAGGTTTCTTAGAGGAGAAGGCATTTGAGCTACTTCACAAATAGGAGGCTTTTACAAGCAGAGCTGAGAAAAGGGCAGCTCATGCCCAGGGCACTGTAACAACCAAGCCTGGGAGTTTGGAAAGCAGCAGGGCATTGAGTGGGAGATGAGATTGGTTTGGGAAGATCGTAGAGAAAATTAAGTGCCAGGTGGAAGTGGCTGGGCTGATTTTATAGTGTTTGAAGCAGGAAATAGCAAATGGGCTGAGTTTTCGCAATATGCCAGCAGGGTGGAAATGTATGTGGTGGTGTTTTGGGGGAAAGGACTAGAATCTAGCTCGAAGTTACTCCCAGGGCCCACAGAAATTGTAATTTGGCCTGGACTAGGTTTTATGAGAGGAGGCAATTACCATGGAGGTAGGAATAGAAAGGGTGGTGTATCTACGTAGCTGGACACTCTGAATATAAGCAGATTTGGGCCAGGGAAATGTTAGTGCAAGGTTTTATTCTCAGGTGGTAAATGATCCCTGAGGACTTGGTATCAATTTAAGTCCTTGGCTGGGAGGTGTTGAAAGAACACCTCAGGTGCTAGCTGTGAGAAGTGCTGCTCTTGGCCAGGGCAAGTTAGACCCTGACATCCCAGCAATTCCATCTTGTTGCTAAGCTTCTAGCAAAATGTGACTGGTTATGGCTGTGTATACACAAGGCACATGATGGTGATTGATATTGTGGGCTTGGTTAAAATCTCTCATTGTATGTCTCTGTGTGTACACATAAGTGGTGGGAATCCAATAATAGGCCTACTTATCGGTAAATTTGGGACTTCCTCAGATGACTAAGATGCTAAATGGAAAAGAATATTCCAATAACCCAGAGTCCCAGCATTTGCCTTGTTTTTGTAAATATCAGAAAACTCGGGGCGCCTGGGTGGCTCAGTCATTAAGCATCTGCCTTCGGCTCAGGTCATGGTCCCAGGGTCCTGGGATCGAGCCCCGCACCAGGCTCCCTGCTCCGCGGGAAGCCTGCTTCTCCCTCTCCCACTCCCCCTGCTTGTGTTCCCTCTCTCGCTGTGTCTCTCTCTGTCAAAAAAAAAAAAAAAAAATCTCTAGAAAACTCCTGGGGTGGGAGTCAGTGAGCCAATTGTCAGGATCTGGGAAATCACTGTGGTAAGGAAAGGCATTAATGCTTGGTTATCCTGTTTTTTTCCTCTTTTTTTCTTTTGTCAACCCTCAAATAATCTGATTTGCCTTCAGGTAACCCATACAAACTCTTTTGTTGGAAAAATGAAGAAGTTGGGGAAGAAGAGGCCTCAGATCTCTCTGGAACAACCTGCAGTGTTTGAGGTTTTAGTCTTTAGGTAAAGTGTTTTTTAATATCAATTCCACCAGTTGGTACCTGGATTCCACTAGCCAGCTCACATCTGAACTTGCTGGTTTCACATTTGCTGCAGTGACAGAAAAATAGGCCTTCACCAACTCTGCCGAACTCACAGGCTGTAAAATGGAGGGAAAAAATGATATTTAGATGGTGGAAAGGGGGGACGACTAGCTTTGAATGATAGCGTGAAGCTGAGGTTGGGATGGGCAGGTATTTAGAAAGTAGAGCCCAGACACCTGGAACTGAGATGGAGAGAGGTAGATAATTGGAGGAAGCCTTTCCTACAAGGTGCAATCTCAGATACTGAGATACTGAGTAACTTAGATTATAGAGAGTCACAGACTCAAAGGGAGCTGTAACAGCTGTTATTCTGGTGAGAGCAAACAGTGGTCCTCAGATTTGTAGAAATTTGGAGTTTTGTAGTAGGCAGTTCATCAAGGCAAAGACCATATCAGAGGTTGACTTGATGCTGAATAACTTGCTCTGTGTCTCACAGATTTATCCAGTAGTAAAACTGGAAAGCACACTAAAATATCCAATCTAGCATTCTTATTAAGCAGATGAGGATACCAAAGCTCAGTCAGTAAGTGGTGAGGGGAAGATTATTAGAACTTATCTTCTCATAGAATCATCTGTAGCCTGTTATATTTTTCAAACTTTCAGGGTTGTAGTGGAAAAACCACAAGACAACCTGGAGTATAATTCTGGCAAATAATAATAAGTTGTTATTGACCTTTTTGATTATCTCTTTTCTTACCTGTCATGACCGACTGCCAACTAGGATCGTTGTGAGGGTCAATGAAAGGAATGATGTGTATGAAAGTTAAATTCCAAATTGCTGAGCAAATATAAATCACCTTGGTGATGCTGATAAACGATCAGAGATTGAATGTCGGAAGTGCCCTTAGAGCGTGCTCCATCTGGTCACATGGACTGATAAAGAACCTGAGGCCCAGAGAACTGAAAAGCATTGTCCAAGACACACAGTGAATTACTACTGACTCCTGCCTCAAATCCTTTTCAGAGTATGCTTAGTATAAAATAGCTTATAGTAAACAGTGAGCGACAGAGCCTCCCCTAAAACCCAGTTGCTTTTACTCCTAGCCCTGGGCAGCTTTTCTCAGCAGGTTAATGGTGTCTTTTCAGTTTTAAGTCTGAAAATTTCCTAGGAGTGGGACTCAGCTCCATCTAAAGAGTGTCACCTCGCCCTTGATTTCTTCACCTGGATGTGGCATAGGGAGCATGTCTCCATTCCCTGACTGGAGCTATAGTGTGAAATGGCTCAGAAGAATGGGTTTTTCTGTGGGTGAGAGACTGGCTCTAGACGGCAGACTTGAGCTGTTTTGGCTTAGAGGCAAAAGCATTTCCGCATCAAATCATAAGCTGCAGGAGGAAAACCCATCTAATAATTTGCCTCTATCTCCTTTTATTCATAAATCAGTTCAATCGATAACTATTTGAAATGTGAAAGCCTCTATTTGGCACGCCACTCAAAGAGAAAAAGGAATATTCCATCTTTTTGGAGAAAGAGTAGCATGCTTTTTTACTTTTGAAAAAGGGGTAAGCGTAGAAATTTGGCCTCTTGCCCTATTCTGGGGATCTGACAATTCTATCGTGAAGTATGGAGTTTGTGTGCTAATTAAAGTGTCTTACTGATGACTTGTTTGGATTCCAGGATAGGCACCAGATGTCACTCAGCCCACAGCATGGAGAGTTACTCTTAGTTACAACTTCAAGTTGCCCTAGTTGGAGGTGATCCTCCTCCTCCCTACTTGAATAAATTAATTCACACTGAAGAGTCTGTTCCTGCTCTCCTGTTGTTTTCCTTCGTCTACCAAAAGATGGGACCTTATTATGGCCCTGGCTACTTCTTAAGGGGTTATCCAAAAATGCTAACCCAGGCTAAAAAGGATTTCCAACTCAACAGGAGCTCTATTACACGTGCCCTTTGCACTTTCTTTGTGTTTCTTTCTACCTTCCCAACACTCGAGCCACGTGTAACTTGTGCCAAGGCATTTTCTTCAGAATGTGTTCAACTGCCCCATTCACATGTCCTGAGCTGACAGTACATTTATCTCTACTGATTAGCACTAGAGAAAGACAGCTGTCTTTAGCCAACCATAATCGGCTTGAGTTCAATAATTCCGATTGCTTCTGCCCATGAACGTAAATGAGAGGAAAGAAAAAGCTTTGTTTTGATTAGAGCTGACTTCACTTCACCTCCCAAGGCTACAGATGCTGCTTCCAATAGAGACAAGCATGGCTTTCATAATCGACTCAGATGGCACTAAGCTCTATAGGGCAAAAATTCTATAAAGACCTGATAATGTGGTCTACCCCAACAAAGCTAATCTTTCACAGGGCCCCAGGACCAAGCCTTCGATATTGTTTGGGCCTTTAGTATTATCTGGAAAAATTCTTTAACTTGGGGTTTTGGAAGTATAGTAACTAAGAGAATTAGAGGAGAAAATGGCAACAACATGGGGGATGACTTTATAAGGTATACTGAACTATTTGTTTTGGTCCGTCATCAGTTGATACTGGGTAGTAATACACTGGTATTCCTTTTTGTGCTATTCTATGGTAAACCAATAATACCTCGTTGGTAGGAAACTGACTTTAGCTAGGGACACTGGTCATAATCTTATTTCTTATTAGTCAAGTGGCATGGAAAAAAATACAAGTTTTGTACTCAGGAAGAAGATCTGAACTTCAGTTTCTTTATCTGAAAAATGGGATGAAAATACTATATACCTTAAAGCGTTGTTATGAAGGTTAGAGAAAATGCCTGGTTGATGATAACAGGGCTGGTTGTCATTGCCATTATTGTCCTTATAATACTTGTCTACATTTATTCTTTAGTATTTTGGTACTTGGGCTCCACTGAAGTCTCCATTCCAATGGTGGTTTTATTGAGAACAACAACAAAAAAAAGGGATCTTGTTCTAAAGAGTTATTGATAACTAATCAAAAGCTCCTTGCTTTGAATTAGTGGTTCTCAAAGTGTAGTCCTTGTATTAGTAGTGTGAACATCACCTGGGAACTTGAAAGAAATGCAAATTGTCACCCCACCCCAGAGCTCCTGAATCAGAAACATTGGGGACTTGGTAAGAATGCAGATTATCAAGTCTTGCCCCAGACAAACTGAATCAGAAATTCTGGGGGTGGGTTTTAACAAGCTCTGTAGAGGGTTCTGATGCATGCTATTGAGAACCACTGCTCTGACCTGTAAATTTGTCAGCTGAAATTAATCTTTGTCTCATGCTTCTAAATATATTACAGTGTAAATATGGACAACACAGGGACCTCTCTAGAATAAAGTGGGTACTATCTTGCGGCAGTTCTCTTGTGATCCACTTTCCGATCCTCTCGGGGAAAAGAACACCTCCCGGTCAGAATGCCTCTTAGGACTCACTCTTCTTTTGGTGGCACTTTCCTGCCCTTCTGACTATGGTATTACCACATTGACTATAAGGATATGCACAAAACAAAAAGGAGAAAGATATTAAACATAGCAGCACTCAACCCCCAGATATTCCTATCCCTGAGCTATGATTCAGAGAGCAAAGTCCTTGTTTAAGAGTCTGGCTTACAAGGATTTCATTATCTATTATTTGAGGGTTATATTAGTTTATTGCGATACTTCTGAAGTCTGAGGTCTCTATCTGGGAGCCCTGAGAGACATGACAATAATCTTTTAATAACTAACAATGCCTGTGATTATCTGTAACTCATGGAATAGTTTTTCTCCACTAGTTGGCACATTCTTCCGTGAATACCCTTCCCAAACTTCAAGGCATCTGAAATCCCTGGGTATTGAAAGAAATGATTAATAGCATCTATTGATTTTCAAAAGTAAGGAAATACAGTGACATGAAGCTGTGAATAGGAAAGTTAAATTTTCCATTACACATTCACTTTTTAAAGGGTGTTTGGAAATGACTTTCTAGGGGGAATGTCAGTGAGTTTCTAAATATTAAAAATCTTTTCATTTGATGTGTAAAGGTGAGAAATGCTCACATTTATATTGCTGTTCTTGTGTCCTATGGCACAGAACAATCTCTTCCAAACGTATCCAGACCAGATAAGATATTCAGAAGAATCTTTCAACTTTTACTGCTGTACATGTTGGATTAAAGGGAAAATGTGCACAGAAATTTGATCATTATATGCATTTTGTATTTTTGCATGTATACATATAAATGGTATCTTTCTACACATAGCCTTTTAATTTCTCATGATATTCCTAGAAGGCCTGTCCTGGGGCATGGCAGAACCTGCATTATAAAAGTAGGGAACCAGGGCCCGTACTCCTTAGTAATGTCATAGATCAGGTGCACATTTGAAACTGGAACCTAGGTCTTCTGGTTTCCTTGAAGTAAAATAATTTCTGTGGGAATTCTGTGTTCCCGGAATTGTGGATGTGTCCTTACAGAGTGATTTTACACTTGCTTCTGTAGTGATTTGGGGTTTTCATGGGTTCTGGAAAAATTATGTCAATTTCCAGGCTTGTAATTCATACCACCTACTAAGCATACATTTGTATATCACACCCACAGGTGGTGTGGCTTTAGCATTTCTATTTTTCATATTTCTCTTAGAAGGTGTTTATTTCTTCCCCACTCAGTGCCTGGAGTAGACAGCAAAATGTCTTGTAAGTTTTTAACTTATTGTGTAGAATTTTTCTAATCCTTTTTTCCCTACAGATGGGATCATGCTTTGAGGGTTCTCACCTTATGCAGAGGTGTCTTTCCAGCTGTCTCTTAGGTTAAGACTGTGGTATGATGGGCTGAAAGGTGAACCCGAAGATATATCCATGTCCTAATCCTTAGAACCTGTAAATATTACCTAATTTGGAAAAGAGTCCCTGCAGATGTGATTAAGTTAAGGATCTTGAGATGAGATGATCATCTTGGATAATTAGGCGGTCTCTAAATCCACTGACAAATTTCCTTATAAGAGAGAAGCAGAGGGAGATTTGAGAGAGTCAGAAAAGTAGAAGATGGAAAAGTAGAAGATGGGGATACACAGAAGAGAAGGCAATTTAAGACAGAGAGACTGGAGTGATGCATCTGTAAGCTAAGGAATGCTTGCGGTTACCAGCAGTAGGAAGAGGCAAAAAATGGATTTTCCCTCAGAGCCACCTGAGGGAGTGGGTCCTGCTGGCACCCTGATTTCAGGCTTCTGGACTTCAGAAAAAGGAGGGAATAAATTTCTGTTGTTTTACGCTACCAAGTTTGTCACAGCAGCCACAGAAAATTAATACACATGGCTTCTGCTCCCTCCAGAACTTTAAAACCTCAGCTTGCCGCTTCTAGGATCTACATTCCAGCATTCGATCACTTCTGTCCCCACCTATCAGGTTAACTCCAGGAACGCCATTTATCCTAGAATAAAATCTCCCTGGAATTGAGCAACCTGCTATACTTCCACTCTGGATTTATGTTCCCTTTTGTTTTAACCAGGAAAAAAGAAGAGTTTGTTGTATTTTGTTTTGCATCCAGCTACAATGCTTATGATAGTTTTTTGTTATATTTTATCCAGAGTTTTTGTGGTTATTTGTCATGAGTAATTGATCTGCATTAACTCAGCCTACTATTTTTCGGGAAGAAGAAATCCCTGTGTTAGGTTCTCCAGAGAAACAGAGTCGCTATCTACCAGCAAGTCCCATGATCTGCCATCTGCAAGCTGGAGAAATAAGAAAGCCAGTGGTGTAATTCAGTCTGAGTCTGAAGGCTTGAGAAGCAAAAGTGTCAGTGTTCTAGGGAAGGAGAAGATGATGTCCTAGCTCAAGCATAAAGATCAAATTTGCCCTTCCTCCACCTTTTGTACCCTTCAGGTCCTCAATGGAGGGGATGATGTCCACCTACACTGGTGAAGGTGATCTTCTTTACTCAGTCTACCAGTTCAAATGTTAAGTATCTTCTGGATACATCCTCCAAGACACACTCAGAAATAATTTTTTATCAACTATTTGGGCATCCCTTAGCCCCATCAAGTTGACACATAAAATTAACCATCACGGTTCCCTTATTTTTTAAAGAAAACTATTTAGAAGCCTATATGGTTATTGTGTGAATAAATATTTTAACTATTTCTGTATGCCTTTACCTTTTTATTTCTTAACTAATTCATAAATGACAGTGAAATCTGTTACTAGTGTTGATTTCCAAAGGAAATGTGACTTGACATTTCCTCATGATATGAAGAAGAAATAGTGTTAGCAAGGTGGTCCATTAATTATGCTGGTATCTTAATTCAACAGCATTCAAGGGCAGTGAAGTGGAAATCATAATGGGTTTTGAAAGAAGCTTAAATTAGAGTTATGTCACTAAGGTGGGGATGGACTAGCTGAAAAGTCAGCAGGAGAGGAGAGAGGAGTTTCAAAACAAATGAGATGATTTAAAATGTTTAAAGCAGGACCGGAGTCTGGCTGTGTTCTGCAGTATTAATTCAGAGGTGCAAGGAAAGTATTTTTATTCAAAAATTTTCTTCTGACTTGTTCACTGGTTATTTTCATTCTTCAATTTTAGATAAGACCCAAACTGCGACTATATCAGAGGAAAGTTGACTCAATTACGATGATTCATACTATGATTATTATGACTCTTATCATAGAACATTAGATGCCTGAAATCAGAATGAGGGAAGGGAGCTTCGATAAATGCTGCTTTGTTCTATAGTGATCTCAGATTGTCTTATTTTCCTTGCGTTTGTTATCTATTGCTGAATAACAACTTACTCAAAATTTAGTGGCTTAAAACAACATTTATGATTTCAGTTTCTGCAGATCAGGAATCTAGTCAGGGCTTAAAACTGCATTTATTATTTCATGATTTCTATGGATCAGGAATCTAGTCATGGCTTAATTGCTTCCTAGCCTTTCATAGGCTGCAATCAAGGTGCTGACCTTGAGTCTGTGATCTCATCTGAAGTTTCTACCAGGGAAGGATCTGCTTCCAAGTTCACTCAAATAGTTGTTGGAAGAATTCAGTTTACTCAAGGGCTGTTGGACTGAGGGTCTTAGTTCCTCATTGTCTGGTTGGCTAGAGGTTATGCTCAGTCCTTTGCCAAGTGGTCGTCTTCATCAGGGGAAGCATATAAGAGGAGCTAGAGATTTCATCAACATAAAAAGCTTTTGCACAGCCAGAGAAACAGTCAACAAAACCAAAAGACAACTGACAGAATGGGAGAAGATATTTGCAAATGACATATCAGATAAAGGGCTAGTATCCAAAATCTATAAAGAACTTATCAAACTCAACACCCAAAGAATAAATAATCCAATCAAGAAATGGGCAGAAGATATGAACAGACATTTTTCCAAAGAAGACATCCAAATGGCCAACAGACACATGAAAAAGTGCTCAACATCGCTCAGCATCAGGGAAATCCGAATCAAAACCTGAATGAGATACCACCTCATAACCAGTCAGAATGGCTAAAATTAAGAAGTCAGGAAACGACAGATGTTGGTGGGGATGCGGAGAAAGGGGACCCCTCCTACACTGTTGGTGGGACTGCAAGCTGGTGTAGCCACTCTGGAAAACAGTATGGAGGTTCCTCAAACAGTTGAAAATAGAGCTACCATACGATCCAGCAATTGCACTACTGGGTATTTACCCCAAAGATACAAATGGAGGGATCCGAAGGGGTATGTGCACCCCGATGTTTATAGCAGCAATGTCCACAATAGCCAAACTGTGGAAAGAGCCAAGATATCCATCGACAGATGAATGGATAAAGAAGAAGTGATATATATACACATATATATATGATGGAATATTATGCAGCCATCAAAAGGAATGAGATCTTGCCATTTGCAACGACCTGGATGGAACAGGAGGGTGTTATGCTCAGTGAAATAAGTCAATCAGAGAAAGACATGTATCATATGACCTCACTGATATGAGGAATTCTTAATCTCAGGAAACAAACTGAGGGCTGCTGGAGTGGGGGTGGGGTGGGAGGGATGGGGTGGCTGAGTGATAGACACTGGAGAGGGTATGTGCTATAGTGAGCGCTGTGAAGTGTGCAAGACTGTTGAATCACAGATCTGTACCTCTGAAACAAATAATGCAATATATGTTAAAAAAAAAAAGAAGAAGATAGCAGGAGGGGAAGAATGAAGGGGGAGAAACTGGAGGGGGAGATGAACCATGAGAGACGATGGACTCTGAAAAACAAACTGTGGGTTCTAGAGGGGAGGGGGGTGGGGGATGTGTTAGCCTGGTGATGGGTATTAAGAGGGCACGTTTTGCGTGGAGCACTGGGTGTTATACACAAACAATGAATCATGGAACACTACATCAAAAACTAATGATGTAATATATGGTGATTAACATAACAATAAAAAATTTAAAGAAAAAAAGAAGAGCTAGAGAGCAAATGTTAGCAAGATGAAAGTCTCAGTCTTCTGTAACTTAATCTTAGAAGTGACCTCCCATTACTTTTACCATATTTTATTCATTGGAAGCAAGTCACTAGGTCTAGTCCATACTCAAGGAGAGGGGATTACACAGGATGTGAATATTGGGAGGACTCATTGATAGCCATATTAGGAGACTGACTAGTGTAGCTATTCAATGTGCTCCCTTAGAGAGCAGTAACATTTTTATTTCATTTACATGTTGTCACAGAGCCCATGCAGAGTAAATTACCTATAATGATTAATGACCAATTTTAGGTATAATACTATATTTTTATTTATACTAAGAGACTTTCTTACTCATACCTCACTGGACACTATTTCTCAGTATCCTCAGCTAAGTTCTCCTCATCTTTCAGATTTTTATAAATTTGAATGCCCCTGGGTATGGGATTTGATCTTCTCTATATCTAAATCGTTCCTTTGGTGATCTCATCTACTCTTATGCTTTAAATGCAATCTCTGACTCCCAAATATACATAGCCTGCTTTGAATTCTCCTCTGAACTTTGTACATCAGCTACCTGCCCACTAAAAATCTCCATTTGACATTAAGTAGTTATCTCAATCTAAAATGTCTAAAAAAATGAATTTCCCAACCTGCTTCTCTCTTAGTCTTCCTTCTCAGTATATGACAACTCATTCTTCTAGTTGCTCAGGCCAAAAACCTAGAAGTCATCTCAATTTCTCTCTTTCTTTCCCATTCCAGATCAACAAATACTGTTATCTTCTGTTTCCTCTGCCCAGTCCCAAACCAGCATTTCTTGCCTGGATAATTTCAGCTGTCACTTAACCGTCTTCTTGTTTGCACTGCTAGCCTCTTAGTTGTCTTTTCTCTACTCAGAAGCCAGAGTGATTTTTAAAAATAGAAGTCAAATCTGCTCAAGTTTTCTAAATTGACATATCACCCAGACTGACATCCTCACTGCCACCTATGAGGACTTACATGGTTTTCCCTCTAGTTACCACTCTGAGGGTATTTCCTTTTACCCTCCCTGCCTCCTCCACATGCCCCAAAGGACATATTGATCTCCTTTCTGTTTCTAGAACACACCAAACCTGCTCCTCCTCAGGGTCTTGGCAACTGCTCATCACTTAGCCATCACAATTAATATCAACAAATTATTATAAGAAGAGGTACAGAAGAATGTAGAAAGATGCCAACGAGTCTCAAATGCTTGTGTGGTATCAATGAGGCAGAAGCAAAGACGAGCATGTCCTCAAAGGGCATTCTTTAAATTGTTTATGAGATAACTCTGTCTCCTACCATCTGACCATTTCTTACTACCTGTCAGCCAGTTAGGATGTGTGGCCGAGTCTCAATGTCCAGTGATTAAGAGGTCATAGTGGTACGATCATGTCTTTATTCCCTTCAAGTAAAGTGTTAGCACATGTTCTAATAGCTCCAGAGTTCAGGACAAAGATATTTAATCTGTGTGAGCTATAATGTCGCCTCAACAAATCTTAGAGCAAGAGAGAAGAAGCTGTGATATTTTGTCAGTTATTATCAAATGCCAAAAATGGAAAGTGATGATCACTTTTAATAAAAGAATTAAGTGTGCAATTTATATCAAGGCAGCTCCAATTAATATCTAATCCTTAAATGTATGTAATTGGATTTACATATTCACATCTTTGCAATTAGAAGCTGGTATTTAAAGGGCATGCTTCCCATTTCCCATTTTCTTTATCACAAAAAAGCTTGTGGGGGCTTTTTGTTGTTTCAGAATTACAGAATCAAGATAAATACCTTTGCCTGATAATCTCTAATCATGGGAAAAGAAAGCTTTTAATGCAGACCCGTTAGAGATACAGAAATATTCGTGCTTGATTTAAATGGTATTCAGCCCTGACATTCACAGTTTATGTTTCACAAAGCTCATTTATAATTGCAGCCGGTTTCCTTTTAATTTATACATCAGAAATAAGTGTAAAGGTTAAGTTCTTCCTTCTAAATCTCAGGAATGAATGAGTCTTCCTTTACAGCACTTATGATGAAGAGTACTTCAATCCTTCTGACATATCAGGATATCACTACGTAATCTTTAAATAAGAAAGACTTACTCAGAAATTAAAACATGCATGTTATAAGAACCAACATTTAAAAAGAGTTAATAACATTCTGTCCTGGAGAGCACAAGGAAATGTTAATAGTTTCTTATATTGCTTACAGCATATAAATGAGTTTTGGGAAATTGTATCATAAGCCTTAAACATGTGCTTTGTTTTGACATAGGAAATTCCACTTAGAGGAAATTATCAGAAAGAAGCAATTATATATATGTAAAGACAATTATATTATGATATTCACAGCAAGTGAACTATCCAAAATCCCTAGTAGTGGGGATTTATTAAATGTACTAAATGAAATTTAAATGATAGAATTCCATGTGGTAATGGAAAATGATGATGTATTGTTATGGGAACACATTCATAAAATAATTTTTAGTGAACACAATTTAAATAGCTTGTAAAACAGTGTGATAAACCAAAGCTCAATAAGTAATCTTTGGGGTATGGGCATTTTCCCATTTATTTTCTATTTTTCTTTATAAACAAGTATTGGCAAAGGTGAGCTGTGAAATGGACATGGTACTGTATCACTGCAAATCTTAAGTTACATAAGAAAGATATATAATTTTCTATAAACAATTCTAAAAAACTGAGCTACGAGTTACCAGTGAACTCTTTTCTAATCTCTTTTTGCCAGAGAACAATTTCTCGTTATGTAGTAAACACGTTGTGTTTGAATGAACAGAAAGCTTTCTCAGCAATTCTTTACTACTCGTTCTGAATGAAAGTTTAATTTTGACAGGGACATATTATTTTGCCACTCTGTTAACAATTACTGATGGATGTGATTATCAGGTTGGCCATTTTAGTTTTAAAAATCATTTTAGACATTTCCTTGGGACATTACATCGATGACTACAATGAAATTAAAAATTCAGAATTTCAAATGGTCAATTCATACAAATAGGTCTGTTGGGTTCTTGTTTTCCCGATAGTATGTTTTTGTATGGATTGCCTTTTTATCAACTGACAAAAATGCTAATGGTGTTGGTATCCATACATCACAGCCTCGCTTATTTTACTTATTTTATGGGATAAGCCACAAAGAATGAGTAATCTCCTCTATCCTTAAACAAGTTACCAAAATAAAAGGCTAAAGAAAGCCCAGGAAGAAGATAAAACATATTTTATTTATTTAAAACACATACCCTACCAAGGTGTAAGAATGGACTTGAGGAAGCTTATGATAAAAATATAGGCATGAGGTTTACATAAGGTAGTAAAAAATGGCTCAGGGCAAAATCAGAAGCCTAAGGAAGAAAGGTGGTGATGGGAGACAAAGTCTGAGATGATTCCCAAAATTAAACATTATATTTATCCAGATCTTTCACTCAAATGCAGAGGAGGAAGCATGATAGGTCACAGTTTACTGTCTATTAAAGGGAAGGATTATGAATTTTCAAGAAAGAGAATTTTCGTGCAGCAAAAATTTGGGAAAAATGTAGAGTGTAGATCCATATTTAAAGGATCTTGAATAATGTAAATGGCCCAATTCAAATGCCAACTTTTCTGTGAAGTCTTCTCTGATTTCTCTCTCTTTCCTTTCCAGTTACACTTGTTTTGTCTTTCCTCCTCTGTTCTTCAATAGCAGTTTATCTGTGGCATTCTTAAAGCATTTAAAACATTTTGCTTTTATTATAGTTATTTATGATTATATTTTGTAGTCCCTATCAGACTGTGAATTATCCTCTTATACCCTGCAGTGCCTTTATTCATAAAACTAATTAACATTTGTTGAGTGCTTTAACCATGTGGCAGGTGCAGGCAAGGATTTTATGTACTTTACCTCATTTTATCCCCACAATACCTATCTTTTATTCTATGCATTTTAGAGTCTTTGTTCATTTTTTCCAGTTTTATTGAGATATAACTGACATAAAATATTGTATAAGTTTAAGTTGTTCATTGTAAGGATTTGATATATGTATATACTGGGAAATGATTACCACAACAAGTTTAGTTAACATCCATCACCTCATTATGAGGTTATAGTTGTTTTTCTCATAATGAGAACTTTTATCAGCTACTCCCTTAGCAACTTTCAAATATATGGTATAATATTGTTAACTATAGTCACTATGCTGTACATTACATTCTTAGAATTTATTTGTTTTATAAATAAAGTTTGTGCCTTTTGACCACCTTCAGTAATTTCCCCCACTGTACCCCCTGCCAATGGCACTACCAATCTGTTCTTTCTGTGAGGTCAGTTTTTTTTTTAAGATACCACATGTGAGTGAGATCATATAGTAGTTGTCTTTCTCTGACTTATTTTATGTAGCACAATGCCCTCAAGATCCAACCATGTTGTTGCAAATGGCAAGATATCCTTCTTTTTAATAGTTGAATAATATTCCAATTCATATATATAATATACAAAATATTCCACACACACATATGTGTGTGTGTATATATTACACATGTATATATATGTAAATATATGACATATATCTACATATATATAATATTTTCTTTATCCATTTATCCGTTGATAGACAGATTGTTTCCATGTCTTGGTTATTGTGTATAATGTTACAATGACTATGGGGGTAAAGGTATTTATTTGAGATAGTTTCCTTTGCATATATACCCAGAAATGGAATTGCTGAATCATATGGTAGTTCTGTTTTTAATTTTTTACAGAACGCTCCATACTGTTTAATTTTTTAAGGAACTTCCATATTGTTTACCAATGTACATTCCCACCATCAGTGCGTAAGAGTTCCCTTTTCTCTGCAGCTTCCCCAACACTTGTTACCTCTTGTCTTTTGGTAATGTCATGTTAGCCAGTTGAGGTGCTATCTCATTGTGGTTTTGATTTGCATCTTCTTGATACCTCTCTGAGTCCACACACTCCCCTCTATATCATTATTGTCCTTGTTTTACCAATAAGTAAACCATAATTTGAAGAGATGGGTGACTATTTCTAATTATAGGCAGTGTTTTCATAGTTTTTTTTTTTTTAACAGAACTTGTGGAGGCATTCTATATATAGATTAAAAAATTATGTTTTTTACTCCCAACCCAAATTTGTAGGACTTGGAGGAAGGGGTTTGGTTGAAATAGTTTAGATAGGGGCACCTGGGTGGCTCAGTCATTAAGCGTCTGCCTTCAGCTCAGGTCATGATCCCAGGGTCCTGGGATGGAGCCCCTCATCAGGCTCCCTGCTCAGCGGGAAGCCTGCTTCTCCCTCTCTCACTCCCCTTGCTTGTGTTCCTTCTCTCACTGTTTCTCTGTCAAATAAATAAATGAAATCTTAAAAAAAAAGAAATAGTTTAGATCAAGTAGTTTGGTTGAAGAAGTCATGATGAAGTAGACACCCAGCCTAAGTTGACTCCAGATTCTCTAGTTTTAGGTCAGTCACTTAGGAAGCCTTGGAATGCAGATATCAGGATCCCTTTCTCTTATCAGATTACACTATCTTATGTTGCAGTGACAAATGACCCTGAAATCTTAATGGTGACAACAAAAATTTACTTTGTGCTCACACTGAATGTTCATCTATAGGTTGGCTATGATTCCACTTGATGTTATTATCAGTCCTCTACTCAGGCCCACAGAGCAGCTTCTATTTGGGTCATTGACAGCCTGCAACAAAGGGAAACAAGACATGGTGGACATGAACTGGCTTTAAAAGTTCCTATATGGAAGTAAGAATGCATTGACATGCATTACTTCTGCCCACATTTCACTGGCCAAAGAAATTGACATGGGCACTCTTGAGTTCAGTGAGGTAAGGATGCACAAACTCCCTGCGAGAAGAGGTAACACAGGTTATATGACTGAATCTAGTGTCAATAGAGCAAGATGTATAATCTTGGGAGGAAGACCCCAGGGGCAGAAGCAAATCTTGTTTTATAATACAGCCTTATAATAGTACAATTTACATACTTTTCCATTGACTGGCCATAGCAACCCTAGATATGCTATCCCAAAACTTTGTTATAGTGGCAAAAAAAAAAAAAAAATAGTAGCAAAACATGGCTATCCTGATTAGAGGAGGGTGGGGACAGAAATAAAGTCATAATGTCTGTTTCACTAATGAGGTTGAGAGAATGAGGTGAGGTTTTCTTTTACTCTTTCTTTCCATGTCTCTCCATAAACCTACCCAACTGTCCATGGAGTCTGTCAGACCTGGGCTTAAATCCTGACTTTACCACATAGCTACCTGTGAGAATCTGGGGAAATCCCTGAGCCTATTTTCTCAGCTAATCATAACTGTGCTCAATAACTAGCATTGATTAATATAATATTTTTTCTAATGCCTAATTGCCACATCTCTTACTGTAATTTAGCTTATTTCTTTGTGCTCAATACTCAGTGAGTATCACTTTTGTAGTTTTTAGAGTGTTATTTTGTCACACTGCCCCTAACCCCCCTCCAGCTTCCCAAGTTCTTCAAACTATGGAACATTAGGCTGTTTTCCTTAATAGATCCCAAACTCTAATTGTTACGCTCACTTACATCTAGATTCTGTATTCTTTCAACATGTAGCCCAAAGGAAAGTAGAACATATCCAGGAAAATACAAGGAATATTAAATATGATGGGGAAATTGTTTCCTTGGTAAGTATTTACATCAGATTTTGTTAACCATATTGTATTGCTGAATTGTTATTCTTTTGATGTTCCAGTTAACTGAAAGTGGGAGGGAGGGAGGGAGGACAAATGAAGAGAGCAGTCAAGAGCCAGGATTTACCTTTTGATTGACAATCTCCTTCTCAGGACTGGAGTTCCCTGGGTGGAGGCCTACCCATTTGTTTAGTGGAGAAATCAATCCGTCTTTTTGTTCCTTCTTCAAGAGGAAGTATCAAAGGCTAAAAACACTGGCTATTGCCCTAACAACCTGGGGATTTGCCTGTCTTGCTTGGGTGAAGACTCCTCTCTGTATGTCACTTGTGTGTTTTGTAGAACGATAGAGTCAAATACCAACTTTTCAGTGGGATAGGTATTAGGTACCAACAATTCTGCTTTGATTAAAACAACCTAATTCTAAAGGACACGAAATGTTATATCTTAGTGCTCAGGGGTTTAAAGATAGGTTACAAGAAACATTTGCTTTTCTTGCTGTACATTACTGTGTTTATTGGGCAGATGGAAAAATAATGCACCCTGAGGCAGATCATTCTTTCTGTTGGCTGGATAAATGAATGATATTGTGATGTTTGGCTCACTTTGACATTCTGGATCACTAGGCCTCCAAAATAAAGTGGAGCAAAGAGCTGTGAGTTGCAGTAGGGGGAAAATCTCAAAGATTTTGCAGACCATTGAGCTGGGGAAATTAGGCAAAACATTAAATCTAAGTGGATAAGAACAAAGAGGAATTTTCATGTATCTGACTGAGCATAAATATATGCAAGATGATGTTTTAGTGTTCGTCATTGATATGGATCATGTGTCCGGGGAGTGGGAGTGAGAGATTCCTGCTGGGGAGGCAGAAACAGTTGATGACTTTGGTTTATGAATTTTCTTTGGACTGGTTTCTGGGAAGACACAGAGCTTGGCAAATTTTATTGTCTATATGGCAGGCATTAAAAATACCATCTCAAAAAGGCCCCATGAATGAGACCTTCCCTGTCTTTTTGGAAGGATTTCAACTGTTTGAGGTCTCTCAGTAGTTAAACAAAGTAGTCACTGGGTTGCTGGGCAGACCTTTGGCAACAGGTTGCCTACTAGACTGCAAAGTGTGAGTGAAAATAGAGCTGTTTAGTCTATTTGAGTTGATTAGTTTGATTCGTTTGACTAGTATTTCAAAACTCAGCTGAAATTGGAAGCTTTTTAAAAATGCAATTACCAAGGCTTCACCTGGAGCCCATGGAATCAGAAATTCTGAGGCTGGTGAGTTGGAATCTGTAAGTAAAAGCTTCCTGAGTGATTTTGACATAGTCTTTCCAAGGAAAGTTTTGGAACCACTGGATTAAAGCACTTGGCTAATGAAATGTGCTCCTCTTACAGATCATTTGGGTTGTTGAACAGAGAAGCAATAAACAAACCAACATATTAAAACCCAATAAAATGGTTCCCTATGTGTGAACTAACACCAGTCGCTACTAAAAGGGAAAACTCTAAAAGAGCAAATAGGTAAATTTTCATCTGTGATTAATATCAACTATCAATAGAAAAATGACTATCTCTGAGCAGGACATTTGGTTTAGTTTAAAATATTTATTGTCTGCAATTTGCCAGGCACTGTGCTAGTGTCTATGGAATATAAACATAATCTTTGATTTTTTCTTTCTGTAGAGTTTACAATTCAATTGCTATTTTGAAAAGATCTGATTACTCTTTTGGAATATTATGGGGCACCTGAGGTAAAGGGCTCAAGACCTATTCTCTTCAGATCTAATAGGGCAAGGAGCCTTATTTGGTTGGGTGGAAGGAAGAGGGATCAAAACCACATTTGCTAACATTTATGGTAGACAATGCTGATACTCAAAGTTATGACCCCTTTGGTCTGCCTCCTACTCTAGAGCCTGGAAAAGCAGGTACTGATATCTCCTGCTGCTGGATGTGGCCATGTGACCCAGTTCTGGCCAATGAGAGATAAAGAGAGGTCTTCTGGAGGTTTCTAGGAAAGAGACTTCTCTTCTAGATCAGAAAGAAGTATACAAATTGCTCTAAACTGCCTTTGCTTCCTGACTTTGAAGGTATGTTACTTAGAGTCGGTGTGACCACCTTGCTGTCATCAGGATATACTATTTGAGCCTTAGAGTTGTCAACCTGGAGACCTGACACTGTTAAACTTATGAATCAGGGCTAAAAATCATTCATTTTCTCTGTGAGAAAAATGAATTTTATATTGCTTAAGCCAGTATTTGTTGGTTATTTAGTTACTTGCAGTCAAAAGAATTCCTAACAGATATAGTATAATGCAGGGCATGTTCCAAATGTTAGCTTTATTTTAACCTTCAAGGTTTTGGAAAATAAGTCCTTAACTCCTTTTTCTGGTTCAGGATATGAAACAAGATAGCATGTAGTGAACTTTGTTGTTTTTTCCTGCTTAATTTTCATTTTTCCTTCTTTTAAGTGATATTATCCTCATTTCTTCTGGGGAGCTGTCCCTTTCTCACTCTCAGACCTTAGGGTTTACTGGTACTGACTCTATCCCTGACAACAGGATTGGATATGAGTCTTGAACTTGGCAAATCAGAGTTTTGCATTCCTGTGATATTGTGACTGGTTCAGGGATAGAGTTAAGGAATAGAGAGAGTAAGATTAGATCCTGATGGCAGTAGTCAAGCCCCTTTATTGGGAAATGCCTGAAACCTGGCCTAGATCCAGAGATTAGTACATGAGAAGAGATATTCTTTTTGGCATGGGTAGTTTGAGTTAAATTTCTGATACCAGTAACCAAAAGAGGGCTGACTTCTAAAACCATGTCACCAGAGCCACAGCATTTTTATCATCAATGGCATCTGTGCTGGCATGTCCTGTCAGAAGCTAGAAGGCTACACATCAGGGATGTTAGAAAGGCAATTCTAGTTCTGAGTAGGAAGTTAAAGTAAATTAATGTTAAGGTCTCTTTCAATTCTCAAATTATGTGATACTATAAATGTCCTGTGTCTGTAGGGAGATTATGGCAATGGGAGGGACGTTGTGCCTTAAGGGATGGTGAACAATTTGCTTTGGTGGGATACCTGCTTGATGAATGCTGGATGAATAGAAAGGATTGTGGGGATTTGGACATCATGGAAATAATACAAGACCATTAGCCTAGAGACATAGATTATGATTCCATTTCCAAGCTAGGTCCCATTTCAACTGGGTAGTTAGATTGATCTGAGCAATGTTAAAGACTTTAACCCTTCAGTGATTCAGTAAACTTGTCTGGAAAATGAGAATATAATTTCATGGTTAAAGGGAAACCTTGGGAGAAGACAAATGTAATGGCAGGGAAATTATGTTTATTGAGAAATACACATGACCCAAACACTATGGGTCAAGCATTGTGCTAGATGTTTGATCTTTTTTTTGTTTAATTGTTACAACAGAGTGAAAAACATGTTATCATCCCAATGTTTTAGATGAAGTAAAAGAAACTTACATAGGTTAATTATATTTACCAGAAATGATACAGCCTACAAATGGATGAGCTAGACTAAAAATGTTTCTGAGGTAAAAGGTTGAGTTCAGATTTCCCATAACCAGACTAGTTCAAACTCCTTATCTTACAGACATGCTTAAGCCTGAACAGTGAATGGGTGACAAATCTGGTACTAGGCCCCATGTTTCCAGACTTCCATACACTCTGCTAATGATATCCACCCTGCCTGTCTCATTGGAATTATTATTTGAAATCAGACAATGGCTAGGAAAGTGATTGGAAGGGTGTAATTTACTCTACAATATCAATTGGATCACTGAACTTGAAAGCTCTCAGGTCTCTTTCTCTCTGTTTTTCTCTCCATCATTACTCTTTGCTTCTCTGTGGGCTTTTTTTCTTTCTTTCAGACTCGTTATCTCAGTGGGACTGGCACGATAGCAGCAAGTAAATCCTGGGCTCGTATCTTCTCAACTTCCCACACAAAAGAATTAGCTTAAATGAATTTAAAGTCTTATACGTTTCACACGACAGGGACTGCAGATGTAGGCAACTGCTAGAGTTGACT
This sequence comes from Zalophus californianus, assembly GCF_009762305.2. Taxonomy (NCBI): domain Eukaryota; kingdom Metazoa; phylum Chordata; class Mammalia; order Carnivora; family Otariidae; genus Zalophus; species Zalophus californianus. The sequence goes on from NC_045609.1 coordinate 25,474,337, forward strand.
CAGTAGCTCTGAGATGCCAAAGAAAGCATTTCAATGATTCATACTGAAATTTGTTTAAGCCAGTGATCATTTTTTCCGTTACTTGGAGCTGGAATGATATTGCTCCTAACTCAAGCTGACCAACTGAAGGACTACGGTAATTGGTCCTGGAGTGGGCACTTCAGATAGTCAGGTTAGACAGGGACTTCTGAAAGTGGGCTGGCTGGTAAAGAAGAAATATTCCTCCATCTCCCATGGCTACACTGAGCTGCAAGGGAGGTTGAGAAATGAGTACGTAGCTTTCCAGGCTCTAGATGAGAAGGTATAGACATTACAAGCATCTACTATTATCCAGTTCTCCTCTATTTCCGGGAACACTTCCTTATCCCATGAAGTTAAATGTGGGATGGTGGGTAGTTTTCCCAACATGGTATATACAAAAAAGTGTCACTTTTAGGCCAAGGCATTCAAGAGCCACTGTGAGTCTCTATGCTCCCTTCTACATCAGAGCAAGCATGGAAACAGAGAAAGCATGTTACTACTATGGGGTTGCCATAAGACCAAAGTAGCTTAGATTACTGAGCCCTAGTGTTGGGGACAGTTGCCCTGGACAGTTGCCGGGCCCTGTAGTGAATTTGCATAGGTGGCAAATAAAGTTTATTTATTTATTTTTAAAAAGATTTTATTTATTTTTTGACAGAGAGATAGCGAGAGATGGAACACGAGCAGGGGGAGTGGGGGAGGGAGAAGTAGGCTTCCTGCTGAGCAGGGAGGATGATGTGGGGCTCAATCCCAGGACCCTGGGATCATGACCTGAGCCAAAGGCAGACACTTAATGACTGAGCCACCCAGGCACCCCAAAGCTTTTTTATTTAAATCACAAAAATGTGGGAGTTATTTGTTATCACAGCATAAGTTAGTATCCTGACTAATACAAGAAAGCAAGGGAAAAGAAAAGAGGGTTAGAAATAGTAATATGTGAGGCAACTTACAGTGTCTGTCAAAGGTGGGCCATGCATAGTCGGGCCACTGCTCTTCCAGCAGGGACCCAACAAGCAGCAGATCCGGGGAGACTCCCCTTTCTCCCCCAGGAGGAGCAGTGCAGGAGCGCACCACAGGTATCTGCTGGGTTTGGAGACTCCACATGGGGTCATGTGCCAGAGATAGAAATGCTCAGTCACAGGCCAGGTGAGTGCGGAGTGCCGCCAGAGACTGGGGACACGGGAGTGATTGACTGCTTTTCCCTGGGGGCTCACTGAGGAGTGGGGCCCTGAGTTCTCGGCTCCTCTGGGTCAGAGATTGGGAGGCCACCATTTTCACTCTTGTCCTCCAAAGCTGTACAGAAAGCTTGCAGGGAACAAAAGCTAACAAGAGCAAACCCAAGCAGATTACTCAGCATGGACCAGGCAAGGGCGGGGCAATTCTGCCTCCAGCAGAGACATTTGGGAACCATGGCAACAGGTCCCTCCCACAGAAGATCAGCAAGAACAGCCAGCCAAGGCCAAGTTTACTGATCAATGAGAATGGCAGAACTCCAGCACTAGGGGAGTACTGCACATAGAATTCATGGCTTTTTTCCCATGATTCTTTAGTTTTTCAAAGTTAATTTTTTTAACTTTTTTTTCAATTTTTCTTTTTCCCTTTTTCAACCAATATCTTATCAATCCCTTTTTTTAAAATCTTTTTTATTTTTCATTTTTAGAGTCATATTCTATCCCTTCATAGTAGTTAAACTTATTTTTGGTATATATATATATATATATGGTTCTCTCTTTAAAATTTTGAGATACAGTTTCTTCTAACAGATCAAAATATACCCTAAGTCTCTAGTGTATGGCTTTGTTCTAGCCTCCTGCCTGATCACATTCTCTCCCTTTTTTTTTAAATCCTCTTCTTTCGTTTTTCAACCAACTTCTTATCATCAATTCCTTTTATAAAATCTTTTATAATTTTAATCTTTACAGTCATATTCCATCCCTTCATTGTATTAACCCTTATTCTTGTACATATGTAAGTTTTTCTTTCATTAAAATTTTAGGAGGCACTTTCTTCTAACAGACCAAAATATGCCCCAAATCTTGTGTGTGGCACTGATCTATGCACCAGCCGGATCATATTTGATCATATTCGGTTTTTGTTTAGTTTTTGTTTGTTTGTTTTTATCTTTATCTTTTTCTTTTTTTTCTTTTTCTTTCTTTCCTTTTCTTTTCCCCTGGTTTCAGGTCTTTTCTGATTTGTTTAGTGTATATTTTCTGGGGACGTTGGTACCATTAGCATTTTGTTCTTTCATTCATCTATTCTCCTCTGGACAAAATGACAAGACGGAAAAATCACCTCAACAAAAAGAACAAGAAGCAGTACTGACTGCCAGGGACCTACGCAATACAGACATTAGTAAGATGTTGGAACTAGAGTTCAGAAGGATGATTTTAAAGATACTAGCTGGGCTTGCAAAAAGCATGGAAGATATTAGAGAAGCCCTTTCTGGAGAAATAAAAGAACTAAAATCTAACCAAGTTGAAATCAAAAAGGCTATTAATGAGGAGCAATAAAAAACGGAGGCTCTGCTGTGAATTGTGCAAGACTGTTGAATCACAGATCTGTACTTCTGAAACAAATAACGCAACATATTTTAAGAAAAAAGAAAAAGAAGAAGATAGCAGGAGAGGAAGAATGAAGGGGAGTAAGTCAGAGGGGGAGACGAACCATGAGAGATGATGGACTCTGAAAAACAAACTGAGGGTTCTAGAGGGGACGGAGCTGGGGGGATGAGTCAGCCTGGTGATGGGTATTAAAGAGGGCACATTCTGCGTGGAGTACTGGGTGTGATGAACAAACAATGAATCATGGAACACTACACCAAAACAAATGATGTAATATATGGTGATTAACATAACAATAAAAAATTTAAAAAAAAACGGAGGCTGTAACTGCTAGGATAAATGAGGCAGAAGAGAGAATTAGTGATATGGAAGACCAAAGGATGAAATGAAAATCAAGAAGCTGAGAAAAAGAGAGATAAACAATTACTGGATCATGAGGGCAGAATTCGAGAGATAAGTGATACCATAAGATGAAATAACATTAGAATAATGGGATCCCAGAAGAAGAAGAAAGAGAGGGGCAGAAGATATATTGGAGCAAATTCTAGCACACAACTTCCCTAATTTGGGGAAGGAAACAGGCATCAAAATCCAGGAGGCACAGAGAACCCCTCTCAAAATCATAAAAATAGGTAAACACCCCAACATCTAATAGTAAAACTTACGAGTCTCAGAGACAAAGAGAAAATCCTGAAAGCAGCTCGGGAGAAGAGATCTGTAAACTACAATGGTAGAAACATTAGATTGGCAACAGAACTATCCACAGAGACCTAGCATGCCAGAAAGGACTGGCATGATCTATTCAGAGCATTAAAGGAGAAAAATATGCAGCCAAGAATATTATGTCCAGCTAGGCTGTCATTGAAAATAGAAGGAGAGATCAAAAGCTTCCAGGACAAACAAAAACTAAAGGAACTTGCAAACACAAAATCAGCCCTACAAGAAATATTGAAAGGGGTCCTCTAAGCAAAGAGAGAGCCTAAAAGCAACATAGACCAGAAAGGAACACAGACAATATACAGTAACAGTCACCTTACAGGCAATACAATGGCACTAAATTCATATCTTTTAATAGTTACCTGAATGTAAGGGCTAAATGCCACAATCAAAAGACACAGGCTATCAAATTGGATAAAAACACAAGAACCATTGATATGCTGTCTGCAAGAGACTCAGTTTAGACCCAAAGACACCCCCAGATTGAAAGTGAGGGGGTGGAAAACCATTTACCATGCTAATGGACAACAAAAGAAAGCTGGGATGGAAATCCTTATATCAGACAAATTCGATTTTAAACCAAAGACTGTAATAAGAGATGAGGAAGGACACTATAGACCTACTTAAAGGGTCTATCCAACAAGAAGTTCTAACAATGGTAAATATCTATGCCCCAAACATGGGACCAGCCAATTATATAAGGCAATTAATAACAAAAGCAAAGAAACACATCGACAACAATACAATAATAGTAGGGGACTTTAACAACCCCCTGACTGAAATGGACAGATCATCTAAGCAAAAGATCAACGAGGAAATAAAGACTTTAAATGACACACTGGACCAAATGGAATTCACAGATATATTCGGAACATTCCATCCCAAAGCATCAGAATACACATTCTTCTCTAGTGCCCATGGCACATTCCTCAGAAGAGATCACATCCTAGGTCACAAATCAGGTCTCAACCAGTACCAAAAGATTGGGATCATTCCCTGCATATTTCAGACCAAATGCTCTTAAAGTAGAACTCAATCAAAAGAGGAAAGTCAGAAAGAACTCAAATACATGGAGGCTAAAGAGCATCCTACTAAAGAATGAATAGGTCAACCAGGAAATTAAAGAAGAATTAAAAATAATTCATGGAAACCAATGAAAATGAAAACACAACTGTTCAAAATCTTTGGGATGCAGCAAAGGCAGGCCTAAGAGGAAAATATATAGCAATACAAGCCTTTCTCAAGAAACAAGAAAGGTCTCAAATACACAACCTAACCTTACACCTAAAGGAGCTGGAGAAAGAACAGCAAATAAAGCCTAAACCCAGCAGGAGAAGAGCAATAATAAAGATCAGAGCAGAAATCAATGAAATAGGAACCAAAAGAACAGTAGAACAGATCAACGAAACTAGGAGCTGGTTCTTTGAAAGAATCGACAAGATTGATAAAATCCTAAGAACACAGGCAGCAACCTCTTTGACCTCAGCCACAGCAACTTCTTCCTAGAAACATCACCAAGGGCAAGGGAAGCAAGGGCAAAAATGAACTATTGGGACTTCATCAAGATAAAAAGGTTTTGCGCAGCAAAAGAAACAGTCCACAAAACCAAAAGACAACTGACAGAATGGGAGAAGAATATTTGCAAATGACATATCAGATAAAGGCTAGTATCCAAAAATCTATAAGGAACTTATTAAACTGAACACCCAAAGAACAAATGATCCAATCAAGAAATGGGCAGAAGATATGAACAGACATTTTTCCAAAGAAGATATCCAAATGGCCAATGAACACACGAAAAAGTGCTCAACCTCGCTCGGCATCAGGGAAATCCAAATCGAAACCTGAATGAGATACCACCTCACATCAGTCAGAATGGCTAAAATTAACAATCAGGAAATGACAGGTGTTGGTGGGGATGCGGAGAATGGGGAACACTCCTACACTGTTGGTGAGAATGAAAGCTGGTGCAACCCCTCTGGAAAACAGTATGGAGGTTCCTCAAAAAGTTGAAAATAGAGCTACCATATGATCCAGCAATTGCACTACTGGGTATTTACCCCAAAGATAACAAATTCAGGGATCCGAAGGGGTACGTGCACCCCGATGTTTATAGTAGCAATGTCCACAATAGCCAAACTGTGGAAAGAGCCAAGATGTCCATCGACAGATGAATGGATAAAGAGGATGTGATATATATATACACACACACACAATGGAATATTATGCAGCCACCAAAGGAATGAAATCTTGCCATTTGCAACGACGTGGATGGAATTGGAGGGTATTATGATGCTGAGTGAAATAAGTCAATCAGAGAAAGACATGTATCATATGACCTCACTGATATGAGGAATTATTAATCTCATGAAACAAACTGAGGGTTGCTGGAGTGGCGGGGGTGTGGGAGGGATGGGGTGGCTGGGTGATAGACATTGGGGAGGGTATGAGCTATGGTGAGTGCTGTGAATTGTGTAAGACTGATGAATCACAGACCTGTACCTCTGAAACAAATAATACATTATATGTTAAAAAAAAAAACAAAACAAAGAAGAAAATAGCAGGAGGGGAAGAATGAAGGGGGGAAATTGGAGGGGGAGATGAACCATGAGAGACTACGGACTCTGAGAAATAAACTGAGGGTCTAGAGCGGAGAGGGGTGGGGGGATGGGTTAGCCTGGTGATGGGTATTATAGAGGTCACGTTCTGCGTGGAGCACTGCGTTTTATGTGCAAACAATGAATCATGGAACACTACATCAAAAACTAATGATGTAATGTATGGTGTTTAACATAATATAAAAAAAACAGTGAGCCATGAATTAATTAAAGCACGTGTTAAAGTGAGGAGGGGTTGAAAAAATACACAGCAGAGATAGGACAATCATGACATTGCTGTGAGTCTAGTTACCATATACCTGAATGTACTACAGTTGACCCTTGAACCACATGGCGGTTAAGGGCACCAACCCCCACCCCATGCAGTTAAAAATTCACATATAACTTTTGACTCCCCTAAAAGTTAACAACTAATAACCTATTCTTGATTGGAAGGCTTACTGACAACATAAACAGTCAACACATATTTTATATGCTATATGTATTATGTACTATATTCTTACAATATAGGAAGGTAGAGAAAAGAAAATGTAATTACAAAAACCATATAGAAGGGAAAATACATTTATAGCACTGTACAATATTTATTGAAAAAACCACATATAAGTGGACCATGCAGTTCAAACCTGTATTGTTCAAGGGTCAACTGTACAATTGTCAAATGAATTTTCCTTTATATTCATCCAGAAAATTCACCTAATCAGTTTTTAGGTACTGAGGACATCATTGTCAATAAGGTAGATATAGTCCTTGCTCTCACTGATTTTTCTCTCAGAGAACTCAGCTATTAAATTAATTGCAAGTGTATTAAGTGTCTCAAAAACAAAAATGCTGTTAGAACCTCCAACAGATAGATTGATCAGAGAATGCTTTCTGGAGGAAGTGATATTTAAACTGAAATCCAATGAGTAAGAATTATTAGCTAGTCTCATAGGTGGGAATGGGAGAATTCTGTGGGCAGAGCAAAGAGTAAAAGCTCAGCCAGAAGCAGAGAAGCTTTATGTTATATTCAGGAACCAAGGAAAGACCTGTAGAAATAGGATATAGAAAATATAGGAAAAAGGAGGATACTTACTGGCCAGTTACAGTGTTTGATTCATCGGAATATATTTTTCACCTTCTTACTCATTTATTGGGCTTGCTACTCTCACATCCTGTGTTCATTTCCCCCCTTTCGCTCATAAGTCTGAACCTGTGTGCATGTAATTTTTCTTATCTTGCTTCCTAGAATGTGTTTAGCCCTGGATGCTTGCCTGTTTCCTCCTGTAACTCTTCCTTGTCCCACTCGTTTCTCCCCCTTTACTTCCCTCTGTAGCTAGCATGATATTCTGCCCAGGTTTTTGAATTACACCCCTTTTGGTGAATCCATCTAAAGATTCATGTTCCTTTTAGAGAAATTCCAATCCACTGAGGTTTTACTCAGGGGGCCCTTTGAGCCTGCTGGGGATAGCATTTACTACTTGTGCTGTGGGCTGTTCCTCTGCGTCTTGTTGGCTAGATCCCTTAATCCATCCCAACTTCGCTCTGTTGAAATCCAATAGTCCTGGGTGGCTGTATTCTTTGAACCCTTTTCTCACAATGCCAAATTCAATAACATCACCTGGCAGAGCCAAACCGCCTCTGAGCTTGTTTGGGTTTCTTTCATTTTATAGCACATATTGCTTCTGTTTGTTTGATTTCTTGTGGAGAATTTAATACTGGCTGTAATCTGAATTTTGCAAAGAAAATTGACTAAATTCAAATTACTTGTGTGTAACAAATACCATCACCCTGCGAAATTGCTCTTTACACCAATAAATATAAACTCAGATGCCTTTGGTTAGGCTGAGTGCAATAATTTTAGAACCCTTACATAATGCATAAACTAGAAAATTTAAATTGAAAGCTGATACTGTGAGGTGGGTAAGACAAATTTTAATAAGCAACTGCTCAGACTCCCTCCATTTTCTAAGTAAGAACATGGTCAATAATATATTACTCACATCTTCTACACAACATTTCATCAATTGACTTGGCTAGTTGCTTGAAGAGAAACTGTGGCACCCAACCCGATTGATGATAGTCTTTATTTCACCAGGGGGTAGAGAGAGTTTGATATCAGTTCAGAAAGAAAAAGACAGACCCCAAAATGCTATACTTTCAGAATAAAGGTACTACTTGGAAAATAGCATATAAAGGAGTCCTGGTCAACTTCTGTGTCTTGTCGTAAGTGATCTTAAGATGTAAGACCTATTTTCAGCTAGGCAGTACCTCAATCACTTGGTAATATTAATATTATCAGAGAAGGTAAAGGAGAAATGTTTCTCTACTCACAACACTTCTAACACCTAATATGTTGGTTTTTCACAACAAGAATTTTTTTTAAATGTCTGCAGCTACAACTGGGTGTCCTACAATTTGTTTATTTTTATTTATTTATTTTTTTACAATTAATACAATTTATTTTAGTAAGGACTTCATAAGTTGGAGAGAAGGAAAGGAAAGGAAATAGAGAAAGAAGAAGAATATAAATACATTTATTGAAATTAGCCATGGGCCAGAAACTGTGGCAGGTCTTTATATATACATGTCCTTTTACATATGTCTTTTCACATCATCTTCATCATAGCTCTGAGAGAGGTATTATCATTATTGCCGTTTGGGAAAACAGACTTTGAGAATTGTCTAAGTCCATGCAGCTAGTAAATAGGACACTTAAAAAAATCTGAATTTAAAGCTGTTGTTTGAACTGCACTGTGCTGACACACTAAAGAGAAGGCTAATGGGAAATTGCCATTAGGACCTTTCTTTTCTTTTTCTTTAATGCTCTGAATGCTTGTATTAAGAAAAAAAGTTCAAGTAAACAACTTAACATTACATCACAAGGAACCATAAAAAGAGGAAACATTGCTAAAATTTAGTAGAGGAAGGAATTAACAAAGAAAAATCAGAAATAAATAAAAGAGAGATCAGAATAAACGATAACATAACATTGAAAGTAATGACCAGTTTTTCTGAAAAATAAACAAAACTGGCGATGCTTTAACTACATTAACTTAGAAAAAAAGAGAGAAGACTCAAAAATCAAAATAAGAAATAGGAGAGAAAACAGTACAATAGATAACCACAGAAATACATAGAATGATTAACAGATGACTATAAACAATTATGACAAATCAGATAACTTGGAAAATCAGATAATTTAGGGATAAAATGCCAGATAATTCCTAAAAATGCACAAGTTATCATGATTCAATCATAAATCTTGAATCCAGGAAATAAGAAATCTTCTTAGACCAATAACAAGAATGAAAGTTGAATTAGGAATAAAAAATCTTCCAGCACAGAAAAGTCTAAGACTACATGATTACATTGGTGAATTCTACTAAACATTAAAAAAAAAATTAATGACAAGCTTTATCAAAATCTTACAAATAACGGAATAGAGGAAACACATTTTTTTAAAGTTTTTTATTGTTATGTTAATCACCATACATTACATCATTAGTTTTTGATGTAGTGTTCCATGATTCACTGTTTGTGCATAACACCCAGTGCTCCCCAGGCAGAACGTGCCCTCTTTAATACCCACCACCAGGCTAACCCATCCCCCCACGCCCCTCCCCTCTAGAACCCTCAGTTTGTTCTTCAGAGTCCATTGTCTCTCATGGTTCGTCTCCCCCTCCGATTAACTCCCCTTCATTCTTCCCCTCCTGCTATCTTCTTCCTTTTTTTTTTGTTCTTAACATATATTGCATTATTTGTTTCAGAGGTACAGATCTGTGATTCAACAGTCTTGCACAATTCACAGCGCTCACCATAGCACATACCCTCCCCAATGTCTATCACCCAGCCACCCCATCCCTCCCACCCACGCCCCACTCCAGCAGCCCTCAGTTTGTTTCTGAGATTAAGAATTCCTCATATCAGTGAGGTCATATGATACATGACTTTCTCTGACTGACTTATTTCGCTCAGCATAATACCCTCTAGGTCCATCCACATCATTGCAAATGGCAAGATCTCATTCCTTTGATGGCTGCCTAATATTCTATTGTATATATATATACCACTTCTTCTTTATCCATTCATCTGTCGATGGATATCTTGGCTCTTTCCACAGTTTGGCTATTGAGGACATAGCTGCTATAAACATCGGGGCACACGTACCCCTTTGGATCCCTACATTTGTATCTTTGGGGTAAATACCCAGTAGTGCAATTGCTGGATCATATGGTAGCTCTATTTTCAACTTTTTGAGGAACCTCCATACTGTTTTCCAGAGTGGCTACACCAGCTTGCATTCCCACCCACAGTGTAGGAGGGCTCCCCTTTCTCCGCATCCCCATCAACATCTGTCATTTCCTGACTTGTTAATTTTAGCCATTCTGACTGGTGTGAGGTGATATCTCACTGAGGTTTTGATTTGGATTTCCCTGATGCCGAGCGATGTGGAGCACTTTTTCATGTGTCTGTTGGCCATTTGGATGTCTTCTTTGGAAAAATGTCTGTTCATATCTCCTGCCCATTTCTTGACTGGATTATTTGTTCTTTGGGTGTTGAGTTTGATAAGTTCTTTATAGATTTTGGATACTACCCCTTTATCTGATATGTCATTTGCAAATATCTTCTCCCATTCTGTCACTGTCTTTGGTTTTGTGGACTGTCTCTTTTGCTGTGCAAACCCTTTTTATCTTGATGAAGTCCCAATAGTTAATTTTGCCCTTGCTTCCCTTGCCTTTGGTGATGTTTCTAGGAAGAAGTTGCTGTGGCTGAGGTCAAAGAGGTTGCTGCCTGTGTTCTCCTTTAGGATGTTGATGGACTCCTGTCTCACGTCTAGGTCTTTCAACCATTTGGTGTCTTATTTTTGTGTGTGGTGTAAGGAAATGGTCCAGTTTCATTCTTCTGCATGTGGCTGTCCAATTTTCCCAACACCATTTGTTGAAGAGACTGTCTTTATTCCATTGGACATTCTTTCCTGCTTTGTCAAAGATTAGTTGACCACAGAGTTGAGGGTCCATTTTTGGGCTCTCTATTCTGTTCCATCGATCTATGTGTCCGTTTTTGTGCCAGTACCATACTGTCTTGATGATGACAGCTTTGTAATAGAGCTGGAAGTCCGGAATTGTGATGCTGCCAGCTTTGCTTTCCTTTTTCAACATTCCTCTGGCTATTTGGGGTCTTTTCTGGTTCCATACAAATTTTAGGAGTATTTGTTCCATTTCTTTGAAAAAAGTGGATGCTATTTTGAAGGGGATTGCATTGAATGTGTAGATTGCTCTAGGTAGCATTGTCATCTTCACAATATGAAGATATTATGATATTATTTGATCTTCCAATCCATGAGCATGGAACATTTTTCATTTCTTTGTGTCTTCCTCAATTTCTTTCATGAGTATTTTATAGTTTTTTGAGTACAGATCCTTTGCCTCTTTGCTGAGATTTATTCCTAGGTATCTTATGGTTTTGGGTGCAATTGTAAATGGGATCAACTCCTTAATTTCTCTCTCTTCTGTCTTGTTGTTGGGTAGGAATGCCACTGATTTCTGTGCAATGATTTTATATAATGCCACTTTACTGAATTCCTGGATGAGTTCTAGCAGTTTTGGGGTGGAGTCTTTTGGGTTTTCCACATAATGTATCATATCACCTGCAAACAGTGAGAGTTTGACTTCTTCTTTGCCGATTCGGATGCCTTTGATTTCTTTTTGTTGTCTGATTGCTGTGGCTAGGACTTCTAATACTATGTTGAATAGCACTGGTGATAGTGGATATCCCTGCCGCGTTCCTGACCTTAAGGGGAAAGCTCACAGTTTTTCCCCATTGAGAATGATATTTGCTGTGGGTTTTTCATAGATGGCTTTTATGATTTTGTGGTATGTACCCTCTATCCCTATACTCTGAAGAGTTTTGATCAAGGAAGGATGCTGTATGTTGTCAAATGCTTTTTCTGCATCTGTTGAGAGGATCATATGGTTCTTGTTCTTTTTTTAGTTAATGTATTATATCACATTGATTGATTTGCGGATATTGAACCAACCTGGCAGCCCAGGGATAAATCCCACTTGGTCGTGGTGAATAATCCTTTTAATGTACTGTTGGATCCTATTGACTAGTATTTTGGTGAGAATTTTTGCATCCATGTTCATAAGGGATATTGGTCTGTAATTCTCCTTTTTGATAGGGTCTTTGTCTGGTTTTGGGATCAAGGTAATGGTGGCCTCATAAAATGAGTTTGGAAGTTTTCCTTCCATTTCTATTTTTGGAACAGTTTCAGAAGAATAGGTATTAATTCTTTAAATGTTTGGTAGAATTCCCCTGGGAAGCCATCTGGCCCTGGGCTTTTGTTTTTTGGGAGATTTTTGATGACTGCTTCAATTTCCTTAGTGGTTATAGGTCTGTTCATGTTTTCTGTTTCTTCCTGGTTCAATTTTGGTAGTTGATACATCTCTAGGAATGCAACCATTTCTTCCAGATTATCTAATTCGCTGGCATAGAGTTGCTCAAAATATGTTCTTATAATTGTTTGTATTGCTTTGGTATCGGTTGTTATCTTTCCTTTTTCATTCATGATTTTGTTGATTTGGGTAATTTCTCTTTTTTTTTGATAAGTCTGGCCAGGGGTTTATCAATCTTGTTAATTCTTTCAAAGAACCAGCTCCTAGTTTTGTTGATCTGTTCTACTGTTCTTTTGGTTTCTATTTCATTGATTTCTGCTCTGATCTTTATTATTTCTTTTCTCTTGCTGGGTTTAGGCTTTCTTTGCTGTTCTTTCTCCAGCTCCTTTAGGTGTAGGGTTAGGTTGTGTATTTGAGACCTTTCTTGTTTCTTGAGAAAGGCTTGTATTGCTATATACTTTCCTCTTAGGCCTGCCTTTGCTGCATCACAAAGATTTTGAACAGTTGTGTTTTCATTTGTTTGTTTCCATGAATTTTTTAAATTCTTCTTTAATTTCCTGGTTGACTCATTCATTCTTAGTAGGATGCAGTTTAGCCTCCATGTATTTGAATTCTTTCCGACTTTCCTCTTGTGATTGAGTTCTAGTTTCAATGCATCATGGTCCAAAAATATGCAGGGACTGATCCAAATCATTTGGTACCGATTGAGACCTGATTTGTGACCTAGGATGTGATCTATTCTGACGAATGTTCCATGGGCACTAGAGAAGAATGTGTATTCTGTTGCTTTGGGATGGAATGTTCTGAATATGTCTGTGAAGTCCATTTGGTCCAGTGTGTCATTTAAAGTCTTTATTTCCTTGTTGATGTTTTGCTTAGATGATTTGTCCATTTCAGTCAGAGGGGTGTTAAAGTCCCCCACTATTATTGCATTGTTGCCAATGTGTTTCTTTGCTTTTTTTGTTAATTGGCTTATATAATTGTCTGCTGCCATGTTAGGGGCTTAGATATTTACAATTGTTAGATCTTCTTGTTGGATAGACCATTTAAGTAGGATATAGTGTCCTTCCTCATCTCTTATTATACTCTTTGGTTTAAAATCTAATTTGTCTGATATAAGGATTGCCATCCCAGCTTTCTTTTGGTGTCCATTAGCATGGTAAATGGTTTTCTACCCCCTCACTTTCAATCTGGGGGTGTCTTTGGGTCTAAAATGAGTCTCTTGCAGACAGCATTTCGATGAGTCTTGTTTTTTAATCCAATCTGATAGCCCGTGTCTTTTGATTGGGGCATTTAGCCCATTTACATTCATGGTAAGTATTGAAAGATACGAATTTAGTGCCATTGTATTGCCTGTAAGTTGACTATTACTGTATATTGTCTGTGTTTCTTTCTGGTCTATGTTGCTTTTAGGCTCTTTCTTTGCTTACAGGACCCCTTTCAATATTTCTTGTAGGGCTGGTTTTGTGTTTGCAAATTCCTTTAGTTTTTGCTTTTATTGGAAGGTTTTGATATCTCCTATTTTCAATGACAGCCTAGCTTGTTATAGTATTCTTGGCTGCATATTTTTCTTGTTTAGTGCTCTGAATAGATCATGCCAGTCCTTTCTAGCCTGCCAGGTCTCTGTGGATAGGTCTGTTGCCAATCTAATGTTTCTACCATTGTAGTTTACGGATCTCTTCTCCTGAGCTGCCTTCAGAATTTTCTCTTTGTCTCTGAGAGTCGTAAGTTTTACTAGTAGATGTTGGTGTCTTGACTTTTTTATTGATTTTGAGAGGGGTTCTCTGTGCCTCCTGGATTTTGATGCCTGTTTCCTTCTCCAAATTAGGTAAGTTCTCTGCTATAATTTGGTCCAATATACCTTCTGCCCCTCTCTCTCTTTCTTCTTCTTCTGGGATCCCAATTATTCTAATGTTGTTTCGTCTTATGGTATCTCTTATCTTTCAAATTCTGCCCTTGTGATCCAGTAGTTGTTTATTTCTCTTTTTCTCAGCTTCTTTATTTTCCATCATTTGGTCTTCTATATCACTGATTCTCTCTTCTGCCTCATTTATCCTGGAATTTAGCACCCCCATTTTTGATTGCACCTCATTAATAGCCTTTTTGATTTCGACTTGGTCCGTTTTTAGTTCTTTTATTTCTCCAGAAAGGGTTTCTGTAATAATTTCCATGCTTTTTTCAAGCACAGCTAGTATCTTTTGTAAAATTTTGATTCTGAACTCTAGGTCCGACATCATACTGATGTCCATATTGAGGGAGTTGGTACTACCTCTTGTTCTTTTTTTTGAGGTGATTTTTTCCATCTTGTTATTTTGTCTAGGGGAGAATAAATGAATGAGAGAACAAAATGCTAACAGGGTAACAACGTCCCCAGAAAATATACTCTAAAGAAATCAGAAAAGACCTTCCAGAAAGTGGTCACTTTTGTGTTCAGAGAGTTGTTGCTATTCTTTTCTTCGATCTCCTGTTGAGTTCATAGGTGTTCAGAATGGTTTGATCCCTATCCAGCTGAATTCTTGAGACCAGATGAAATCTAGGTCTTCTACTCCTCCGCTATTTTGCTCCGCCACCCCCAGAGGAAACACATTTAAAAATCATTCCATGAGACCAAGTAGTACCCTGATGCCAAAGCAGGATAAAAACAGTACAAGAACAAAAAGGTCTACTTTGTCCAATGTTAAGTATTGCTACTCCACCTTTTTTAAAAAATTTTTTACTGTTATGTTAATCACCATACATTACATTATTAGTTCTTGATGTAGTGTTCCATGATTCGTTGTTTGTCCGTAACACCCAGTGCTCCACGCAGAACATTCCCTCCTTAATACCCATCACCAGGCTAACCCATCCCCCCACCCCCCTCCTCTCTGGAACCCTGTTTGTTTTTCAGAGTCCATCGTCTCTCATGGTTCGTTTCCCCCTCCGACTTACTCCCCTTCATTCTTCCCCTCCTGCTATCTTCTTTTTCTTTTTTCCTAACATATCTTGCATTATTTGTTTCAGAAGTACAGATCTGTGATTCAACAGTCTTGCACAATTCACAGCGCTCACCATAGCACATACCCTACCCAATGTCTATCACACAGCCACCCCATCCCTCCCACCCCCCACCACTCAGCAACAATCAGTTTGTTTCCTGAGATTAAGAATTCCTCATATCAGTGAGGTCATATGATACATGTCTTTCTCAGATTGACTTATTTCACTCAGCATAACACCCTCCAGTTCCATCCACGTCGCTACAAATGGCAAGTTCTCATTCCTTTTGATGGCTGCATAATATTCCATTGTGTATATATACCACCTCTTCTTTATCCATTCATCTGTCGATGGACATCTTGGCTCTTTCCACAGTTTGGCTATTGTGGAAATTGCTGCTATAAACATGGGGGTGCATGAACCCCTTCGGATCCCTACATTATATCTTTGGGGGAAATACCCAGTAGTGCAATTGCTGGATCGTATGGTAGCTCTATTTTCAACTGTTTGAGGAACCTCCATACTGTTTTCCAGAGTGGCTACACCAGCTTGCAGTCCCACCAACAGCGTAGGAGGGTTCCCCTTTCTCCACATCCCCGCTAACATCTGTCGTTTCCTGACTTGTTAATTCTAGCCATTCTGACTGGTGTGATGTGGTATCTCATGGAGGTTTTGATTTGGATTTCCCTGATGCCGAGCGATGTTGAGCACTTTTTCATGTGTCTGTTGGCCATTTGGATGTCTTCTTTGGAAAAATGTCTGTTCATATCTTCTGCCCATTTCTTGATTGGATTATTTGTTCTTTGGGTATTGAGTTTGGTAAATTCTTTATAGATTTTGGATACTAGCCCTTTATCTGATATGTCATTTGCAAATATCTTCTCCCATTCTGTCGGTTGTCTTTTGGTTTTGTGGACTGTTTCTTTTGCTGTACAAAAGCTTTTTATCTTGATGAAATCCCAATAGTTCATTTTTGCCCTTGCTTCCCTTGCCTTTGGTGATGTTTCTAGGAAGAAGTTGTTGCGGCTGAGGTCGAAGAGGTTGCTGCCTGTGTTCTGCTTTAGGATTTTGATGGACTCTTGTCTCACGTTTAGGTCTTTCAACCATCTAGAGTCTATTTTTGTGTGTGGTGTAAGGAAATGGTACAGTTTCATTTTTCTGCATGTGGCTTTCCAATATTCCCAACACCATTTGTTGAAGAGACTGTCTTTTTTCCATTGGACATTCTTTTCTGCTTTGTCAAAGATAAGTTGACCATAGAGTTGAGGGTCCATTTCTGGGCTCTCTATTCTGTTTCATTGATCTGTGTGTCTGTTTTTGTGCCAGTACCATACTGCCTTGATGATGACAGCTTTTTAATAGAGCTGGAAGTCCGGAATTGTGATGCCGCCAGCTTTGCTTTTCTTTTTCAATATTCCTCTGGCTATT
Source organism: Zalophus californianus (assembly GCF_009762305.2). NCBI lineage: Eukaryota > Metazoa > Chordata > Mammalia > Carnivora > Otariidae > Zalophus > Zalophus californianus. The sequence goes on from NC_045609.1 coordinate 25,491,038, forward strand.
CGGGGTCTCTTCTGCTTCCATACAAATTTTAGGATTATTTGTTCCATTTCTTTGAAAAAAGTGGATGGTATTTTGATGGGGATTGCATTGAATGTGTAGATTGCTCTAGGTAGCATTGACATCTTCACAATGTTGGTTCTTCCAATCCATGAGCATGGAACTTTTTCCATTTCTTTGTGTCTTCTTCAATTTCTTTCATGAGTATTTTATAGTTTTCCGAGTACAGATTCTTTGCCTCTTTGGTGAAATTTATTCCTAGGTACCTTATGGTTTTGGGTCTAATTATAAATGGGATCGACTCCTTGATTTGTCTCTCTTCTGTCTTGTTGGTGTATAGGAATGCCACTGATTTCTGTGCATTTATTTTATATCCTGCTACTTGACTGAATTCCTGTATGAATTCTAGCAGTTTTGGGGTGGAGTCTTTTGGGTTTTCCACATACAGTATCATATCATCTGCAAAGAGTGAGAGTTTGACTTCCTCTTTGCTGATTTGGATGCCTTTGATTTCTTTTTGTTTTCTGATTGCTGTGGCTAGGATTTCTAATACTATGTTGAATAGCAGTGGTGAGAGTGGACATCCCTGCCGTGTTCCTGACCTTAGGGGAAAAGCTCTCAGCCTTTCCCCATTGAGAATGATATTCGCTGTAGGTTTTTCATAGATGGCTTTTATGATATTGAAGTATGTACCCTCTATCCCTATACTCTGAAGAGTTTTGATCAAGAAAGGATACTGTACTTTGTCAAATGCTTTTTCTGCATCTATTGAGAGGATCATATGATTCTTGTTCTTTCTTTTGTTCATGTATTGTATCACGTTGATTGATTTGCGGATGTTGAACCAGCCTTGCAGCCCAGGGATAAATCCCACTTGGTCATGGTGAATAATCCTTTTAATGTACTGTTGGATCCTATTGGCTAGTATTTTGTTGAAAATTTTTGCATCCATGTTCATCAAGGATATTGGTCTGTAGTTCTCCTTTTGATGGGGTCTTTGTCTGGTTTTGGGATCAAGGTAATGGTGGCCTCATAAAATGAGTTTGGAAGTTTTCCTTCCATTTCTATTTTTTGGAACAGTTTCAGGAAAATAGCTATTAGTTCTTCTTGAAATGTTTGGTAGAATTCCCTTGGGAAGCCATCTGGTCCGGGGCTTTTGTTTTTTGGGAGATTTTTGATGACTTCTTCAATTTCCTTAGTGGTTATAGGTCCGTTCAGGTTTTCTATTTCTTCCTGGTTCACTTTTGGTACTTGATACATCTCTAGGAATGCACTCATTTCTTCCAGGTTATCTAATTTCTTGGCATAGAGTTGCTCATAATATGTTCTTATATTTGTTTGTATTGCTTTGGTATCGGCTGTGATCTTTCCTCTTTCATTCATGATTTTGTCAATTTGCGTCATTTCTCTTTTCTTTTTGATAAGTCTGGCCAGGGGTTTATCAATCTTGTTAATTCTTTCAAAGAACCAGCTCCTAGTTTCGTGGATCTGTCCTAATGTTCTTTTGGTTTCTATTTTATTGATTTCTGCTCTGATCTTTATTATTTCTCTTCTCCTGTTGGGTTTAGGCTTTCTTTGCTGTTCTTTCTCCAGCTCCTTTAGGTGTAGGGTTAGGTTGTGTATTTGAGACCTTTCTTGTTTCTTGAGAAAGGCTTATATTGCTATATACTTTCCTCTCAGGACTGCCTTTGCTGTATCCCAAAGATTTTGAACAGTTGTGTTTTCATTTTCATTTGTTTCCATGAATTTTTTAATTCTTCTTTAATTTCCTGGTTGACCCATTCATTCCTTAGTAGGATGCTCTTTAGCCTCCATGTATTTGGGTTCTTTCCTACTTTCCTCTTGTGATTGAGTTCTGGTTTCAAAACACTGTGGTCTGAAAATATGCAGGGAATAGTCTCAATCTTTTGGTACTGGTTGAGACCTGATTTGTGACCTAGAATGTGATCAATTCTGGAGAATGTTCCATGGGCACTAGAGAAGAATGCATATTCCATTGCTTTGTGATGGAATGTTCTGAATATATCTGTGAAGTCCATTTGGTCCAGTGTGTCATTTAAAGTCTTTATTTCCTTGTTGATCTTTTGCTTAGATGATCTGTCCATTTCAGTCAGGGGAGTGTTAAAGTCCCCCACTATTATTGTATTGCTGTCAATGTGTTTCTTCGCTTTTGTTATTAATTGCCTTATATAATTGGCTGCTCCCATGTTCGGGGCATAGATATTTACAAATGTTAGATCTTCTTGTTGGATAGAACCTTTAAGTAGGATATAGTGTCCTTCCTCATCTCTTATTACAGTCTTTGTTTAAAATCTAATTTGTCTGATATAAGGATCACCACCCCAGCTTTCTTTTGGTGTCCATTAGCATGGTAAACGGTTTTCCACCCCCTCACTTTCAATTTGGGGTGTCTTTGGGTCTAAAATGAGTGTCTTGCAGACAGCATATTGATGGGTCTTCTTTTTTAATCCAATCTGATAGCCTGTGTCTTTTGATTGGGGCATTTAGCCCATTCACATTCAGAGTAACTATTGAAAGGTATGAATTTCGTGCCATTGTATTTCCTGTAAGGTGACTGTTACTCTATATTGTCTCTGTTCCTTTCTGATCTGTGCTGCTTTTAGTCTCTCTCTTTGCTTAGAGGACCCCTTTCAATATTTCTTGTAGGGCTGGTTTCGTGTTTGCAAATTCCTTTAGTTTTTGTTTGTCCTGGAAGCTTTTCATCTCTCCTTCAGTTTTCAATGATAGCCTAGCTGGATATAGTATTCTTGGCTGCATATTTTTCTCGTTTAGTGCTCTGAAGATATCATTCCAGTCCTTTCTGGCCTGCCAGGTCTCTGTGGATAGGTGTGTTGCCAAGCTATTGTTTCTACCATTGTAGGTTACATATCTCTTCTCCCGAGCTCTTTTCAGGATTTTCTCTTTGTCTTTGAGACTCGTAAGTTTTACTATTAGAAGTCGGGATGTTGACCTATTTTTATTGATTTTGAGAGCGGTTCTCTGTGCCTACTGGATTTTGATGCCTGTTTCCTTCCTCACATTAGAGAAGTTCTCTGCTATTATTTGCTCCAATATACCTTCTGCCCCTCTCTCTCTTTCTTCTTCTTCTGGGATCCCAATTATTCTAATGTTGTTTCATCTTATCGTATCACTTATCTCTCGAATTCTGCCCTCGTGATCCTGTAGTTGTTTCTCTCTCTTTTTCTCAGCCTCTTTATTTTCCATCATTTGGTCTTCTATATCGCTGATTCTCTCTTCTGCCTCATTTATCCTAGCAGTTAGTGCCCCCATTTTTGATTGCACCTCATTAATAGCCTTTTTGATTTCGACTTGGTTAGACTTTAGTTCTTTTATTTCTCCAGAAAGGTTTCTCTAATAACTTCCATGCTTTTTTCAAGCCCAGCTAGTATCTTTAAAGTCATGATTCTGAACTCTAGGTCCGACATCGTACTAATGTCCGTATTGAGTAGGTCCCTGGCTGACGGTACTACCTCTTGTTCTTTTTGCTGAAGTGATTTTTTTCATCTTGTCATTTTGTCCAGAGGAGAATAGATGAACGAGAGAACAAAATGCCAACAGGTTAAGAACGTCCCCAGGAAATATACTCTATACAAATCAGAAAAGACCTGAAACCAGGGGAAAAGAAAGGGAAAGAAAGAAAAAAAAAAACAAAAAGAAAAAGATTAAAAACAAAAACAGAACAATACAAAAGAAACCGAATATGATCAAACATGATCAGGCTAGTGCATAGATCAGTGCCACACACTAGATTTGGGGCATATTTCGGTCTGTTAGAAAAATTGCCTCCTAAAATTTTAAAGGAAGAAAGACTTATATATCTACAAAATAAGGGTTGATACAATGAAGGGATGGAAGATGACTGTAAAGATGAAAATTATAAAAGATTTTTATAAAAGGAATTGATACGATAGGAAGTTTGAAAAAAGAAAGAAGAGGATTTAAAAAAAAAAGGGAGAGAATGTGATCAGGCAGGAGACTAGAACAAAGCCATACACTAGTGATTTAGGGTATATTTTGATCTTTTAGAAGAAACTGTATCTCAAAATTTTAAAGGGAGAACAACTTATATATATATATGCCAAAAATAAGGGTAACTACTATGAAGGGATAAAATATGACTCTGAAAATGAAAAATAATGTTTTTTTTAAAAAGGGGATTGATAAGATGTTGGTTGAAAAAGGGAAAAAGAGAAATTAAAAAAACAGTTAAAAAAATTAACTTTGATGAACTAATGAATCATGGTAAAAAAAGCCATGAATTCTATGTGCAGTATTCCCCTAGCGCTGGAGTTCTCCCATTCTCCTTGATCGGTAAACTTGGTCTTGGCTTGCTGGCTGTTCCTGCTGATCTTCTGGGGGAGGGGCCTATTGCCGGGATTCCCAAATGTCTTTGCCAGAGGTGGAATTGCCCCGTCCTTGTTGGTCCCAGCTAAGCCAGTTGCTCGTGTTTGCTCTCAGGAGCTTTTGTTCCCTGCAAGCTTTCCGTACGGCTTTGGAGGAGGACAGTGAAAATGGCGGCCTCCCAATCTCCACCCCAGTGGAGGCAAGAACTCGGGGCTCCGCTCCTCAGTGCGCCCCCAGAGAAAAGCAGTCAGTCACTCCCGTGTCGCCGGTCTCTGGCCGCACTCCGTGCTCACCCGGCCTGTGACCGATCGTTTCTATCTCCGGCACCTGACCTGTATGGAGTCTCCAAACCCAGCAGATCCCTGCGGTGCGCTCCCGTGCCGCTTCCTCCGGGGGAGGAAGGGGAGTCTCCGCGTTTCTGCCGTTTGTTGGGTCCCTGCTGGAGAAGCAGTGGCCCGACTGGGCCGCAGATCACAGTTTATGGCCACCCTGAGCTGAGAGCCCACGCCTCGCCTCCGTCTCTGCAGCCGGCTTCCCCACTCCGATACCTGGGAGCTCTTTTGCACTCAGGCACCCCCGGTCTTTCTGTGACCCCGAGGGTCCTGAGACCACACTGTCCCACGAGGGTTCCACCTCCTGCTTAGCCACTGGAGCGATGTCCCTCCGCGGAGCCGACTTCTAAAAGTTCCGATTTTGTGCTCCGCGGCTCTATCACTTGCCAGAAACGGCCGACGGAGGCCCCCTCCCCCGCCGTCTAACCTCCTGAATATCGCCTCGGATTCACTTCTCCGTACGTCCTACCTTCCAGAAAGTGTTCGCTTTTCTGTTCAGAGAGTTGTTGCTACTCTCCTCTTCGATCTCCTGTTGAGTTCGTAGGTGTTCAGAATGGTTTGATCTCTATTCAGCTGAATTCCTGAGACCAGACGAAATCTAGGTCTCCTACTCCTCCGCCATCTTACTCCGTCCCCTACTCCAACTTTCTTTTGACATCCATTTGCATGATGTGTTTCTCTACTCCCTCATTTTAATCTGCAGGTGTCTTTAGGTCTATCTATAATGAATCTCTTCTAGGCAGCATATAGATAGGTCTTATTTTTATTTTTTAATCCATCTGACACCTTTGTCCTTTGATTGGACTGTTTAGTCCATTTACACTCAAAGTAATTATTGATAGATAGTGTTTATACCATTTTGTTACTTGTTTTGTCATTGTTTCTGGAGATTTTCTCTTTTCCTTTCTTGTCTTTTTCATTTTTGGTCTCTCGTTTGCACTCAAAGAGTCCCCTTTAATATTTCTTCAGGGGTGGTTTAGTGGTCAAAAACTCCTTCAGTTTTTGTTTTTCTGGGAAACTCTTGATCTCTCCTTCTATTCTGAATGATTGCCTTGCTGGATAGAATATTCTTGGCTGAAGATTTTTCCCATTCAGCACTTTGAATATATCATGCCACTCTCGTCTGGCTTGCCAAGTTTCTGTTGAGAAATCTCCAGCTTGCCTTATGGGTTTTCCCTTCTAATTTAAGGATTTCTTTTGTCTCGCTGCCTTTAAGATTATTTTCTTTATCACCATATTTTGCAGATTTAATTACAATATGTCTCAGTATTGGCCTTCTTTTGTTGATTTTGTTGGGAGTTCTCTGTGCCTCCCAGATCTGGATGTCTGTTTTCTTTCCCAGATTAGGGAAGTTTTCTGCTATTATTTCTTGAAATAAATTTTCTGCCCTCTTTTCTCTTCTTCTTCTGGGACTCCTATAATATAAATATTATTATATTTGATGGAGTCACTGAGTTCCTGAGGTCTATTATTGTGTTGAATATTCTTCTTTCTCTTTTTTGTTCAGCTTCATTATTTTGCATTATTTTGTTTTCTATGCCACTAATTTATTCCTCTGCTTTTTTCAGCCTGTTTTTCTTTCCATCATGTTTGTTTCTAATCTCATTTATTGCATTCTTCATCTCTGATTGATTGATTCTTTTTTAACTCTTTTATCTCTGTTTTAAGGGTCTCCCTGAAGTCTTCTATTCCTGTTCAAGTCCAGTGAATATCCTTATGATTATTGCTTTAAATTCTGCATTAGGCATGCTAATTGTATCTGTTTCACTTAGATCTCTGGCCATGGCCTTATCTTGTTCTTTCATTTGGGATAAACTCCTCCGTCTTGGCATTTTGTCTAAGTCTCTGCCTTCTTTTCTGTGTTTGAAAAGGCAGGTATGTCTTCTACTGAAAGTAATGGCCTTATGAAGAAGAGGTCATGTAGTGCCCAGGGCCTGGCTCTGTAGTCACCAACTGGATGCCCGACAATTTAATTGAATTCTGACACTGTCTTTGGAGTTAGTGTTAGACCCCATTGGTTAAGGGCTCAGCAGTATAAGACTGCCCCTTACTTCACATACAGATTGTAAGTAGTGGGTCTCCAAGTTACCTAAACTTTTGTCTGACTTGGCTACAAATTGGGTGTTCTAATGTCCCCCTCATCAGTTTCAATAATTTGCTGCAATGGCTCAAAGAACAGAACTCAAAGAAACACTTATGTTTAACAGTTTATTATAAAAGATAGTATAAAGGATACAAATGAAGAGCCAGATGAAGGGGTATATAGGGTGAGGTCCAGAATTGTCCTGAGCAGAGGAGCTTTTGTCCACATGGAATTGGAATGCATCACCCTCCTGTTATATGGATGCATGCACCAACCCGGAAGCTCTCTGAGCCCCACAGTTTAGGATTTTTATGGAGGTTTCATTACATAGCCATGATTGATTATTAACTCAATCTCCAGCACCTGAAGGATGGGAGAGGGTGGGGCTGAAATTTCTAAGCTTCTAAGCATGGCTTAGTCTTTCTGGTTACTAGCTCCCATCTTGAGCTGTCCAGGAGCCCACCAAGAGTCACCTCATTGAAACAAAAGATGCTCCTATCCACCCAGGAAATTCCGAGGTATTTAGGAGCTCTGTGTCAGGAATCAGGTGCAGAGACCAGTAAATATTTCTTATTATGTCACAGGAGCACATTTTGAATTCTTCTTTATTTGGTCTAACTACCTAAGAAAGTCTTCACTTTGTTTAATCAAAGATTCCTGCCTTTTTTTTTCTGTATCTTCTTATTCTGATACTGTGGTTTTCAAATGCATTTTTTTTTTAGATTTTATTTATATATTTGACACAGAGAGAGAGAGAGCACAAGCAGGGAGCGAGGCAGGCAGAGGGAGAAGCAGGCTCCCACTGAGCAAGGAGCCAGATGTGGGACTCGATCCCAGGACTCTGGGATCATGACCTGAGCTGAAAGCAATTGCTTAACTGACTGAGCCACCCAGGCGTCCCTTCCAATGCCCTTCCTGTCTTCTGCTTATTAAATGAAGTCCTCTATATTCCAGAGACTTATGCTGGCTGGAGTAGGGTTGAAGGACCAGGAGCCTCCTTACTTAGTATCCTCACCTTTATATTCTTGCAGTAGTTCCTGAAGGACTCCACGGACTCTTAATGTCCAGTGAAACACACTGGTTTTGAAGAGGAGTATCAGTAATTCAAGTTATCTGTCGATGAGGGAAGCTTGCTTTCCTATAGTTTTAGAAAGATTACTTGTTTTTGTTTTTGTTTTTATTTTTATTTATTTATTTTTTGCCACTGGCTAGAGTCTAAAAATGTGTCTGGAACCCCCAGACAACATGTTCCAGTGATGTTAGAATATTAGTTGGATCCCAATTTTATATCTTGTTCTTCAAGGGCTGGTCAAATTCTCCTAAAATGTGTTTACCAGAAGGAGCCAATAGCTTAGTAGCTAAAACCTGACATATTGAAAACCAAAGGAAACTCAGGTAGGAAATGTCGAGTTATTGATTGAATCTTAAAATATGTATGTATGTTTTATGTCTAAATTTTGAAAATAAGTGAAGGAAATGAAAGCAAAAATCTCCAAAAAACAAAAACAAAAACAAAAAAACCTCAAAAACTTTCCCCTGTATCACTTAGGGTCATTTTTATTTTTGTGTTAAAGAATTCAAAATACTACCAAATTTCTCAATGTCCAAGATATGAACTGGATTCTTCTTTTGTATAGTAACCTGACTTCTCCCCACTTAAAAAAATTTTCATTGTGTGTCCTTGGTACAAACTCTATCCCATTTGGGAGGGGAATACTGTATTAAAAGTGTGAGGAAATAATACAAGACCATAGGTTTTATTTCTCTCTTGCTTTTTTCCTCCTCTCAAAACATAAGCAGAGCAGATTGGAGGATGATATTAAGTTGGTAGGCTTTTCTTTTGAGAACTAAGATACTCCTGGTATTTATTATCTTACTGTACCAGAAACTTGACATCCTGGTAACAAAGGCCTTTTGATTTTATAACTTCACTAACTTAATACCCAATGAAGTGGATTAATGTGTTTGGCAACTCTTGTGTTTTGTTAAGCACTAAACACAGAAGTATCAAATTCTTGTTTAGCTTTATAAGTAATAGCATAGCCATTCTTTTTCCCAGGCTGCAAACCTATGATGACCTTCTAAACATTACATCTCAGAAAATATTTTAGTATGGTAACTTTTTATTTTTTTTAAGTTTCTTTTCTCATGCTGGACAGATTTTCAGCAGTCTCAGAAGGCTAATCAACTTTCTTTGCATGAATGAACTTAATCTTCTTACATTTTAAACTTATTCCATTTGGGGAGAAATGGTTTCCTATCTACCTCACATTTGAACCTGTATGAAAGATGCAAACTTGTGCCACAAAAAGTCTTTTCTCAAGGTGAGTGAATTTAGTGAATTAAATGAATTCATCTGAGGCAATAAACACAAATTTGTATTTTGGTTCATTCATTTTTTAAATGTACCCAACAGCATTTATTGAACACCTATTTTGTTTTACTAAAAAAAAAATTTTTTTTTAAAGTTCTACGACCAATGTGGGGCTTGAACTCATGACCCTGATATCAAGAGTTGCATGCTTTACCAACTGAACCAGCCAGGCACCCCTTGAACACCTATTTATTGAAGGCCTGATCATATGCTAAGTACAATACAGCATTAAAGCAAAAGTATTTTATGCCAACATAGTTTACCCAAAATTTTCCTTTCCAACTATGAGCATTTGTGTTGTGATTAGCACAGGAGAGTGTTTACATGGAAGACTTGATTAAATGGCTTAAGTATTATGATCAATCCTCGTTATTACAAGACATTATCTTATTGTTTAGAATGGTTTCCCACTGTTTAAGTGAGAATCAGTTAAGTACTGGATCTTAATGGCAGGGGATGAAATAACCTGGCTATAGAGCTGATATTTGGCTAGCTTGCCCTTGTATAGGTATGTAGATAGTACACGGTTGTGTCTAATTTGATTGATGAATTCCCCTGCCATACTGAATGTTACATATGTTGAAAATTATCCCTGACTGTGTATCATTTTTTCTTTTGTTGAGAGAGGTATAAGATTTATTTGAAAGGCTGTTGGGCCACTGTTAATAGAAGGCAATCCTATTTTATTTCAGAAAATTTCCTTTTAATGGCAATTTTGAAGTATTTAGGGCAGCCATAATTTTCAAATATCCAGAAGAAATATAAAATGTTGCATTGGGAAAAAGATAAGTTGGGAAACTTCCTCTAGTACTATTTTCTCCATCAGACCAGGTTGGTTTATTGTGCTCTGTCAGTAAAACCTCTCTTTTCAGCAGTTCTCCACACTCCTTTCTAGTGGGAAGGACCCTGAACTGGAAAACAAGACAATTTGCCACTCTGGGCCTTGGTTTCTTCATCTATGAAATGCGTGTGAATGTTACAGATATGGATTTTATTGACTGCAGCTCAGGTTTGCCTAGACTATAATTTCATTTTCCTATTTAAAAATAAATGGTTACTTTCCATTTCAAGACATAATACCACATGGTTGAGAAAATTTAATCCTGGCTCTAGAGTACTTCAGTCTTTTTTTCTGTCATTTTATGCTTATAAATAATGAATTTGGGGTTTTAGCTCTCTGCCTTCTCTCCCCAGAGTTGTTGGTGGGGCAGGCATGCTTATGTGCGTTTAGGCCTTAGGAGGAGTGCGGGGAGAGTGTAACTGCTGGCCTCAGTGAGGTGTTCACTCATCCTGCCTGTCCCTCGTCACTGGTGTCCAGACAACTCTCCATCAGATTTCCACGGCATTGGCCTGCCTCCTCTCTGACTCTCAAGTCTACTCTGGCATCTGTGCCCACTTCCTCCTCATCTTGGCCAGGAGTTCTCTTTGGTTCTACTCACTCTTTTGGCCCCTTCTGTGAACATGGAATGATCTTGTCAAGCTACTGTTCCTGGTTAGAATTTAAGCTTTGGTTTTTTCCTCCAATATTTCATTATGGAAAATTTCTAACAAACAAAAAAATTAAAAGGATTTCACACCGAACACTCATATATTTAGGACTCAGATTCTGTAATTAACATTTCACTATACCTGATTTGTTGAATATCTATCCATTTCTCCATTCCTCTGTGGTAGGCAGAACACTGGACTGCCTGAAGATGTCCATTCCCTAAACCCTAGAACCTGTAAAGATGTTACTTTATATGGCAAAAGGAACTTTGCAGATGTGATTTTTGTTAAGGACCCTCAGATGGGGAGATTATCCTATATTATCCAGTTGGGTTCACTGTAATCATAAGGATCCTTAAAGGAGTCAGAGAAGGCAATGTGACAGTGGATGCAGGGTCAGATACTGCTGGCTTTGAAGATGGTGGAAGGAGCCATGAGTCAAGGAATGCAGGCAACATGTAGAAGCCGGAAAAGGTAAGGCAATGGATTCTCCTCCAGAGCCTCCAGAAGGAGCACAGCCCTGACCACACCTTGATTTTACTCCAGTGAAATTCATTTCAGATTTCTCATCCCTAGTAAGATAATAAATTTGTCTAGTTTTAAACCATTAAACTTCTTACATGTAGCAGCATAAGAAACTAATACACCAAGCAGCCATCCAGCAATCCATCTTTTAAAATTTCTTATACATTTGGAAGTTGCAGGCACCATTACCCCTCCCCTTTTAATATTTTAGCATGGCTGACATCAATAAGAGTTCAATATTTGTTGGTGGTTCTTTTTTCTTTTGAATTAAAATGAACATACAGTGAAATGAACAAATATTTAGTGTACTTTTTCCTGAGTTCCAAGAAATGCTTACACCTGTGGGACCCAAACTCCCGTAGAGATAGGAAACATACCATCGCTCCAGGAAGTTCCCTCTGTTTCTTTCCAGTAAATGCTCCTTCTCTACCTCACGTAACCATTTGTTCTTTTTGTTTTTTCTGGAACTTTGTATTAATGGAAATAGGTAGTATGTACTCCTTTGTGTTAAACTACTTTCTCCTAGAATAATGTTTTTGAGGTTTATTCCCGTTCTTGCATGTATCAATGGTTTGTTCCTTTTTATTGCCGAGTACTATTTAATTACATGAATATACTATATTTATTTATCCATTCTCCAGTTGATGGATGCCTAGGCTGTTTCCAGGTTTTGGTTAGTATGAGTACAGATGATATGAACATTCCTGTATAGGTCTTTTTGTGGACATATGTTCTCATTTATTGGTTAAATATCTAGGAGGAAAACACTGTGCAAGTTTAGTTTTTTAAGAAACTTCTAGAAGTTTTCCCAAGGTGGTTGTAGAGTTTTATACTCAATTGCTCTACATCTTCTTCAATTTCTGATGTTGGCAGTCTTTTTAATTATAGCTATTGTGTAGGGTATGTAATAGCATCTCATAGTGATTTTAATTTGCATATTTTTGATGACTAACGATGTATGCCAGGCTTTGCCTACTGAAGCTAAAGAGCCCACTTTCTTGTGAATCAAAAACTTATTTTGAAACTTAAGTCACCCTTATTTCCTTATATAAGGAAATAACTATCTGGTACTAGATGAAGTAACGATGAGGGTGAAGTCCTGCAAGTCCTAGGTTAATAGTTCAGAGTTCTTTCCTGCAGCTCCTCCTCATTGGGAGGAGCACAGGAGATGGTGATTGAAATGTGAGCTGTTATTATTTCAATCTTACTGAAATAAGGATGAAGATTTCTTTTGTTGTTGTTTTTAGAAAATATCTCTTAAATATGGGTTGTCATTTCTCAATATTTAGGACTATTTTGGTTACTCGAAATTGAGAAATGAAGGAAAATAGTCAGTGTAAGAGAGCACTAGATAGCTAAAACTGTCAGTATTTTTTAAGGTGTATTTGGAAAAGCCTGCCAGAGCAGCTTCACTGAAGGACAGAATGTTTGTTAGTGCGTTCTACAGAATGAATGTACTGTTTGGATGTGGGGTGCATGTATATTTATCAGATTTCTCTAACAGTTTGGATGGGATACACTAGTTTTAGATTTCATTTAACTGAGACCGCATTCAAATGCGAGAACAATTTTGTTATATCATCAGTACTGAATATAAGGTTTCTTCTTCCTTTTTTATTTTCTTTGTATCTAGATTTATCATGACCCTTCTGTACTACAGAAACTCAGCTCCAGGCAAAGTTTTAGAGCACAAAGTGTTCACAAACCAATTCTGTCTCCTGCCAAAGTGAAGAAAAATCTGATTTTTAGAAGAAAAAAAATCTATATTTATCTCCCTGGAGGGAGAATAATGCATTAGAAAGATGTTATTTTCCCTTTCCTTTTCTGACCCCCTCCTGTTTTGTTTTTTTTTTTTTTTTTGTCTCAGCTTCTCTTCGAACTCAATAGGTTCTTTTCCTTAAACAACAAACACTCCTGTATCCATAAGGCCAGCCCCCCACTTCTCTGTTGAAAAAGGTATCTCTCATATGTTGAGGCAATAGGGAAAGCAGTCTTGTAGTCTTTTCCAAAATGCTAAAAGGAAAATGAACTGTGGATACCAGGAGAATTTCCACCATGATTTCAAATTGTTGGATCCCACAGCTCAACCTTGAGGCCTATGGTCTCACTTCTTGGGTGGCAATTTGAAACTTTTCAGTTAACGCGAGGGGTGTACTCTGAGAACACCATGTAATGTGGGCCTATGCTACAGTTTAGCTTGTGAGAAAATTTCCCATTTTTAGAGTCTTTTGTCATATTCTGAAAATCTTTTCTCAGCTAGAAAATTCTGACTTTTGATCAATCGTGTGTTTCTTAACCTTTTAGTCTTGACTTATTCCTGTGTCTGCATACTTAATTGATTCGGGTTTGTGTGTGGAGGGTGAAGAGGGGTAGCAACTGGGAAGATATATGCTCCTCTCTCTCAATTATTTTCAAGCTATTAGAGATGACTGAGTGAACTATTTAAAAATTTCAAAAGGGGAGACCTATTAAAAAATTAGAGATGACTGAGTGAACTATTTAAAAATTTCAAAAGGGGAGACCTATTAAAAAATAAGTGACCTTGTGCTTAAACCAAATGATTAAAATTTCAAAATTAGGTACTGAATATCAATGTTAAATATTCTCCCTACACTTTGAGAACATTCTGCCAGACTAATGCATGGCAGAGGAGTCCAGTTTTTCTGGGATTAAATGCCTAATTGAAGCCAAATTAGAAATATCTAAATGAAAATGTATGGGAATTCAGTATTTTGGTTGCTAATTTAGAATCATAAACAAAAGTTGTACAAATGGTCTACTGATACATGTATGTAAGTTGATATACAAATACCATGAGCAACTTTCTGAACTTAAAACTGTTTGCATTCAAGTAGTAGTTGTTCTATCATGTTTTGTATTTGTATAGAATATGAAAAATAATGTATTATCTTAAAAGCACAGACAACAAATCCTGTGTCTTCTAACATTTCAATTTCAATTATTCTGTTTAGTTGTCCCAATAGATAAATTGGATTATGACATAGGCAACATATTGTGGTCAACTGGAAATTAGGGAGAAAAAAAGAAAATGAGAAATAAGTTTGCTTTCTGAGCTTTCATGTATAAATGAAAACCTGATAAATCAGAGCAGAGAGATGTGGTCCCCTTACAGAGGAGCAGTGGCTTATGGTTGAGGGGGGGACACTAGATTATTATTTGATTGATGTTATTAATGTAAAGCAAGAAACTGTAAACTCCTATTTGCAATTAATACAAGGCATTGTTTTCCTATAATTCTAATTGCCTTCTGATTTGAATTTCCACTTCTCTCAAATGGTGAAAATTTAATCTCAATCAGTTCATGTATCTATCTCTCTTTCTTTCCTAGGGAGACAGGGACAGGCCGAGGACTTTTGTTTGAGGACAAACAAGCATCTGATTCTCATGGATTTATGCTTTGACTTCTCTCTTGTCCCCAGACCAGGAAACTTATTTGATGTCTGTGACAGGAAGTCTTGCTCTAATAGTATTATGTTCTTCCCAATCTATTGTCTTGGCAGGATTCTTCCCTTTCCCCACAGAGCCTAAATTGTTGAAACTCAAAAACCAAGACAAATCCTTTTCTCTGGTCTTCTGCTTTTTCATCCCATCCCTAGAGGCAGTGATTACAGAATACCTAAGTTCCTGAATGGAGGAAGGTTTAGGGATGCCAGAGAATGTTGGGGAAAATTCACTTACTAACATTTCAAAATACCATCTTGCCACTGGTGTAAACACGTCTGTGTGTTGGTATGGTGTGGAGGTGGTGGGGAGGGCAGGTGTCTGGGTAGGCTGTGGACAGACTGAATAGGAGAAAGGCAAAGATCTAAAGGACTCACACGGGACCAATCTTCTGGTAACTGCTCAGGAGCAGTTACATCTTTATTATAGTGACAGATGCAACATTCTCTCTGAACCTGCTGCTATTAACCATTTAAATTGCAGAGCTAACTCACCCTATTCTGGTTTTACCATTGTAAGTAAACTGCAGACAACCTCACTTTCCATATGTATTATTTTCAGGGAGACAGTGAGCTAGTCAGAACTGTGTAAGTATTTGCCCAACCTGATGGATATGGTTCTTATTTAAAATGATATGTTGGCTTTTTACTTTATTTATATAACATCTTCCATTAACACTCATGTACTTCACATTCTTGATTTTCTTCTGTCAGTCTTTGACCTTGCGGGCTAAAATGTAATTTAGGAGAAAGCCAGGAGCCTATACATGGATTTCTATCAAGCATCAGGTGGAGAAAACAATAGAGTGGCTACTGAATTGATTCCTTGTACAAGTAAAAGTCAGCTCAGGGATTTTTTGAAAGGCTATATTTTGTGTGTGTATCATGTGAGTCTCCTTGGACCAACCTTTGGTGGCTTTTGCTCCCACCTGCTCAGTCAGGATTTTAGTCCCCCTCCTATCTGTTTCCCAAGGCTTCTGGAAATTTCTAGCTATCTCAAATGACTTTATAAATCATCTAGTCAGTTACAACATGACATCTACCAAGCTGCTTCTCTTACCAGGTATATCACTAGGTACCTTGCTTGACTTTTTTTTTTTTTAAGATTTTATTTACTTATTTGACACACAGAGCACAAGCAGAAAAGGGCAGGCAGAGGGGGAGGGAGAAGCAGCCTCCCTGATGATGTGGGGCTTGATCCCAGGACACTGGGATCATGACCTGAGCCAAAGCAGATGCTTAACTGACTGAGCCACCCAGGTGTCCCTCACTGTTTGGCTTTTTAATTGATACAAAACATACTACTATTATTAATGTTAGTTAATGTTTGTGTAGCAATTATTATATGCCAGGCAATGTGTTAAGCACTGATGCACATGAGTTTATGTACTTCTCACAAAAATACTACATTGAACTGTGTCCTCCTGAATAAGTATGTTGAAGTCCTAACCTTAGTATCTCAGAATGTGACCTTGTTTGGACATAGGGTCTTTACAAAAGTAAACAAGTTCAAATGTGGTTATTGGAATGGGCTCTAATCCAATATGACTGATGTCCTTATAAAAAGAGGAAACTTGGACACAGGGACAGACATACACAGAAGAAAGTTGATATGGAGACACAGAGGGAGAATGCCCACATGAAGATGAAGGCAGAGATTGGCTGCAAGCCGAAGATTTCCAGCAAACCAGGACAGAGTCCTGGGACAGATTCTCCCCACAGCCCTCAGAAGGAATCAATGCTGTCAATACTTCAATTTTGGAATTCTAGCCTCCAGAAGTGTGAGACAATAAATTTCTGTTGTTTAGACCATCCAATTTTTGGTACTTTGTTATGGCAGCCCTAGGAAATGAATATACTCAATGAAGGAGGTGTTATTAATTGTTCCCATTTTGCAGATGAGGAAACTGAGGCATGGAGGAATTAAGAGATTTACGCAGCTAGTAAGTGATTTAAACCCACGCACTCTGATTCTAGTATCTGTGTTTTTTTATCCATTATACTCAATTGCCTCTTGTCTCTTTTTTAGTTAATGACCTTTCCTTTCTTAGATCTTTTCACATTCTTTTCACTGCCTTTGCCAGGAAACATTACACACATCACCTCGTCTGGACACCGTGGCCTCCACTTGCGCAGAGCTATACTGTGGTCTGCGGTGCAGTGGGAAAAATCTCCCTCAGTACTCTATCCCACTCTGTGGGAGGCTTTCTAAAGTAGCACTGCCTGAGCCCCAGGTTTGGCAGAATTTTTAGGGAAGCACCTCTTTAGGATGTTCATTCTCACTGTCCAGAATCTGGACATAAATCACTGGGGAGAGGGTGTAGAATAAGGACAAATATGAGTACTGGCTCACAATAAACTCTTGATAATCTCTTCACCCTCTTGTCATGTATGTGTATGTCACAAATACACATGTGTATATGGAGAAAAATACACAGCAGTTTGTTGGATGAGAGAGATGTGAGAGAGACAACAAGAGCTAGCTATCCATGATAAAGAAAATTTGTTGGGGTCTCAGCATGTTTATTTAAAATTATGGGTGTGAGGAGGTGCCTGGGTGGCTCAATCGGTTAAGCGCCCAACTCTTGGTTTTAGCTCAGGTCATGATCTCAGGGTTGTGAGATTGAGCCCCATGTCAGCCTCGGCGCTGGGCATGTGGAGCTTGCTTGAGATTCTCTTTCTCAGCTCCCTCCACCCACCATGCACTTGCTCTCTCTCTCTCTCTCTCTCTCTCTCAATAAATAAATAAATAATAAAAAAAATTATGTGTGTATATAAAGATAGTCATTAGTTAATAATGATTGTTGCAGGATCATAGAATTTCTGGATTTTTTCCTTCTACATTTCTGTGGGATAAAGGGTAGTTATTATTTTTCTCATAATAATGGTGGCTCCCAGAAAGAGCACAAAAATGATAAAAACAGTATTGTTTCCTTTATATTGGATTCACAAATTGGCTTGACTATAAGATTTCTGAATCTCCTTGCACTTTCTTCCTGTATGATGTTTCTTTTTCTTTAAAATCATACTGAAGATCAGAAGTGTGATGCACAGGATAAGTGCTTAGAAGAGATTTGAAGAGGTGAAATTAAATAAATCAGCACATGAAGAAAATGGAAATGCTCTTCCCTTTCTCTTTCATTTGGACAGTCTGAGTGACTGTGACATAGAGTAAGGACCCCTCCTTCCCCACCCATTCATTTGTGCTTGGCCATATGGATCATAATGACTGAGCCAGTCTGTTCAGGAACCTCTGCCCATGTTACTGGGCAACACACAACAGGCTTGCAGCAAATGAGTACTGGCAGGTTGTCATCCAAATAATAAGCCCATGGTCCAAAGAGAATAAAGTTGGTGCTCTTAATAAACAGTTATGGTACTGTTTTGTACACCGAGGCCTCCAATAACTGAAAACCATCATGTTGTCAATATTCCTCCATTTGGTATGTAGAGTTACAGTATCCCTTGTACCTATCCATTTTTCAAGGTCAGTGAATTTTGTAAAATTCTTTGCCAAGTAGCTGCTGTGATATGAATAAATTTATGTGAAAATGAACTCAGCTACCTAGTTATTGAACAAGATTTTTTTTTTAATGGAATGTACTGACAGGAAAGAAGAAAAGGCAAACATAAAGAGTGAATAATAACCTAATGAAAAGAGCTCTTTTTTTTTTTCCTTCAGTTCAGGAGAAACAGTAATCTATTTTTTAAAGACAAACTTAAAAGTCAAAAAGGAAGGAAGATGGAAGATAGAGGAAATAAATAAGGCATCTCCAAGGAAAAAGAATTAATGGCATGGATGTAACAAAACAGAACTAAATACTTGAATTATTAATTTGTTTTTCAGATATAGGAGGGTGTGAACAATGATGCAAAACAAAAAATGTATAGACTTAACCCAAACTTTCTTAAGTTATATTAAATACCTCCTCCAAAATACCCAGCTGCAACAAGAATAAGTTTCCTACAAATGCCAAGTTGTAAAAAAAAAAAAGGGCAGAATTGTGCTTTCAGGTGGGCCAAAAGAACAATAAGAGCCACCTGGCATATTACTAAGTGAAAGAAGCCAATATGGGAAGGCTACATGATGTATGATTCCAACTATATGACATTCTGGAAAAGGCAAACCTATGGAGATTATAAAAAAGATCGGGGTTACCAAGGGTGGGGGCTGAGTTGGGGAGGGAAGATGAATAGGCAGAGCACAGAGGATTTTTAGGGCAGTGAAAATAATCTGTATGTTATAATAATGAATACATGTCAGTATACATTTGTCTAAACCCATAGAATGAACATCATCAAGAGTGAACCCTAAGGTAAATTATGGACTTTGGGTGCTTGTGATGTGCCAATGTACATTCATCCTTGGTAACAAATGTACCATTCTGGTGAGTGGTATTGATAATGGGGCAGATGAGGCATGTGTGGGGGAAGGGAGTATAGGGGAAATCTCTGTATTTTGCTCTCAATTTTATTGTAAACCTAAAACTGCTCTAAAGTAGTCTTTAAAAAAATTACTGTAATACCATTACCATACCTAAAAAAGAAAAAAAAGAAGAAAGAAAGGAAGGCAAGAGAGACATTTTAGATTTCTCCTTTTAGGCAATAATGGACCAAGTGAAAAGAAACTTATTAAAATATTTTGCTAGAGAGGTTATTACAAAGCATTTTATAGAACGTTGTCTATGACCATTTTTCTGTTAAATGCATCCCTAGGCCAAGTCCCTTGGAGATTTAACAGATATTTGTCTATTTTTTCCCCATTCCAAATCAAAAACAATTTTCTCAGCCTAAATTGTTTGGATCGAGAGGTCTACTATGAAAGTGCTTTCCTGATAGGTGTTATCAGTTTAGGGGATCCATACCCCAAAACCTGACAGGGTCTAAATTTCCAGAATTAACTTGCAGGCTTCCCTTTAGGCAGGAGATCCCAAATTACTGTGGTGTATTTTTGTTTTTGTTTTTGAGTGTTTCCTTCAAGCTTCAGTTTCCAAGTATTTTTTGAGCATGAGGACTATGCAATTTTTGGACTAGACTGTTGGACCTCAGAAATAAATTCCAACTCCAAAGCCTTCTCATATGAATGTCAATCTCTAGGGAAACACTCAGTTTTCTAAAGTGCTTTTCTTTTGTTCTTTCAAGGGAAGCAAGGGCAGAAATTCATTCAGGTTGTGTTACTAAATGGCCATCTTTGGGTTAATTGCCCCCAAATAAAATCATCTCATGTAATTTTCTTCCTAAAGTCCGTCAATTGGCATCATCACTTTGGTGATACAACTTATTTTAAGATTTCCTAGGATTTTCCATCAGAAGACACTGGAGTTAAAATGCTAGATATATTTTATAAGGGAGTTCCCTTTTGGATTATTGAGGATTAAATCCTTACTTTTATGGTAGAGACTTTTTCAAATATCTGGAGATGCTTGGCTTCCTGTTCATATTTAAGAGCCAGGACTGAGACACCATCTGGGAGTCCTGTGCATACAAGGGTGGCTTGTCAACTGATAAATCTAATAATATCATTGGGATTGGGAAGAGATTTTGTTGTTTTATTGGGGGGCTCCCAGATGCCCTTATCTACAGCCCTTCCCCCTGGGCCATGGCATCCCCGAAGAAGAATCCTCCAAATTCTTGCCTGAGGATTATACGTTCGGTGGCCAGGGATCTTAAGGATCTGAGCTGGGAGAAAGTAGCTGGAGCTGGGTGCAGGTGGACTCAGGGTTTGGTTTGTAGAGACTCAGGTATTGCCTTTTATTTCCAGTGGAGCTCTTCATCCCATCTTTCTTTGGGGTTAGGGTCTCTTAGTTGTGAGCTCAGGAGCCTGTCTGATTCAATTTATCCTGAGACAAAAATCTTCTGTCTTCTGCTGGAGTGTATGGAATGTGTAAATGTTCCTTTTCCCGAAACATGAGAAAGCTCTTTCTCTTTTGGACCTTTAATTCATTCTTAGTTTGTCTCTTTGTAGCTTCAGCTCTGAATTTAGATATACTAGGATTTCTGAACACATGGGTATACTCCTTTATATAATCCTTTCTTTTTTCTTTGTATAATCCTTTGTAACCTGGAATTCCCTTTTCATCTTATTCATCATTCCCACTGAGTTTTAGGGTTCTCGTTTTTTTAAAAAATTTTTTTATTGTTATGTTAATCACCATATATTACATCATTTGTTTTTGATGTAATGTTCCATGATTCATTATTTGTGCATAACACCCAGTGCTCCACGCAGAACGTGCCCTCTTTAATACCCATCACCAGGCTAACCCATCCCCCCACCCCCTCCCCTCTAGAACCCTCAGTTTGTTCTTCAGAGTCCATCATCTCTCCTGGTTCGTCTCCCCCTCTGACTTACTCCCCTTCATTCTTCCTCTCCTGCTATCTTCTTCTTTTTCTTTTTTCTTAAAATATGTTGCATTGTTTGTTTCAGAAGTACAGATCTGTGATTCAACAGTCTTGCAAAATTAGGGTTCTCGTTTTTAATCAATTGCTAGTGTCTTAGTTTCCTTATCTATAAAATTGGACTTAATTGCTAAGGACATTTTCAAATAACAAGTTCTGATGCGGTAGGAATTAGGCTGAAGGGGCAGGCCCTGGAGTTAGACACCCAGATTCATATCGCTGCTCTACCACACCGTGCAGTTAGGCTGGTCTGGGGATTAGCAACAGAGGACAACTGGGCTTCCTTAAACATAAAAGGAAAGTACAGGAAGGATAATGAATAACAGAGTCTGTGTTAAAGCTGGAAAGCCAGTCTTAAAGAATGGGCGGAAAACCAAGGAAGCCAGGCAGTGGGGAGGTCAGCCAAAGTTATATATCAGGAACAACCTGGTAAGGAAGCTGCCACTGCTATTGTGAATAATTTCTTAACTCTCCCTCTATCTTTAGGATGGGTTGTGTTGTGCTCTTATGTCTCAAGGGATGAGGAGAGGAGATTTGCTTCCCTGTTTGTATTAGAGTTCTCCAGAGAAACAGAACCAATATTTTATTTTATTTTAAGGAGTTCTATTTTACTTGAAGATATTTTATTTTATTTTATGCTCAAGTGATTATGGGGGTGGGGGAAAATCTGAAATTTGTAGGGCAGGCTGGCAGGCTGGAAATTCAGCCAAGAGCTGATGTTGCAATCTTGAGTGTGAATTCTCCAGGGCAGGCCAGGTAGGCTGGAACCTCAGGCAGAATTTCTATGTTGCAGCTGTGAAGCTCAGTTCCTTCTTTGGGAAATGTGTCTTTGTTCTTAAGGCCTCCAACTGATTGATGAATTTCCCCTACAATACGGAGAATGATTGGCTTTACTCAAAATCTACTGATTAAAATGTCAATTACAAAAAAAAAAAAAAAAATCACCTTCCCAGTGACATCTAGACTAGTGTTTGACTGAACAGCTGGGCGCCAAAGCCTCAAGTGACGTGTCAATTTAACCACCACACCATTCCGTGTTCGGGGCAGGATCACCCTTCAAACATTTCCTAAGTTAAAGTGCTGGGTAGGGAGTTGGAAAAAAAAAATGATAGCTGTCCACTCCAGCCACTTTACTATGTGACCTTCAGCCAGACTTTCAGATTCCAGTCTGTAAAATGGGGATAATAATAGCAATTATACATATGATTGTCGGGAAGGTATGTAAAATGTATATAAAGCACTTACAGAAGTGCTTGGAACAAGGTAAGTGCTCAATAAATTAAGATGCTATAATTTCTCATCTAAACGTTGCAATAGGATATTTCTCACAGTTCATATACACAACTTCCCACCAAGTAGGGCCCTTGAGGATGAAACACCCAAATGGTGATTTGCATCCATAAGCAAAGGCCTTTAGTTTGCACATGCAAACAATGATACTAATGGTTGTGATTTATTGAGCCCTTACTACCTGCCAGGTACTATTCTGCATACCGTCCATATATCTACTTGTATAGTTTGGTTCACACAATAATACAGTGAGGTTTGTGATTCCTCATTTTATTTATTTTTTATTTTTTTAAAGATTTTATTTATTTATTTGACAGAGAGAGAGAGACAGCGAGAGAGGGAACACAAGCAGGGGGAGTGGGAGAGGGAGAAGCAGGCTTCCCGCTGAGCAGGTAGCCTGATGCCGGGCTCGATCCCAGGACCCTGGGATCATGACCTGAGCCGAAGGCAGACACTTAACGACTGAGCCATCCAGGCGCCCCTGATTCCTTATTTTATAAAGCAGACACTGAGATTTAGAAAAATAACGTATCACACCCAGGATCACACAAGTAGCCCAATGCAGGGCCTGAATAAGAACTCAGGATTTTCATGGGGTGCGTGGGTGGCTGAGTCAGATAAGGGTCTGCCTTCAGCTCAGGTCATGATCTCAGGGTCCTGGGATCGAGCCTCACATCCTCAGGGAGCCTGCTTCTCCCTCTCCCTCTGCTGCTCCCCCTGCTGTGCTCTCTCGCTCTCTTCTCTCTCTCAAATAAATGAATAAAATCTTAAAAAAAAATTCAGGGTTTTCTTATTCTAAATCCCTCTCTCTCAACTACTCGTCTGTATGGCCTCTATGTTAGTCCAGACAGAGGGGTCATCTCCTGTCCCAGCTCCAGTTCCTCGAATGTTACCTTGGCTTTATTGGTCTGGAAAAAGAATCCTGAGTTCTCCCCTAAACATCAGATTCAGGATGCTAAACCCCGTGGAGGAAGATCTTTGTCCTTTTTATTAGACATTAGATTTTTTTTTTTTTTTGGGTGGTAGCTCTGCTTCAGCTTCCTTCTTTAAAAAATGGTTAATGCAATTTTCAATTTTTTGAGTCAACTCACAGATGTAGAAAAGAAAGAAAATAGAATTAAAAAAATCTCTTTTCAAAAAAAAACTCCTTTCATACAATTAGAACAATTCAAAATGAAACAAAATTCCTTTCATATAAATTAAACTATTTAAAACTATTTAAATAAATTTGGGGTATCATGGAAAGTGTTATTCCATATTTAGAAGAGAAATTGTTAATTTTTGGATATTAATTAAAAGCAGTTTTGAATGTTGGGTTGGTAGAATACTTCATAATATCCATCATAGAAGGACAAAGATAAAAATCACACACAATCCCTTCCCCTGTGGACAAAACATCTAAGGGCTAAGTGGATCTGAACAACATTAGAACTAGGAAGCAAGTAAGCCCATTTTCCAAAAGGAATTTGGATATTAAACATTTTATTCTAGAAGTCATGTCTACAACCAGTTGACATGGAGAGCAAAAACAATTCTTCAGATGGTAGGAAGTCAGACCCACACTTCTCAAACTTTAATGTCCATAGACACCATCTAGGGATGTTTTCAGAATGTAGATCCCCGTTCAGTAGGTTTGAGGTGAGACCTGAGATTCTAGATTTCAAACAGGCTCACAGGGCGTACCCCACACTGCTGTTAAAGGACCACACTTTTAGTTGCAAGGGCTGCTACCAATTTTAGTGAGCCAAGCACCAGCTCATTTATTTTCCTTAGTCGTTTATAGTCTTTATAGTGTCATGCCTTTGGAAGCCAAAATTAGAGATGGCTTCTAAAATAGCTTCAGAGATCATTGCATCCAGATGCCTGGAGGTGAGGGAGGGAAAGGAATTGACTGGAGACACTGCTCCTACCGCTTGACAGGAAGTGTCTCATTTCATTCCTATAGCACTTTCACAAGAAGCTTAAGCAAGAGCCCCCTCTTACAGATGAGGAAGCAAAGTTTCGGAGAAAGTAACCTGTCAGTGCCAGTAAGTGGTGGAGTCAGCGTTTACACCTTGGTCTGTCTGACTCGACAGCCCATGTTTTTTCAAATGGACCTTGTGCCAGTCACATCTGGACGGCTTTACAGCTATTGCTTTTTCTTTTGACATCACTGGTTATTCTCTATTTTTAAAGTTTCCCTAAAGAGAACCAAATCCAATTTTAAAAATTGACACAAAATTGTTCATTAAACTTCTCTCTTACATCCTATTTTCCCATTTCATTTGGTGTCAGAATTACTGTCTACCCAGCAAAGGCTTTGATGCTTTGTGCCCAGCCGACTGACAAAGGATTATGATTTAAAAACCATCCTGTTCCTCTCTCCACAAAGCCCCAACCTTTGATCTTCTCTCCCAAGAGCAATTTCCAATCAGCCCTTTTCTCAAAGCTTGTAAATGTTTGATATGCAGTCTTATCCAGGCTCTCTCCCTTCCCCCAAAGGAGAGGTTGAGACCTTCAATTCCCTACTGTCATTACTGGTCTATTGGAAGTCTTAGTGTAGGATTTGGTTTTCTATAGTGAAGGCGAAATCAAATATAGCAAACTTCATGCTCTGGCTGTGTTTACACACTTTAAAACTAAGTGGGGTTTTGGCAATTACCTAGTTCATTTGCTCTATGCAGGTGAAAATGGATTATTTCAGCACTTTCGATTATTATTATTATATTTGTTTGACTCTCTTTACCCACAAACATTGTTAGCATGATTCAAATTAAGTGGATAATTGCTGAGTCACCATTTTACCTTGTGATACAAACTTGTAAAGATTCTGGCATTCTAGAACAAAGAGAAGAAGGAGTAAATTAGGTTATGTAGGACTTCTAAATTTCTTTTTTACTGCTCAACTTTCCTTAAAGGCAAGCCAAAAGGTAAAATCAACAATAGTGGGGCTACCTGGTTTGAATATGGGATGGAGACTTTGGAGCCTCATCTTCTCATCCTTCTTACTCTGGGCATATTCCCCTGAGATGGAATGAAACATTGGAAAAAACACAGACTGTCAGGTCAGACAGATCCAGGTTCAAACCCTGACTCCTAAAAAGTTATCACAGCTCTCACTGATGACTGCTGGCTTAGGCTAGAGCCTAATGTACACTTTTATCTCAAGACTATTCATTTTTGCTAAAATATGTGACTTTGGAAAAAATAATTAGTATTGATGAATAACTTATTGAAGTGTTTCAATATTTCGGTGAATATTTGAATTTCCTTAGTGGATATTTTATTCAAAGACCCAGATTCAGCCAATTCTACTTCCTAAAATCAAGTTATAGGGTCCTGAGTCAATAGGAATTTTAGAAATAAAGGACACAATACATGTGTTTTGAATTTACTTGTTACTTTTCCTTGCCAAGGCCTCTCTTCAGGCGAGGCCTAGCCATGGCATACACAATCTAGGAAATGTGTCAGATGACAATGTGACTTTCAAGATAGTCTGTCCATCACAGTCACCTGTAGATCAGAATTATTAGGGTAAAGGAGTGTGACCTGTATGACTGTCACTTAAAAAAATAAAAATATCAGCATGGGGTATGTAATTAGAACAAAAAGTTAGCAATAGCAAAGATGTTCCCAAGTCCTCACTGATATTATTTTTCATCCCTGTGTGAGATGAGTTATTGTGTACAGAAAAATCAAGAGTTGATTCTAGTCGGGATGGGAATTGCTGAATAAAGCTATTGAAAATTGGTCTTTTCATTTTGGTCATATTTAATAGATTCAGGTCCTGAACAAATTATAAACCTGGATTATTTTCATATAGATAGAATGGACACTGATAAGACCATGTGGTCCAGTTTTTCTATTCTGAATACATATGGTATAGGATTTAACTCAATTTCTTTAAATTCAATGACATTAAAAACAATAGCTATCATTTACTGAGCAACTACTATGGGTTGGTATCATCATCATGGCTAACATTTACTAAGCACTTGCTAAGATATTCTATATATAATCTCCAATTATTGTGGGAATTTCAATTCTCACAAAACTCTATGCTAGAAGCATATATATATTATTTACAGATGAGAAAACAGTCATGGAAAAGTCAAGGCTATTCATCCAAGGCTACGCAGGTCATGAGTATATAGTTCTGGCTCCATTAATTAGTTAATTAATTAATTAATTATTTGGCTCCATATCTTTAGATACTACATCTCCAACTTTTATAACAACCCTCCAAGGTAGGTACTTAATGTGCTCTTATTTACAAATGAAAATAGGTAGCAAAGGATGTAAATAGTTAAGTAACAAGTATTAGATGCAACCTAAAGTCAAACCCAAATAATATTTATTTATCGTACTTAAGAGAATATCTTTCTCTTCCCTCCTGTGAGGGTTTGAAGAGCCATACCCAAATAGAATTCTCCCCAAACATGTCAGTGCTGAGCTGACTGACAGAGCATTATGATTTAAAAGCTGATTTAAAAGATTTGGGGATTATAGAGAAGCATGGGAATCAGCCTATATCCTCTGCTTTAAATTTCACGGCTAACTTTATTTTGAATCTAAAAGTATGTTAAGCCATATAATTCCCTGAGTTATTTACATTCTAGTCAGGGTGACTATTGAAGGATAGTGTAATTACAGAGTACAATTTCCAAGCTGAATAAAATTGGTTGTTGTGTAATAGGTCTGCTGGGGACTGACCTCCGAAAATGCCAAAAACAAATACTTGTAAATCATGATTAGAGATAATGATATACAACACCCTGAGTTAGTATATGAAGTGAGAGGTGG
This sequence comes from Zalophus californianus, assembly GCF_009762305.2. Taxonomy (NCBI): domain Eukaryota; kingdom Metazoa; phylum Chordata; class Mammalia; order Carnivora; family Otariidae; genus Zalophus; species Zalophus californianus. Next base: position 25,518,134 of record NC_045609.1, read on the forward strand.
TCTTTAATTTGGATAGAATGTTTTCTTCTGCTATTTGTCAAACTCAGAGAAAGATTCAGAGCAGAAGTACATTTTCCTTTCTTTCCTATTTCTCAGTATAGTGCTAGAAATTTGCTACTTTTACATCACGTTCACGAGCTACATGAGGGGCAACTCTTTGGGCAACAGGTTGAAACATAGGTATTCGCTGGTGTTCAATGTCTGTGAGATTTTATTATCTGTCTGAGCGGAGAGCAGTTCTGCCGTCCAGTTCTGCCTCAGCCAACTCTAATGTCCCATCCTCCTCCTCTCTGCTCCAGTCCAACATCCACCTACCACGTCTTCGTTCAGCTTCGTGAGTAGATTCAGTGAATGGTGGGCAGGGTGCCGAGGTGTGTATGACAGCATTAGGTATTAGACGCAAAATATCAACATGGGAGGGGTTCCTGGATGTCTTCAGTCGTTAAGCGTCTGCCTTCGGCTCAGGTCATGATCCCAGGGTCCTGGGATCGAGCCCCACATCGGGCTCCCTGCTCTGCCCCCTGTTGTCTCTCTCTCTCTCTCTGTGTGTCAAATAAATAAATAAAATCTTAAAAAAATAAAAATATCAGCATGGGGTATGTAATTAGAACAAAAAGTTAGCAATAGCAAAGATGTTCCCAAGTCCTCACTGATATTATTTTTCATCCCTGTGTGAGATGAGTTATTGTGTACAATTTGTGCTTATCTGGCCCTTTCCCATGTGATCATCACTTTCAGTAACATAAGTATATAATTTTATGTTGAAATGAGGAGATCTTCACTTTTCTAAATTCATTTTCATTTTGACATCAGCCTATAGTTAATATATATATATATATTAAGATTTTATTTATTTATTTGAGAGAGAAAGAACACAAGCAGGGGGAGGGGCAAAGGGCGTGGGAGAAGCAGACCCTGGGACCCTGGGATCATGTCCTGAGTGGAAGGCAGATGCTTAATTGACTGAGCCATCCAGGTGCCCCAACATCAATCTATAATTACATTTATCTTTGTCCTTTCATCATTTCATTCCAATCTGTAGAAAGGAAGGAAGAAGTTTCAAAGACTAAATTCCCAAAGCATTTTTTTCTGGTTATCTATTGCTTTGTAACAAACTATACTAATGATACTTACCATATCTCATTGTTCTGTGGTCCAGGAACTTTGGCAGGGCTCAACTGGATGAATTTTTTCATCTCTATGTGATGTCGACTGGAAGAGCTGGTTTGATCTGGAGGGTCCAGGATGGGTTCACCCACGTGCCTAAACCCTTGGTGGGATGTCTAGAAGGCAGTTCTCAACAGGCTGCTCTCCTTCTCCATGCAATCTTGGCGTCTCTGCATGTGGTCTTTCTAGTAGGGTAGCTGGACTTCTTACATGGCAGCTCACAGCTCCAAGAGACCCAGGTGGAAATGCCAGTTCTCTTAAAGTCTAGCCTGGAATCTTTCATAGCATAACTTCTGCCATAGTCCACTGGTCAAAGCCACCAGAGATCAGCGTGGATTCAAGTGGAGAGGAAATAGACTCCACCTGTCTGTGGGAGAAATGTGAAAGAGTTTGCTGACCACAGCATATATTAATGATAAAACATGTACACATGTCCTCTAGATGCTCAGGAATGTGATGGGGCAGGAAGGGAGTTGGATAACATGGACATCTTGCTCTAGGCTTAAAGAGATTGTACTGTTCTGGGGCGCCTGGGTGGCTCAGATGGTTAAGCGTCTGCCTTCGGCTCCGGTCATGATCCCAGGGTCGTGGGATCGAGTCCCGCATCGGGCTCCCTGTTCCTTGGGAGACTGCTTCTCCCTCTGCCTCTGTCTCTCATGAATAAATAAATAAAATATTAAAAAAAGAGATTGTATTGTTTTTTAAAGATTTTATTTATTTCTTTGACAGAGAGACACAGCGAGAGAGGGAACACAAGCAGGGGGAGTGGGAGAAACAGGCTTCCTGCGGAGCAGGGAGCCCGATGCAGGGCTCGATCCCAGGACCCTGGGATCATGACCTGAGCCGAAGGCAAACGCTTAACAACTGAGCCACCAGGCACCCCAAGACATTGTATTTTGGAAAGACACTAGAGATCATCTCGTCCTACTTCTCAACTTGACAGATAAGGGAATTGGGTAATAAAACTTAAGAGATTTGTTCAGCAAACTGAATAAATTATGTGGGGAGTGAACTCAGGGCTTTTGATTTCCAGTCCAGTGTTCCTCTACAGATTTACTTCTGTGGTCGTGTTTTGTTAGTTTGTCACCAGAGTGAAGCTGCCCATTTCCATTTGTTCTCAATTTAAAAAGGAATTAATTTTGGTTTAGTTTATGGGATACATTCTCAGTTATAACAGAGACAAGGAAATAGGGGGAGTACTTGGCATATGCAGATTACTTCAGGAACCATAGTGTTAGACAGAGTATGTATGAAGAGATAGGGAAAGAAATCCTTGGCTTGTTAACTCTGAGTCCAAAGTCTTAGCTATGAATGAAGTCCTCAATTCTTTTTTTTTTTTTTAACTTGTGGTAAAATACACCTAACATAAAATTTACCATCTTTACTGTTTTTAAGTGTACAGTTTCAGAGTATGAAGTGCATTTACAATGTTGTACAACCTATCTCCAGACTCTATTCATCTTATGAAACTGACTCCATACTCATTACACAGCAATTCCCCATTCCCCCTCCCCGGGTCCCTGGCAATCACTCTTTTACTTTCTGTCTCTATGAATGTGATGATTCTAGGTATCTCCTATAAGTGGAATCATACAGGATTTATTGTGTTGTGACTGCCTTATTTCACTTAGCATAATGTCCTCAAGTTTCCTCAATATTATAACATGTGTCTGAATTTCTTTCTTTTCTAAGGCAGAATAATATCCCATTGTATGTATATACCACATTTTGTTTATCCCTTCATCCCTCAGTGGACACTTAGGTTACCTTCTTTTCACCTTTTGGTTATTGTGAATAATGAGTGTACAAATATCTCTTTGAGATCCTGCTCAAAATCAATTCTTTTGACTACAGGCCCAGAAGTAAGATTGTTGGATCATATGGTAGTTGTATTTTAAATTTTTTTAGGAGTTGCCATACTGTGTTACATAGTAGAATCATAGTGTACCACTTCCCATTCCCACCAAGGGTTCCAATTTCTCCACATCTTCTCTATTACTTGTTATTCCCTCTCTCTTTCTCTCTCTCTCTGTCTTTCTCTCTGTTTCTGGAATAGCCATATTGGTGTGTGTGAGGTAGTGTCTCGTGGTTTTAATTTGCATTTCTCTAATCATCAGTGATGTTGAACATTTTTTTATAAAGATTTTATTTGTATTTATTTATTCGAGAGAGAGAGAGAAAGTGAGAGAGAGCATGAGAGGGGAGAGGGTCAGAGGGAGAAGCAGACTCCCTGCAGAGCCAGATGCCTGATGTGGGACTCGATCCGGGGACTCCAGGATGATGACCTGAGCCAAAGGCAGTTGCTTAACCAACTGAGCCACCCAGGTGACCACTGAACATCTTTTCATGTGCTTGTTGACCATTTGTATATCTTCTTTGGAGAAATGTCAACTCAAGTTCTTTGCCCATTTTTAATTGGATTGTTTGTTGTTGTTGAATTGTAGGAATTCTTTATATATTCTGGATATTAAGCCTTTAACAGTTATATGACTTATAAATATTTTCTCCCATTCTGTAGGTTGCCTTTTTTTTACTCTGTTGATTCTGTCCTTTGATGCACAGAAGTTTTAAAATTTGATAAATTCTAATTTATCTATTTTTATTTTTATTTTCTTGCTTGGGCTGTTGGCATCATATCCAAGAAATCATTGTCAAATCCAATATCATGAAGCTTTTCTCCTATGTTTTTGTTAGAAGGTGGAGGAGGGACAGTAAAGTATCCTCCAGACTGAGAAAGCACCTTGAGATTAAAAAATGAAGGAAGGCTCTCCATATCATTTACAGAGAGTTTTATTCAGGGCAACTTACTGACAGGGGTGGATTGGGCAGATGAATGATCCAGATACCATGCCGCTCTTCTCCACCAAGTCTGAACCTTAATCCACAGCTTTTATAGAGAACAAAGGGCATTGTGGCAAGGTCAAAGGTTAGTTATCTAAAGTGGCACCACCTGAGGGCGCCTGGGTGGCTCAGTAGGTTAAATGTCTGCCTTCTGCTCAGGTCATGGATCTCCGGGTCCTGGGATCGAGCCCCATGCCAGGCTTCCTGATCAGTGGGGTGTCTGCTTGTCCCTCTCCCTCTGCCCCTCCCCCTGCTTGTGCTCTCTCTCTCTCTCAAATAAATAAAATCTTAAAAAAAATAAAGTGGCACCACCTGTGCACCAGTTATATGTACTCATTATCTAAAGTAGTGCCTTCTGTGAGCCACTTTAGGGAAGGTTAGAAAAAACCTTCCTGCATTCCAGTCAGGACATACATTAACCACCAAGGGGCCTGGAACACACAGACTTGAGGGAGGTCATTGTGTAGTCATGAACAAGATGGAGGGACAAAGATGGATAGAATCAGTGTTGTCAGCACCCCTACAGTTTTCTTCTAAGAGTTTTATAGTTTTAACTTTTTATTTAGTTAGGTCTTTGATACCATTTTGAGTCAATTTTTGTATATTGTGTAAGGTAAGGGTTCAACTTTATTCTTTTGCATGTGGATATTTTGTTTTCCCAGAGTTATTTGTTGAAGAGACTGTCTTTTCCCCATTGAATGGTCTTGGCAGCCGTGTTGAAGATCATTTGACCATACATGTACAGGTTTATTTCTGGGTTTTCTATTCTGTTCCATTGATTTATAGCTCTTTGTGGCAGCATCACATTGTTTTGATTACTGTAGCTTTTGAAATCAAAAGTGTGAGTCTTCTAATTTTCTTCTTTTTAAAGATTGTTTGGTTATTTGGGATCTCTTTAGATTCCATATGACTTTTAGGATGGATTTTTTTTTTTCTATTTCTGCCAACACTGTTGGGATTTTGATAGGGATTTTTGATTGGGATTTTGATAGGGATTGCATTAAATCCATAGATTGCTTTGGATATTATTGAATCTTAAATATGTTAAGTCTTCCAATCCATGAACACAAGATGTCTTTCCATTTATTTGTGCTGAATTTTTAACATAGACTATAAACAAAGAAAAAATGGCAGCTACTGTATACTGGAAGGAAATTCAATATTTTTTTTACTTTCTGCCTTAGTGAAAAGCAGTATTTACAGTACTAAAATTAAATGTCTGTTAACTTTATTTATGGTTAAAATAAAAACATTGTATATTAAGCTTTATTTTAAAAATATTTCCCATTAGAAACAACTTCTGAAATGTATAAACATCTATTCCTAGGAAATAAGTATTATTTGTTCCTTGTCATTTTCTACAGTTCCAAAACTATCCATAAATTACATAACATTCTGGCACTTACCCTGATATAGTCATAAATGGTGTTCACTAAAAGACTCCAAACTCTTTGAGAACGAGAACAATATCCCTTTTACCTTAGCATTTTCTCCCATACTACTCAAATATTTCTTGGTTACTGGAACCAAGGGGACAAATGAAATTAAGTGCCCACTACCTAATCATACCAGCAAACAATCTTTAATTTTCTTACCAGATCTTTCAAATCTATACCCAGTTCCAACAGAAGGGCTTAACTTTGTCTTAACCTCTGGTTCAGGGCAAATTATTTATTATTTATTTATTTAATAATTTATTTTTAATTTAAATTTTACCTGGTTAACATACTATGCAATATTGGTTTCTGGAGTAGAATTCAGTGACTCATCACTTACATACAACACCCAGTGCTCACCATTAAAAGTTCCCTCCTTAATACCCTTTTACCCATCTACCCCCTCCCCCCACCCAACTCCCTCCATCAATCCTCAGTTTGCTTTCTATCATTAAGAGTCTCTTATTGTTTATTTCCCTCTTTCCCTTCTCCTACCCCTTCCCATATGTTCATCTGTTTTCTTTCTTAAATTCCACATATGAGTGAGATCATATATTTGTCTTTCTTTGACAGACTGATTTCACTTAGCATAATACACTCTAGCTCCATCCATGTCATTGCAAATGGCAAAATTTCATTCTTTTTGATGGCTGAGTAATATTCCATTGTGTGTGTGTCTGTACATATGTATATGTGTATGTGTATATATATATATATATATATATATATATATACACACACACACACACCATAACTTCTTTACCCATTCATCAGTTGATGGATATCTGGGCTCTCTCCATAGTTTGGCTATTGTTGATAATGCTGCTATAAACATCAGGGTGCATGTACCCCTTCGAATCTGTATTTTTGTATCCTCTGGGTAAATGCTTAGTAGTGCAATTGCTGGGTCGTAGGGTAGTTCTATTTTTAACTTTCTGAGGAACCTCCATAATGTTCTTCAGAGTGGCTGTACCAGTTTGCATTTTTAGGGCAAATTTTTTTTTTTAAGATTTTATTTATTTATTTATTTGAGAGAGAGAGAGAGAGAAACAGCATGAGGGGGGAGAGGGTCAGAGGGAGAAGCAGGCTCCCCGCTGAGCTGGGAGCCCAATGTGGGACTTGACTGGACAATGTGGGACTCGGGGTTCATGACCTGAGCTGAAGGCAGTCACTTAACCAGCTAAGCCACCCAGGCGCCCCTCTCAGGGCAAATTTTTAAGTGACCACATCAGCATTTCTTCTATATTCTGGGGAGCACTAATGGGTTATCACTCATCATTCTTGGCCTACAGTTTGAAGGCCTAGGAGTGTATGTGTCAGTAATGATTCTTCTCACTTCTACTCAAAAATAGAGTATGTTGCAAGAATGCTGCGTGTTGCCCTTTGGCTTTGAAGGGGATTTTTTCTTTAAGTGCCAGAATTGTTTACTTTACTTTTAAATAATTTAAGCACTATTATAAGACAGAAAGTGGTAAAGAATTTTTTTCGGGGTGCCTGGGTGCCTCAGTCAGTTAAGTGTCTGCCTTCGGCTCAGGTCATGATCCCGGGGTCCTGGGATCGAGCCCCATGTCGGGCTCCCTGCTCAATGGGGAGTCTGTTTCTCCCTCTCACCCCACCCTCCTGCTCATGCTCTCTCTCTCTCTCAAATAAATTAATAAAATTTTTAAAAATACAAGAATCTTTTTCATGTCATCTTTCTAGGGAGATGCATGAATGCTTTTGAGTTATTATGGATACAAATGATACCGGTGCATTAAAAAGACCAGGCAAACATGAAGTTTCAAATGAAGAAAGATGTAGCTCTCTAACAAATGCCCTTATAATTTATCATAAATTAATAATAGAAAAAACAATAAAACAAATTCAACTTCCATTTTAGTTATATACCAGAAATTCCTTGGAGACTATTTTTTCTTTCTGTTTTTGCCAAAATTCTGTTTCTTCTCATTGCATCATACAATACCATCAGGGGAGAACACAGAATTTTTGAATCCCTCTTCTTACATAAACCTGAGGAAGCACAACTGCCCTCTTAAGATTCTCAAGAAGGCATTTTGACAGCTTTACCAGATAATCAATACAATACATAAATGGCGCTAGTGAAGTGCTACTCTCCTTTCCATTGCCTCGAGACACCATAAGTGTGAAACTCAATTTTTTAGATACCTACTGTTCAACTAGAAGAGGTTTGGCTATCTTCAAATTGTTAAAGGAATTGTCTATTGGAAAATTTGTTGAAAACAATGTCATAGGATGTTTGCACCTGCCTTTGTACAGAAGTCCAAGGCCCTAAATCATATTTTGGTATTATCAACCTTAAGAAGAATGCTTCTGAAATACTTTTCCTTTCTCTTATTTTCTCTGGTGGCACTCATATACTTCTAAGGAATGGAAAACCTTGGAATTTTAGGTTCTTCAGTAAACAATTGATGAGAAGGAATAGGGGGTGAAGAGCAGACAACAGGAAGGATACAGAAGTGGCCAGTGAAACAAAGGGTTCATCCTGGATGAGACAGAATTGAGGAACAGACGCATTTTCACCACCTGCAGGAAAACCACCATTCTGCTGCTCAGTCTGAAGGTCTATTTTCCCACCAAAATGAATACTCTGAGCTTCTACAACTCCTCTCATTTAGAGGAATTGAGTCAAGTTCATGAAGGGATGAGTAGAGAGAGGCAAATTTGTTTTATCATAAGTTCTAGCCCTGGTGACTTCATAGCAACAGTCTGAAAGTTTATGTTGAGAAGAGTTTCTAAGTAATGTCCAGACTCATGGTAATGGGCTGACTAACAATAACTGTATACATGGGGGAGGGTGGAGAGGTGTTATGCATGAACGTATTTGCTATTCTTGGTTCAGGCTACCACGTTAGGAGTTTAAGTACCATGGGAGGAAAGAGCAAAGTCCACTGAGAGCATATATATGAGAGCATATATATATATATATATATATAAAATTTCTTTCCTATAGAATTTAAATATATCTTTCCTCAGTATGTTTCAACACTTGTTAACTATTTAGGGAGGTTGAATTTTGCTTATTTAATTTTTAAACCCTGAGGTAAAAAAAAGTTTAAAAATGCCTTTATTCATCCCCAAAAACCACTTGGTTTCATTTTCTTCTGTAGTGTGTACAAAGCAGACTGTGGGGAAAACCTTTGGTACAACCAGCCTGTTTTATACATATTCACAAGTCCATTCAGAATGAAATACATACTATGAACGATTGTACTTAGTTTCATTTTTTTAAAGAACCAATCCTTATGTCCACATAATTAAATCTAATTACTTTTAATTGCAGTCCTTCTAAATATCAAAGAATTACCTGCACCTCGAAGGTTCTTGAAATTTTTTGAAATTGCCCTTTTAAAAAAAGGATCACGGGGTGGCTGCTGGAAGGTTTTCTTCTCGATTTACAACTCGGGCATAGATTTAAGGAGAGTGTAATTACCAGATACAATCCCTAAACAGAATTGAATTGCTTCTTGGATGCCAAGCTTGTTGCATCTGACCTTCAACAGGAACAAAACAACACTGCAGCTCTGTGTCCTTGTTAGATTTCGGCAGGATCCAATTTTTTTCTTCTTCTGGGCAGAAGTGGGAATCAGAAAGCCTGTGTTGCTTGTCCTTTGGTAATTTTCATCTACTTGGTCAGAGGACCAGAAATCCTACTTATCATGGCTCTTCCTTAAAACCAAAAGAAAACTTATTAAAAGAGCAATTCTGGAAGATCCACAATAAATCAGTTGTTCTGGAAATTGAACCAGTCCAACAGCCTCTAAATCAACCACCTACTTGTTCTTTTCTGAAGAGAACAAAGATCATTTACTGTCTCTGAGGTTACAGTGGGAGATTGACCACAGAAAACCCTAAATCAGGAAATAGGGTCACCTCTCCCAGGTTAGTTCATATTCCAGAAACAGTCATATCTGATTCCTCTACTTCACTCTGCAAAATACAATTTGTTTCCTGACATGTTTTGTTGTTTTATTCATCCCTCACCAATTAGTACATATAATAAGCATTAGGTGGTTATACCCGTTCTTTTACTGGAAGTGGGCATTTTGTTATATTTAACATCCTAATTAGTTTTTGGATAATTAGCTGGCTAGGTGGGCAGAAAAATTCTACAAAAATCCGTTGGCCGGCGGGATTTTTAGGCCAGCAATTTTAACTGCCTACACACATGCATAACACACCACGTGCATGCTTGCATGTACATGCATACACACAATTCTCTGGATTCCTTCATATCATACAAAAGAGGCCAAAATAAAATACATTGCCTACCAACATCCAGGTTTCTAATTGCTTTTCTGAGGCTGAGAACGAGAGCAGGTGAGGTGTTTGTAGGCATCAGATTAGAGGATGTGCATTTACCTGTCCTTTCTCAATTGTCATCATCTCTGCATAACTCCTTCACCTGCTCACCCACTTCTCTGCCACTGCACCCCCATATCATTCCACTCATACTTAATGAAGGTAATTGACTTTGTTCTTTGTGAATAATTGTTTTCACCCTCTTTTATAAACACAGGCATACACACGCTCCTGAGTTTGTTTGTTTGTTTTCCTTTTAACTTCAGTGCACATGACAAAAGGTGAGGCATCTGACAGGCAGCCAGCCACCTGTGAGGATCATTTTTAAACAAATCGTGCAGTAGAAAATTAGTCCAAATGTAGACATCACAATATAACCCCAGAAAGCATTCACAAATGTGGATTATGACAATTCTGATGACCCTGACCCATTGGTCAGTTGGTTCTGGTCAGAGTGAAATGATTTGCCTTGTGACAACAACAAAAAATTAGCCACTTTATATTTTGGGAATGAAAGGCGGCCCTTAAGATTAGAAGGGCCTTTCTGGCACTTGCGTTTTCTCTTGGCAACCGTCTACTCCTCACCAACCTTTGTAACAGATGAATGAGGCTCTTCTCGTCCTGGTGTCTGTCCACCGGTCCCAGCCCCACCTCTCCCAACCTGGTCCGAAGCAGGTCATACTTCACTAGGCTGAAGCACTCTCCAGATGAGCTGCACTGCTCTTGCCCTCCCTAGGCCTTCACAGGTGCAGTTTGCATCTGGCCTTGCTCAGTTGGAAAATTCCCAGTTATTCATTTACATGCACCTTGTGTGTTACCTCTTCTGTGAAGATTTCCCAGATCCACTTACCCTCCTACACCAGCGAGGCAGAATGAAGAACTTCTGTCTCCCCACAGTCTCCATCCCCTGTGGGAAAGGCCCACCTCTTTTCCTACACCAGGGCTCTGAGAGAGAAGCAGCTGCTTCTGACCATCAGTCATCCCCAGCACCTGTGACACGTGTAACATATTAGGTCATCCATAAACAGCTGTAGAACAAAAGAGATGATTTCCTACCTCTGCAGATTTTCATTTTCTTGTGGGTCAAGACCATGGTTTGTTTAATTCTCCTTTATATGAACCAGCAAAGTGACATTTACCTAAGTACCTAATTAATGTTGTTGCATTTCATTGTGAAGGAGTGGCAAAAACTCAAGAACCAGGAGTCAAGAGCATAGGGTTCTATCCCTTCTTGGCCAATACTTCAATAGGCAAGTCAGGGTATGTGATAGAACTTTTCTGAACATCAGTGTCCTTTTATGAAAAATGGAGAGCGACCACATATTTCCTATTTACCTTACAGGCCTTGTATGAAGATCAAACACATTTTCTAAGTTGGGAAGTGCTTTGTGAAGCAAGACGCAGTATGATGTAATGAGAATGAGATCATGCTCTGGAATCAACGGACTCCCTTACTTTTTGACTGTATGATCTTGGGCCTCGATTCCCCGAACTGTAAAATGGGGATAATGATAGTATCTGCTTCATGAGGTTGCGGCAGAGTTTAATCTGTGTAAAGCACCTAGTACAGTAACTATAAATAGTAAGTCCTAACAAGTGGTAGTTTTTTTATAAGACTCAGGAAGTGACAGATGTTGGCAGGGATGCGGAGAAAGGGAAACCCTCCTACACTGTTGGTGGGAATGCAAGCTGGTGCAGCCACTCTGGAAAACAGTATGGAGGTTCCTCAAACAGTTGAAAATAGAGCTACCATATGATCCAGCAATTGCACTACTGGGTATTTACCCCAAAGATACAAATGTAGAGATCTGAAGGGGTACGTGCACCCCGATGTTTATAGCAGCAATGTCCACAATAGCCAAACTATGGAAAGAGCCAAGATGTCCATCGACAGATGAATAGATAAAGAAGAAGTGCTATATATATATATACAATGGAATATTATGCAGCCATCAAAAGGAATGAAATATTGCCATTTGCAACGATGTGGATGGAACTGGAGGGTATTATGCTGAGCGAAATAAGTCAATCAGAGAAAGACATGTATCATATGATCTCACTGATATGAGGAATTCTTAATCTCAGGAAACAAGCTGAGGGTTGCTGGAATGGTGGGGAGTGGGAGGGGTGGTCTGGCTGGGTGATGGACATTGGGGAGGGTGTGTGCTATGGTGAGCGCTGTGAATTGTATAAGACTGTTGAATCACAGACCTGTACCTCTGAAACAAATAATACATTATATGTTAAAAAAAAAAAAGATAACAGGAAGGGAAAAATGAAGCAGGGGAAATTGGAGGGGGCGATGAGCCATGAGGGACTATGGACTCTGAGAAACAAACTGAAGGTTCCAGAGGGGAGGGGTTGGGGGGATGTGTTAGCCTGGTGATGGGTATTAAGGAGGGCATGTACTGGGTGTTATACGCAAACAATGAATCATGGAACACTACATCAAAAACTATGATGTAATGTATGGTGATTAACATAACATAAAAAAGGATTATAGCTTAATAATTTATATAAATATAAGATGTTATTAATACTCATTGATGAATTATTGTTCTTCCTTTAAGACCAATAAGAAGAGCCTCCCAGATCTGGAAATGAGAATGCCCTACTCTCTCTTTCCCTTTCACGGCCTCTCCTCCAGCCAGCTTTAGATGCTGTTGTCACCAGCAAGATAGTTCACAGCAGATGACCCAGCCAATTCCCTTTCTAGAGTGGGGCATGCCATGTGGACAGCATAGTCTCCAGCTCTGCCCAGTTTTCTTCCCTCAGAAATATCCCACTTAGGAGATGAGAGCCCTGTGACATATAGGAAACATATCTAGACAATTCCCAGGAATGGTCTGTTGCATTTCGATGTGCTGTTGCTTGCCATCTATGGCCCCAGACAACTGCCCTAGGCAGCTCTGACTGGTAAATTTTCTAGGATTTTTTTTCTACTTTCCCCAAGCTAAGAAACAGCTTTTTTCCTTGTTAAATTCATCCAAAGCAAAATTAATATACCTTAATTAAAGACTTGAGGATAACATAAGGCAATTGCAAAAAGAAAACATGAAATTCACTAGTCTGAAGATTTATTTGATATGACCCTTCACAAGTGTCCTTTATAAGCCATCTGTCTCCTAAACCCTGGCTTAGGAGAAAAGTCTCATTTCCCTCTCTCAGATAGGAGATGCTTTGATCATGTCCCCACTGCTCCTTGGAGTTTAGACTCCGGTTTCCCAGGACAAGTTAGAACACAAGCCTTCATATCATCTGGCACTGCCCTCATCTCCACCTATAGGGTGTTGGGCAGTGCACTCTCCAAAACCTGCATCCTTCAGGCTTAAAGGCTGCCGTGTGTGACACATTAGTCTAAATTTATATTTTTGGGGGAAAAAGGCTCTGCAAATCACAGTTCTTCCAAATACACCCCTACTTTTTATCTCTGGGTGAAATACACATCTACCTGTCTAAAATGCCTCTCAAAGTTGTTAATTTTAAAAGAAGGGGGGGATGGGGCCCCTGGGTGGTTCAGTTAAGCTTCCAACTATTGATCTCAGTTCAGGTCTTGATCTCTGGGTTGTGAGTTCAAACCCCACGCTGGGCATGGAGCCTACTTAAAAAAAAATTAAAAGAAAGGGAGGGACTTAACCTAGAGGACACAGTCTAGCTTACTTCTAAGTAGACGCTCCTTGTGACCACTTTACTTCCTCCATCACTTTGAAATCAAGATTCAGAATCCATCCCCAGAAACAGAAAAATGTTCTGGGAGCTTGAAAAGGGCAGCTTGTCACTCCTTCATTCCTCTATGGAGAACGAAATTTTACCATCAAAAACCAGGGACAGTATCAAGCAATTAAACCTGTCATCTAATTCGGAATAAAAAAACAAGCTCAGTACCAATTATTTCCTCATGTGTTTTTAATTGGCAATGATTTTAGATGGTCCTTACATAAAAAAAATGGCCTAGGGAATGTATTCAAACACTCTTGCCGTTTTAATATACCCAATAACAGGAAGGGCTTAAATACAGCCTTTTCTCTGATATTTCGGGGAATTTTTTTAAACAAGACACATTGAGAAAGCCGAAAACAATGAGACCCATCAATTAAAACCTGTTGCTTCCCAAAGTTTATCGTCAGGGAAAGATGGAAAAATAGTAGTGTAGGATGTGAATTGCCCGTGGATGAGAATGAACTCTGGCTGGAAGACGGGGTAGTGGGAGGGGCTTGGATCTGAATCCGGCTCTGCTGCTTTGCTAGCTGTGGGTCCTGGAGGAAGTTATTTAACCTCTCCTTGCGTAAACCTCCTCTATGAAATGAGGATAATGGACGTAACTGCATAACAGGGTTGTGATGAGATTTAAGACAGAAGGTATACATAAAGATGATATATATGCTGGCACAATGCCCAGCACGAACCTCAGGGCTCCAAACGCTTAGCTGTCGTTGACATCATTATTGCTGCGGCTGTGGTTCTTAAGACAACAAAAAAACCTGGCCCAAAGCAAAAGAAACTCATTGCTCTGGTTGGTCAGACACTCTTCCTTTCCGTGATACTTCCAAATCCACTTCTACTCAAATAATCGCATGAATGGAGTGTTCTGAATGGGGTAAAACCAAGTCCTGCTTTGGAGTAATATGCCTTCTCCTCGAAGGCTGGAAAACAAAACAAAATAGGGCAAAACAAAAGCAGCAAGCTTCTTCTGAATCTTTTGGAACTGGTTCGTGCCACCTTGTGCATATCTTCTTTAAAATTCCACTTCGTATTTTTTTATGCCCTTTGAAGTTCATATAAAATCAATATGTAGAAATCAGCTTCATGAGTATTGAATTTCTGTAAAACATTTCTGTTTGGAATTCGAGTCTCAGGAGGCACTGATCCATGCTTTTTATTAATATTAGAATAAATGAATGTGGTGCTTTATTATACTTGTTGAATAGTGGCTAAAAGACCATGAAAAATCCAAATAATCCAGGAGCGGCTGTCTTCAAGTCCCCTGGGAAGATGAGGGCCGGCTTGCTAAGAGCCTTTAAAGACCAACAGGTGCTAAGAAATTTGTTTTGACCCATTAAATTTATATTGGCTTCACAGCTTTCAAGACTCTCCTGCTGTCAGCCATTGCTGCAGGCTGGAAATGATTAAGTTTTCATGCATATGTTAAGTGGGGCAGATGATTAAAATGAGAAAAAACAAGATACTAGATGGTTCCACCCTGGCTCTTGCTTTGCTGCTTGTTCAATACTGTGTACGACTAGCATTCTCTTGTTGGTATAGAGCAAACGGCAGAGAGATCTGCGTGGAGTTTACTGCCCTTGTGGAAGAGTCTTGGGGACTTGGGAGAGGCCCCTCCTCCAACATCACCCAGCGAGCTCTAAGTAAGTGAGAGGTCATGAAGGTATCTCCATAGTTAGCTCCAGCTCACTGCTTCAGCACAGCGATGGCGTCTTGATGAGAAAGTCTGCTGGAAGTAGGAGCTACAGATGCAAAGCAGTACATCAAAGCGAGGCTTCCTGGGCTGGGCAGTGAGTGAGAGCAGGGCTGCGCTGGGGAGGAGCCGGCAGGAACCGGATAGACAGTAAGTCTAATATGGATATAAATGTTTGAGGTTTTGAATGGACTGTATAAATGGACCACATGCTCCCATTATGACGCGGTTGGGTGCTGCAACTACCTTCGTCTTTACTGCTGCGTAACATTGCAAGATGCAGCTGTTGGGGCCCTGGTGGCAGATGGCAGATGGTGGTCACACGCTTTCCAGAACCACCAGTTTTGGAAGAATCAAAAAAGTGGTTTCATCAACTGTTGAGACCCTTTAAATTCACTCTTCCTCCAAACACTAATTTTCACAGAAACAAAATTAGGTAAATGCATTTCCTTTCAATAGCTGGGGCTGATTTATGTCCCTTCGGTGGGCACACAGGCACATAATCAGCGATATGATGTTAAATCCTGCAAAATAAAATTATTTAAATTTTTATTTTCAATAAAAATTTTTTGTCTGTGTGCCTAAACTAACTGAAAATCCTTGGTGAATTTCTTGATTTGGAAAATGCATTAATACCATCTGTCTTAGTCCTTTTGGGCTGCTATATCAAAATACCACAGACTGTAGCTTATAAACTACAGAAATTTGCTTCTTGCAATCTGGAGCCTAGCAAGTCCAAGATCGAGGTGCCATCAAGGTGCCAGCATGATTGTGTTCTGGTCAGGGACCTCCTCCTGGTTCATGACTTGTGCTTCTCTCTGTGATCTTACATGGTAGAAGGGGTCAGGGATCTCTTTTGTAAGATCACTAATCCCATTCATGAGGGCGCTGCCCTCATGGCCATCTTACTTCCCATACCATCACCTTTGGGGATTAGGATCTTAACATACAAATTTGGAGGGCAAGAAGGTGGGAAGACCCATTCAGATTGTGGCACCATCTTTTCATATTAGAATTCTGCTTCTCATAAAAGCTCATCCAAAGTAAAATAAGCTTCAGAATTAAGAAAGATGAGAATTAACCAAATAGGGTGTTAATTTTAGTGAAGAAATAAATTCAAATGACAGAATGAAGAATAGAAATGAATATAAATATACTTTCAAATGGACCCTAGACAATATTTATTAAATTCAATATGGAGCTCATAAATCATAGTTTGGTCACATATTGGTCAATGCTACCCCATTCTTAGCTTTTCAGTTTGGATAGAATTGCCTACATAGCTAATTCCAGGGGTGGGGCTGGCTGGTGTAAGCCCTTGTGTACGTCCCATCTCCTAGCCACAGCAATGGGTGAAGAGATTCGATTCAGGTCAAACAGTTGCAGGAAAAAGTTTGACAATAATTCCATGAAAGAAATTGACTTTCTTCCTCCCTCTTCCGTGAGAGATGCTTGTTCTTCCTCTGTAGGCTGTGGTGATCATGTGAGGCCTCCAACAGTTTTCTGGAAGGCAGCCAACCATTAAGTATAAAGCTGATGCACAGAAGGACAGAGCTGAGAGCAGGACACACGCTTCTTTTTTTCTGTTTTCTTTTTAGCTTAACCACATACCCCAGTAGCGGGGCTGCTGTGGGACTAAACTGGCTTATTTTGGGTGCTATTATTGTTGCCATTCCAAACTAGCTTTTCAATAAATTCATTATTCATTTTTAAGGAAGCAGTGGTTTCAAAAGCTTAATAAATGCTGCTCTACTTCATATACCACTGGATTCTATAAAACATCGCTGGATTCTCTAATCAATCCTCTCTGTGTTATTCATTAGAGCATCAAGTTTACCCTTTCCTTGTGAGGAAACTGGGCACTCGTCTTTGCCCTAAAACAGTGGGGAAATCAATGAGAGGAGAAAATAGTTTTTCCCTTAAGTACTGTATCTATGTATTTCAGGACAAATCAAATCATTTGGAAAATCAAATCACTGTAAAAACAAGGTATATCTGCTTACATGGATGCCACACTAAAGGGAATGGTGTCTTCGGTTATTTACAGTTCTTGGGCTCTGTATTCTTCTAGAAAAAATAATGGAATTCTTCAGTCCTGTCCGATTCCACCTTATACTTTTATAAAGTCTAGCTCCTTTAATAATTACTGACGAAATGACCAGAGGACACCCTGGAAATGAGTAGCTTGCTAACAATTAGTCAAACTAATGTTGAAACATCTTCTATTCCGTTCTTTTAAAGCTTTCATGCCCTCATAGGCATGCATAAATTGAAAGAAATAGCTCCTTTTGTTTCTACAACATATTTACAAGCTTTGAAATATGAAGTCCAAATTTATATGCAAATTTTACCATTTCAACAATGTTTTTATTAGATTTTCTAGAACTTGTTATTTGGAAAATAATTATAGATTTCTTTCTTAGTTTGCTACATTGAAATTGTAGTCCTATAAAAAAATCCAATAAGTTCACTTACATTCCTAAATATCTCATTTAACTGTCAGGCAACTTATAAATCCACATTTTTTAGGGGTGTTGGGGCGGCTCAGTTGGTTAAGTCTCTGACTCTTGATTTTGGCTCAGGTCACGATCTTAGGGTTGTGAGATTGAGCCCTGTGTGAGGCTCTGTGCTCATCAGAGAGTCAGCTTGTCCCTCTCTCTCCCCTCTGCCCCTCCCCCTCTGTGCTGGGCATGGAGCCTGCTTAAGATTCTCTCCCTCTCCCTCTACCCCTCCCCCACAAAAGAAAAAAAAGTAAAGTTCTATTATAAATCCACACTTTTTAGCATGTTACTTCCCTAATATTTAAAAAATTTTCAGTTGACATTCTATCAAATGTGTCTAATTATATACATTTTATATTTGATTGAAACATCACAAGCAAATGTTAAACTTTTTCAGATTAGAGTAGTTTAGAAAATTTGGAAATTTTAGTTAAAAAATGTAAACCCTAACTCATTACTAGAATAATTTTCAACAGAACGTATACCAAGGGCATAGTTATATTGAGGTATAAGACAAGTAGAACACCATTAAAAGAATTTAAAATTTTAAGGACAATTTTATTCTTCTGAAGAGCAACAGAAATGTTTCCAAACTTTTCATCAGGATTTATATCAATATCAACTGTATTGTAAAAAATTGTCTAACCTTTGGAATCAAGGCAGGGTATGTGTGTAATAAAATGGAGAACATAACAATTATTTTTGTTGTGAGGGAGTATTTAGATTAACTACTTAAGTATTTAGATTAACTACTATGAGACTCCCAAAAGGCATACAACTTCTAGAGAGTTCCAGGCATTTCTGGGACTACATTCTAATAGGAGGCTGTTTGAACTGGGAGATTACATTTGGTACCTCATGGGCCTGGGGCTGAAAAGGGGAGAAAGAGATTAATAGTAACTCTTTTATACTCTTCTATATTCTTTGATCTATTGCAATGAATATGTATTACTTTGGAAATAGAAAGTGAAAACAATAAACAAGTGGGCAGCAGAAGCTGCGTAAAAGGTGCTAGTTAGAATTTTGTTTCATCGACAGATGCTGGTGGGGATGCAGAGAAAGGGGAACCCTCCTACACTGTTGGTGGGAATGCAAGCTGGTGCAGCCACTCTGGAAAACAGTATGGAGGTTCCTCAAACAGTTGAAAATAGAGCTACCATATGATCCAGCAATTGCACTACTGGGTATTTACCTCAAAGATATAAATGTAGGGATCCGAAGGGGTATGTGCACCCCAAAGTTTATAGCAGCAATGTCCACAAGAGCCAAACTGTGGAAAGAGCCAAGATGTCCATCGACAGATGAATGGATAAAGAAGAGGTGGTATATATACACAATGGAATATTATGCAGCCATCAAAAGGAATGAAATATTGCCATTGCAACGACATGGATGGAACTGGAGGGTGTTATGCTGAGCGAAATAAGTCAGTCAGAGAAAGACATGTATCATATGACCTCACTGATATGAGGAATTCTTAATCTCAGGAAACAAGCTGAGGGTTGCAGGAATGGTGGGGGATGGAGGGATGGGGTGGCTGGGTGATGGACATTGGGGAGGGTGTGTGCTGTGGTGAGCACTGTGAATTGAATAAGACTGTTGAATCACAGACCTGTACCTCTGAAACAAATAATACATTATGTAAAAATAAAAAAAAGGAAGAAGATAGCAGGAAGGGAAAAATGAGGGGGGGAATAGGAGGGGGAGACGAACCATGAAAGACTATGGACTCTGTAAAACAAACTGACGGTTCTAGAGGGGAGAGGTGTGGGGGGATGGGTTAGCCTGGTGATGGGTATTAAAGAGGGCTCATTCTGCATGGAGCACTGGGTGTTATATGTAAACAATGAATCATGGAACACTACATCAAAAACTAATGATGTATAACACCCAGTGTTATAGGCAAACAATGAATCATGGAACACTGCACCAAAAACTAATGATGTAATATATGGTGATTAACATAACAATAAAAAAATAAAAAAATAAAAAATAAATAAATAAATAAATAAAAACTAATGATGTAATGTATGGTGATTAACGTAACATAATAAAATTAAAAAAAATTTTGTTTCATACATGTATTAGGTTTCCAAGAACTCATGTGACTTTGAGTCCTTATTAAGCATTACAAAGTGAAACAGGTTAGGACTACACAGTGACCAAAAAATGGAATTAATGCCTAACATCCTCGATGTTTCCAGATGTCTGGGTGCTACAGTCCACGGAGACATTGGTGGTGGGGCTGACTACAACATGATGTCCACCATCCTGGGACACTATGTAGTGTAAAAAGAGCAACTTGATCCACTCACCAGTAGTTTAAACTTCAGCTGGGCAGTATTGCTGTGACCATACTAGTGAGGGTAATTAACTGTACTGTGATGAACAAATCTGTTATAGGTTGAGTTGTGTCCCCTCCAAAAAAAAGATAGGCTGAAGTCCAGATTTGCAGCACCTGCAAATGTTACCTTATTTGGAAATTGGGGCTTTGCAGATTAATCAAGTTAAGTTAAGGTCAGTGGAGTGGGTCCTAACCTGATGTGACTGGCTGTATGGTCTATGCTGGATAGCTAGTTTGTGCCAGCACATCCTGAAAGCCTCTGTTAATCACTATCTTGACAGTGTAGCAGTCCTGTCCTCCCTCTGTATTCCCATCAAGCAGAATGTGCCGAAGAATGTGTTAGTCACTGTTCAAGGTCAGGAGCTCCCGGGATGGCCAACCCTGGAGTATCTCCCTTGTAACGAAGAGTGTTCAGGTGGCAGGCCTTGATCTTAGAAATTCTGGCCATGCAGGGAGGGGAAGGGCCACTGATAGTCGCTTGGCTAAGTTGCTAGGATATAAAAACTTGTTGCATGTAGATCCCAGCAGTGGATGCTTTGTCCAGTCAGCTGCTCCTGGATTCTTTGTATGTAAGCTCCCCCAATAAACCTGTGCCTTGATTGCTATCTCTGGGTCTCTTCTTTGGCCTCACTGGACCATCGCCCACCCTAGGCTTAGAGTCTTGTGGGGTGCAGCTGCACACCGGCGTCCTTATGAGGAGAGGGAAATCTGGACACAGAGAAACACAAAGGGAGAGAACTCCATAAGCAGATGGAGGCAGAGATTGAAGTTATGCAGCTGCAAGTCAAGGACGACGGGTGACATCAGAAGCTGGTAAAGGCATGGAAGAAATTCTCCACTAGACCCTTTAAGAGAGAATGGTCCAGCCAACACCTTACTTTTGGATTTCCAGCCTCCAGAATTGTGAGGCAAGAAATTTCTATTTAGAGTCACTCACTTTGTGGTACTTTATTATGGCAGTCCTAGGAAACAGAACAAAACCCAAATATATTGCCAGAGAGAAAAGGAAGAAAATTTAACATGACCAAGAGGAACCCCAATATTGCCAAAACTACATGACCAGTTATTCAAATCTTATACTTAACGATATTTCCAGAATGATGCTCAGGAGAGCGACAGAGCAAGTACACAAGCCACTGTGGAAAATTGTGTTAACATTTAATTATTATACTGGAGAATGTCTTGAGAAGGTTATTCTTTAAATTTTTTATTGTTAATCATCATACATTACATCATTAGTTTTTTTCTTTTAATTTTTTTATTGTTATGTTAATCACCATACATTACATCATTAGTTTTTGATGTAGTGTTCCATGATTCATTGTCTGTGTATAACACCCAGTGCTCCACGCAGAACGTGCCCTCTTTAATACCCATCACCAGGCTAACCCATCCCCCCACCCCTCTCCGCTCTAGACCCTCAGTTTATTTCTCAGAGTCCATAGTCTCTCATGGTTCATCTCCCCCTCCAATTTCCCCCCTTCATTCTTCCCTTCCTGCTATCTTCTTCTTCTTTTTTTTTTTTTTAACATATATTGTATTATTTGTTTTAGAGGTACAAATCTGTGATTCAACAGTCTTGCACAATTCACAGCACTCACCATAGCACATACCCTCCCCAATGTCTATCACCCAGCCTCCCCATCCCTCCCACCCCACCCCCACTCCAGCAACCCTCAGTTTGTTTCCTGAGATTAAGAATTCCTCATATCAGTGGGGTCATATGATATATGTCTTTCTCTGATTGACTTATTTCGCTCAGCATAACACCCTCCAGTTCCATCCACATCATTGCAAATGGGAAGATCTCATTCCTTTTGATGGCTGCATAATATCCCATTGTATATATATATATACCACTTCTTTATCCATTCATCTGTTGATGGACATCTTAGCTCTTTCCATAGTTTGGCTATTGTGGACATTGCTGCTATAAACTCTGGGGTGCACGTACCCCTTCGGATCCCTACATTTGTATCTTTGGGGTAAATACCCAGTAGTGCAATTCCTGGATCATATGGTAGCTCTAATTTCAACTTTTTGAGGAACCTCCATACTGTTTTCCAGAGTGGCTGCACCAGCTTGCATTCCCACCAACAGCGTAGGAGGGTTCCCCTTTCTCCGCATCCCTGCCAACATCTGTTGTTTCCTGACTTGTTAATTTTAGCCATTCTGATGGGTGTGAGGTGGTATCTCATTGAGGTTTTGATTTGGATTTCCCTGATGCCGAGCAATGTGGAGCACTTTTTCATGTGTCTGTTGGCCATTTGGATGTCTTCTTTGGAAAAATGTCTGTTCATGTCTTCTGCCCATTTCTTGATTGGATCATTTGTTCTTTGGGTGTTGAGCTTAAGAAGTTCTTTATAGATTTTGGATACTAGCCCTTTATCTGATACGTCATTTGCAAATATCTTTGAGAAGGATATTCTAAATTGCAATAAGATATAGGTTTGCAAAAAACTTCAGCAAAACCCAAAAATGATTGACAGTTTACAGTTTTCTGATGTTTGGTAATCAGCTTGCTTGCATCCAAATATTTTGATGTTATTTTCCCAAACCAAAAATCTGGTCACACTTTCTGCAGTGAGAAGGAAGTTTTCCATTTAAGGAAGCAACAATAGTGGTGAGGCACAGAGTAGTGAGGAGAAAAATCAGGAGCATGGTGATCATTAAATGGGTCAGGAGTGGGCTATCTGCATAGTTTTAGAGGGATACAGGACTTTCATAAAAGTGACCATTGTTACTAATTAAAAACATTAGCTTTGTGTTTTACTTACCAGAGCAGAAATGTATAATTCTATAATATTACTGCTATCTTTATCTACTAAAGATGTTGCTATTTTCTTGTTTATTTGCTTGGTTGAGTGATTTAAAGCCAGGGCAATAAATGCTCTCTCAAGAGTACTTCTGAGTTAAATGCATTAACAAGTAATTTACTAATGAATTGGATCATAATTATATAAATATGGGGTTGGGGTGGGGGGGCTTTATCAAGCTGGTGATCAGCTAACTCGTTAAAGTGCTTCACAAGAGGGACGCTGTGGGAGGTTGAAGGCTATATATCATGTGCAGACAACCTCACATTTATGAGCTACTTACTCTCTGGGATGAATGTAGAAAAGCCAGCCCATGACAATAAGCAGACATGTCAGGTGGTAGTGGGAGTAAGTTCCACGGAGTGGAGGGGAAATGTGCTCCTTTGATGTTATCTGATGGGCCAACTCAGTCCTCAGGGCTCTGCCCTTATCCAGTGAGACTCTAACATAGGGTACCCATGAGGAATATATTTGCAGCTTCCCATTCTGTGAGTTCATTGTTTGCACAGACTACTGGATTTCTTTCAAGTTGTATTTCTCCACAAAGTCATAGGTCTCATGAGCATAGCTTTACACCATGAATGGACCCGAATAACTTAAGGTTTTAGGAACACTACTACCCTGGTGCATAGACAACTGCAAAGCCATTTTTATGATGTGGTCACAGTGAACTTAGGGGAGTAAGGGGAAAAAGTCTGGAAAACAAACAACGACTCTTATCCCTCTGAACTGTAGTCACTCAATTTCCTTTGCTCTCCACAGTGGATGCTCACTGTAATTTTTCCTCATCATCGGCTCATCACTTATATCTGGCTTTTGCTCCTATTACTCTAACGACATCTCATTTTTGGTGGACCACGTGATCACCTAGTTGCTCGATCCTATGATCTTTTCCAGTCCTCACTTTCCTGACTTTTATAATACCACTTGGTACTATTCAGCAACACTTCTGCCCTCTTAGCTCCCACAAATTGGATGAATATCAATCTCCTCCCATCTTTCTCCAGCGTTGGTATCTTCCCTTCTTTAGCCTTTGAATGTAGGGTCTCCCTGAGGTGGTCCTCAACTCTGGCATCCTCTAGAGACAGATGTGAGGTAGAAGGAGAGAATAAGCCTATGGGTAGAGGGGTTCTGACTCTGAAACTTATAATTGCAGGGGGTGGAGAACAAGAGAGCAAGAGAGGCAGTAGGGAGAGAGAGAAAGAGAGAGAAATTTGAATAGGGTCCTCTTCCGTTCACCATTCATCTCCATAAGCATATGCCTGGGAGTGTGGGAGCAATGCATCTGTTATCTCTTTAGTTGGATATGTGCCCAGTCATCTCTTATGTCATGAGTATCTCTCAGTGCTGAGTGTGGTCCCAGTGTTTAAATGGTAAAGAAGTATTTATTTTTTTAAGTTAAAATGTGGTCCTTAAACTTCTCCATCTGGGGTTCTATTAAAGAAGCAAATGCTGGCTGGGCTGGATTCACTGAAGGCCAGTACTGTACCGTCTTAATGGAAGACGTAAGGCATCCCAAGGGTGTTTTTCATGCTATAAGATATTCATTGACTTTAACACTTAACCCCCTGCATAAGATGAAATGTTACTGACTTTAAGTAATTTACTCAATGTCTCTGAAGCACAGCATCAAAATGTGCTCCCTGTGGGTTGTAATCAGTTTATAATGCTCCCTTAAAATGTTGCAGAACATCCCCACAACCTGGAGAAACTTTTTTTGTAACCATCTGTAGGTTTTGAACTTTACTATTTTGGTACAATTTTAAATTTACAGAAAAAAATCAAGTATAGTACAAAGCATTATCATTAAGCTCTTTATATTTTCTCTTTTTAAAAAAGATTTTATTATTTATTTGACAGAGCGAGGGTGAGCCAGAGAGAGAGAACAAGCAGGGGGAGGGGTAGAGGGAGAGGGAGAAGCAGGCTCCCCGCGGAGCAGGGAGCCCGATGCAGGGCTTGATCCCAGGACCCCAGGACCATGACCTGAGCCGAAGGCAAATGTTTAACCAACTGAGCCACCCAGGTGCCCCAATCCCTTTATATTCTCTTAATATTTTCCTATATTTGCTTTATCTCATTTACTATACGTACAGATTACATATATAATGCAGGTATATATACACACACATGTATAATATATGAATGTGTATATATAGTGTAATATATGTGGTTACATGTATATAATAATAGACATTTATATATAATTTATAATACATATAATTTATATAGTTATAATAATATACATAATATATAGCACATACGTCTTCCCAATTCTGTACTCAGTGACTTCTCATTGGTATCCTAAAATTGGCCATGGTGGGAGCATTTACAGCACAGAAATAAACAAACACTACAAACTGGGGTTTTGACTTACCGTTATTTGTTTCCAGAGAGCTGGTTTACCAGTATTACAACTGCCTTTAACTCTAAATAGTTCATGTCCTTAGGAATAACGACATTCTCTTCCCTAACCACAGTAGAAAAACCAACATCAGAAAATTTAACACTGATAAAATGCCGTTACATAATCCAAGTGTATATTAATTTACATCAGTGGTTCTAATAAAGTCCTTTATAACTATTGCCCCTCCTGGTCCAGGATCCAATCCAGGCTCACACATTATATTTACTTGGCATGTCTCTTTAAATTTTTTTTTAATTGGGATAGTATTATCTCTTCCATTTTTTTTTGTCTTTATGACCTTGATATTTTTGAAGAGAATAGGACAATTTCAGTTTGCCTGTTTTATTCTTTGGCCAGAATATAATTTGAGGGTCAGTGTGTTTTCAGTGCATGATATTAGGAGGCAAATGATGTTTGTCCCAGTTTTGGTGTGTTAACTTTGATCACATGATGAAGGTAATGTACACCAGTAAAGTTAACTGCATTTCTCTTTGCAATTAATCACTTAATTGTGGGGCTGTATTTTCATCTAAGCTTCGATAGAACATGAAACATTACAGTGCATGAAGTAAGCCACATAAATTATGAAAAAAAGTCAAAGTTTTATTTGTTCTGAAACAGTTTAAATGTTAAACTATTTATTTGGTCATTAAAACAGACACAAAAATTAAAATACAAATGGTGAGCCACACGTCCCAGAGAGAGTTTTCTTTTTTTTTAAGATTTTATTTATTTATTTGACAGAAAGAGAGAGAGCACAAGCGGGGTGGAAGGCAGGGGGAGAGGGAGAAGCAGACTCCCCGCTGAGCAGGGAGCCTGATGCGGGGCTTGATCCCAGGACCCTGGGACCATGACCTGAGGCAAAGGCAGATGCTTAACCGACTGAGCCACCCAGGTGCCCCACCAGAGAGAGTTTTCATGTTGTAATCATGTTCTCCTTGTGGGGTGTGCCTGTGTGTGAAAGAGAAGAGAGCGAACCATGGAGGCATGGTGGGGCGGGGGTAGGTGAGATATGCCTCCTCCCTGCTGCACCCCCTGTCTACTCTGAGCTTGTTGCTGCTGCCAACGCTACAGGATAGTCTCTGACTTTCAGTTATTTCATCTATAAAACTAGGATACAAGATCTTCCTTCCTGGGGGCCACGGGGGAGATGAAATTCAACACTGATCATAGGTAACATTTACTAAATGCTATCTACGAGCCGGGCACTTGGTCATTTAATTTTCCTATGAGGAGGGTGTTCTTATTACCCTCAATCTACAGATGAAAAAGTGTAGGGAAGGCCTGAGATGAGAAAGGTTAAGGGCCCAAATTGTTCCTACCGTGTTCTTGACTGATTGTTCCCCAAATAGGCATTTTCTTCCATGAATTTCATTTTACCCACTTGCTAAGTGTAGCATAGTAGAACATCATGTATCAGAGATCAAGGGACAGATGAAGATTTTATAGGCTTATTTATCACATCCCACCTCCCTTTCCACCCCTCCAAAAAATGATTTTTGTTGTTCCTGCTTGCTTTATTGTCTAGAATAGGGTTTCTCCACTTTGCACTACTGACATTTTGGGCCCGATAATAACTTGTGAGGGGGGCCATCTTGTGCTTTACTGGGTGTTCAGCAGCATTCCTTGCCATTACCCACTAGACACCAGAACCCCCTCTGTGGCTGTGATGTCTGAAAATGTCTCCAGAAATTATTGAAATATCCCCTGGGGGGACAAAATCTCTCCTGGTTGAGAACCATGGCCACAGGGCATTGCCCGTCATTCTGGTCAGATAACTGGGCACAGTTGACCATGTAGAGGTTCTGCCCTTGGTGGCAATGTGGTCTTAAGCCACTCTGGGCCTAATTTCCTTTGCAGTTAAATAAACTGTGTTTTTGATATCTAATATACATACCTCCTGTGGAGTTAAAAATTGGGAGGCCAATCCACAAGTTTTTAGCTCTTCTTCTCTCGCTGCTTGAAAACCAAACTCTCATTGCTTATTTGAAATGTCCTGAGACTAGAGTCCAATGCGGAGGCTCTGCTCTAATCTCCTTCTCTCTTAGTGCCCTTCTTCTTTTTTCTTTTTTTAAAGATTTTATTTATTTATTTGACAGAGAGAGACACAGTGAGAGAGGGAACACAAGCAGGGGGAGTGGGAGAGGGAGAAGCAGGCTTCCCACGAAGCAGAGAGCTGGACGCAGGGCTCGATCCCAGGACCCCGAGATCATGACCTGAGCCTAAGACAGACACTTAACGACTGAGCCACCCAGGCGCCCCCCCCCTTGGTGCCCTTCTTAGAACCCTAGTTGTCACAGCCTTTAGGAGTTGTCACAGCCTTTAGGGTGCTGTCCTTTTTTTTTTTTCAAAGATTTTATTTATTTATTTGAGAGAGAGAATGAGAGACAGAGACCACGAGAGGGAAGAGGGTCAGAGGGAGAAGCAGACTCCCCGCTGAGCAGGGAGCCTGATGCGGGACTCGATCCTGGGACTCCAGGATCATGACCTGAGCCGAAGGCAGTCAGTCGCTTAACCAACTGAGCCACCCAGGTGCCCTTTAGGGTGCTGTCCTAACTCAGAAGTCACAAATTCGAGGGCTAACAGGGCCAGGCCGCGATGTGGAATATGGAATCAGCTTGTGTAAGACAGCAAGTACCAAGGCTCATAGAGAACCCAAATACAGGCCCTGACTAGAGGCTTCCAAGTCACACTTTTAAGTACAGAGGTCTATCTGGACTACATTTAACCTGTGGACAGTGGGTGAGGGGCCCCTGGCCTAAAATGATCTCTAAGATCTCTTTCAGTTCCAGGGTCACTTCCTTTTTCTTGCTAGATGAAATGCTCTTTAGTGACTTTCCCCTATGAAGGCCTTCTAAAGTTACAGATACCCAAAAGGAAAAGGTCCAGAAATCCCATGCATTAATTTATACTTCAACACTCTAACAATCCTAGGAAGGATATTGAAAGTTAAAGCTAAATGTGTTTATTTTATTGACCCACTAAATAGCTCGTGTTATAGAGGTATGCATGGTGGCACGAGTGTTTTGTACATGACTTAAAAAAAAAGATATCAGTGAAAATACTCTCAGGTGTTCATTCATTCATTTATCCTATCAATAGATGTTTATGTAGCACCTATTCTTTGCTACAGTGTAGCAAAAAAAAAAAAAAAAAACCACTACAGCTTAGTGTTTTTCTACAGGCTTGGGAGTACAGGTGAAAGGAAAATGATTCAGAGAGTGTAAACTAAACGACGTGCTTCAATGTTGTGCATGTGGTATTATTTTCCCAATAAGCTCCTCAGTATCATCAAGAACCAAGTACACATATTCATATTTGGTGAAAGCAGAAAAGAGGAGAAATCTGCAACACCCCTACACAGGTCTTCACTAGAGTCTGATTCCCGATTGTGCCAAAGTGGGAGCTCAAGAGTTAATTTCAGAAAGCACTTAAAATCTGATATGAGAAATCTCTGTCTATAAAGAAACAATATCCTGAGGCAGGCAAGTATCTGCTGAAATGAAAACAGAAAGACAAGCCATAGGATAACAGCTGAAACCTCAAAGAACAGAAATATTTATCAGTGGTAATTTAAAAATAAAATACATAAAATTAATCTCAAGGTCCTCTAGGATTTTCTTTCGTTTTAGTTCTCTATTTTTGGCAAAAATTCTGCCAGCCTGAGTGGTAGGCAATTTTGCTAGTGATGTAGAAAATAAGGGCCCATCCTTTCTCTGCAATTATCAGAAAAGAATTAAGAGATATTCTTTATTGGAAGCCCAGATGTATTTATTCTAATGCACAGTGACTTTCTGGAATGACTGCCCTTTCTGAATGCTAAAACCTAAAGAGTAAAAGGATAAGGAAGCTATGACTAATCATATGTAATTGCCATAAATTGGAGCTGCACACCAGGGTAGCAGGAATAATTACTTCTAGGGAGTTTATCACCAGCAATTTTAAATCCAAGGGGACACCAATGAGGTCAATTTTCCGTGTATAAGCACAATGACTGGTTACCAGAGTTAATGGCCATTTGATGGCTACTGGATAAAGCCTGGGCGAGGGGAGAACACTATTTCAACTGAAGAGTTTGTTGAACTGTAGTTATGGAAGGATCCTTAGAGATCACATAATTCAATCACTTCATAGTATAGAAAAGGACACCAAGGCTCCTAGTGGTAAAATTACTTGGGCGAATCATAAAGTTTGGTCTCTTCGCTCCCTTCCGATGTTCTTTCTGCTTCTTCAGTTTGCCTCTCAGGATGCTCAAGGATTGCCCCTTCTCTTAAGACAGATTCACAGTTGGAATTCAGAACCTAATTGGTGACTGACATCGATCTGGCATTCATACCACTAAAACTGACCTTTAGCCTGAATTCTCTCTGCATCAGTCGTCTGGTGCTATTTCATGTGGCTGTCCCTCCAACCAAAACAGTCCCTGAGTGAACTGGGCTTTAAAACTTACCATAGCAGACAGGGGCTGAAGTTTATATTAGTGTGTGATTTTTCTGTCTTGAAAACACTTAGATTGTAGCCTTTGGAACTTCTGAAGGTATTTATTTTACATTTTTCTATTTACTGAGTGCCTTGACATCTCCCAGACTGATGGTGGGATTCAGTGGGGGCTGATGACATTTCCTTTTTCCATCTCATCTCTGAGAATCAGAGGTGTTCCCCTGGGTAATACTCAAAGCATTACAGCCCACTTGGACGATTGGATTTTTTTTCATAAGAAAGTTTATCAATAATATCCATAAAGCCACATCTAGGACTCAAAACATGCTTATAACTGGAAGTTTGAAATATAATGTTAGTCTGCTAATATTAAAATAAAAATGGATCTCAGGAATAATTTTAAAGTTATTTGGTTATTCATGCTGAATCATTGGGAAGTATGAAATGCCAAATATATTAGATAAACATAAACTGAAATTTAAATGTCACACTGATTTATGTTAACCTCCCAAAATCTGAATGAAGAATTTTCATGTTATTACATAATTATACAGTGGAGAACTATGGTAAATGACTTTTCTAATTTTTTTAGATTATAAAATTGATGCATATTCACCAAAGAAATTTTGAAAATTAAGAAATATATAAAAAAGTAATAAAAAAACACCCACATCACCATTTAGACTAAGTGAATGTTATAAAAGGTATTTTAAAATTAATCCAGCACATTTTATTTAAGTTGATGTCACAAGATGCCTGCCTGTCTAGGAGATAAAACGTTGGAGAAGAGCTACAAAAATTGTGTTACTTAACTAGAGGTAAACCTATTTATATATAACTTGTTGTCTTATAGAGGATTTAAGGATGTTAGAGGATTGCATATAGAAAGATAAAAAGATAACAATGGAGTGAGTGGATGGCAGAAAATCAGGGATGGGATCACCAAATGGAGGAGACGGAGAACATTGTCATCATTACCCGTGCGCCAGCCATGGGTGGTTGAAAAAAGGAACTTGAGCGGTTGCATGAGTCACAAAATCCATAATATGCAAAACTCATAAAATATATATGACCTGTATGAGAGTGTCCTAAACAACGTACTCATGATATATGTGATGATAAGCCTTTCTTTAAAATGATCCCTTAGCAGAGATGGATGGCTTCTTGCCAAGAAATAATTCATGAAAATCAGTTCTACTGATTTTCTAGTGGTAGATGGTGGGGGTCAATATAATTCAGTGTCATCACCCCTCCCTCTGCTCATTTGGCTTAATTCCCAGAGAGTGCTAGGTTACTCCATGGGCAGTCTCAGCTAGTGTTTAAGGCACCAGCAAATTATTTGTCTATTAAAAAAAGAAAAGCAAATTTATCCAATCAGAAAACCAAGAAAAAAGAGATTTTTATTTTTAGGATTCACTTATGTTTTATGTAATTTTGAAGAATGATTTATTTCAAATTGCCTATGTTCTCAGTTCTTATGGCCTTTAAAGTGTTTAACCTAGCCCTGCTTTAGGGGCATATCTTAGACTACCTAGAGAAAGGGAAAATAGTTGTTCTTTAAGCAATTGCCTTGAATATTTTTTCTCTTGGTCAAGTTTTGATAACTAATAAATAGCAGTGAGCTTGAGATCACATTTCCTGGCAAGTACCCAGAGTGTAGCTCATCAGAGCTATAGTCCTTAAAAAAAAAAAAAATCAGAGCTAGAAACAGAATAGGTGAAAAGGAGGCCTCTGCCCTCCTCGTGTCCCACCTCTACACCAAGGGATCCAGAGGCAGATTTCAAGAAGAACCAATATTCTCTTCAGACACTCTTTGAATATACCCCATAGCACAGATGGATAGATGCTCTAGGGCCTCAAGTGTTACCAAATAGAGCATGTCCACTGTTATTTTGCCCTAAGAAATTTCATTGCATATATAATGGTATATTTCTGAAGGTTAATTTCATGTGTCAACTTGACTAGGCCACAGGATGTCCACCTATCTGGTTAAACATTGTTTCTGGTTATGTCTGTCAGGATATTTTTGGAAAAGATTAGCATTTGCATCGGTAGACTGAATAATAAAGAGGATGCCCTCCCCAATGGGGGGGCATCATCCAATCCATGGAGGACCTGAATAGGACAAAAATGTAGAGGAAGGTTGAATTTGCTCTCCCCACCTGACTGTTGAGCTAGGACATTTGTGTTGGAAGTTCTCTGGACTGAAATGGACACCTGATAGTGCTTCTGGTTCTCAGGACTTCAGATTTGGATTGGCATTTTCACCACTACCTTTCCTGGGTCTCTAGCTTTCAGATAGCAGATGGTGGGACTTCTCAGCCTCCATAATTACAGGAGCCAATTCCTTATAACAAATTTCACTTTATCTATCTATCTATCTATCTATCTATCTATCTATCTATCTATCTATCATCTATTATCTATCTATCATCTATCTATCTATCTATCTATCTATCTATCTATCTATCTATCTATCTATCATCTGTTGGTTCTGTTTCTCTGGAAAACCCTAACATAATACCCTACCTTGTAACAACCAAAATAAATGCTGTACACCACTCACAGAACCCAGAATAACTCCAGTGATGCCCACTGCTGACTTCCATGTACATTGGTGGGGAAAGGAGGGACAATACATTTAATGAAAATACAATGAATATCTGAGTATAATCAATCACACTATTGCCAGAGCTGGAAAGAAGTAAGGTGGGGAGGCATCCTAAGAATGTAATCTTTGTAGAATTACATTGAAAATGTGATATTTCATGCTGAATGACTAATGGAGATCAAAGGTTAAGATATTCTACTCCTTCCCTGAATTTTCAAATGTAGACCAACATAGCACCAGTTCCAGACTAAAGGACAATATGTGGATTACTATTTTACAAGTGTATGCTTACAGCTATCCCCTGATCATGCATAAAAATCACGTTATCAAAACCTGTTCTAAAACTAAAAACATACTAACTCATTTTCTAGAATTAAAGGATTTTTCATTTGTCTTCCCAAAGTAACATCAGTGTGCTATGTTGAGGGTAACCTCAGTATTCAACTAATGATGCAGAACTTTAAATGGTTATTTGGGAATAGCTTATTTCAGAGAAGTTACCTGGAATATATCCACAGAGATGGAAAATCTTTTCTTAGCAGGTAACTCTATACTCATGATTCCAAAACAAAAGGAAGCATCCTTTGCTAGAATATCGCAAGACACAGTGCAGGCAAGTAAAGGAAAACTGTCTTCATCAGTACTACAATGGGTCGCATAAATTTGATGCCACTTGTATAATGCATTGTCTTCGCTGATTTGGATTCCTGCTGCCTGCTTAATAAGCTAAACTAGGATGACAGAAGGGCACATATCTTTGGTCATTTGTTGGAATTAAAAAAAAAACAACAACAACTGAGTGGTTAATTTGTTGCTATTTTGTCAAATCAATTAACTTAAAAAAATACTGTTGTCAAGGAATGACCTGTTTTCCAATTTCGAGGTCACCATATACAGCAGAACAACTTCCATGGTGCACCTCCATGGGTCATTTTATATTTAGCGCTGCAATTGGCTTTTCTTCTTTCCTTTTATAAATTGTATGAAATTTGGGACAACTCAGGCTGCTGACACCTTTGCAGGCTGTTTTCATAGATCAGAAATTCCCGCTTAGGCATAAAAATACATCTGTGCTTGGCTGGTTATAGTTGCTTATAGGGTCAGCCTTACCCTTGGTGTGCGTTGGAAGCCACTGATAATGGTGTGATTGAGGAGCAAAAAGAGAGCTCCCTCTTGCAAAGAGGTAGAAAGAACACAGTCTTAGGGTGATATTGTACTGTTTAAGAACATTCCCTAACTTTTCTCATCTTTATTTTATTTTATTTTTTAAATTTAATTTAATTTTATTATGTTATGTTAGTTACCATACAATACAACATTAGTTTTTGATGTAGCGTTCCACGATTCATTGTTTTCATATAACACCCAATGCTCCATGCAGTATGTGCCCTCCTTTATACCCATCACCGGGCTAACCCATCCCCTTGCAAAACCCTCTAATGGGGGAAAAGATTTCTCATTTTAGGGTCACTTATGAATAAAATGAAATAAAACAATTACTTTACATATAGTGGACGCTCAATAAAGACTAATGACTTATATTCAAATAATCATCATCTCCACTAACCTGTGGCGGGTTCTAGAAAGGACCATCTCTGACTGAAACGCCTCTGGGGAGTATCTCATATTAGGCCCAAGCAGGCTTTTATGTCTCTAGGTCAGTGCACCCATATGCCCCTTTTGAGTCAGCAGCAGAGGAGAACCTAGGGCTGGAGTTAGTGGCCTAGGGCCGAGTTCAGTCTTTGGCCATTGTCAACCCTTGTTTAAGACAATAAAGATCAGAGTCTCAAGAGAGGCAGGAACAGGCTCCAGGGTTTGACAGAAGCTGTCTTTGATTCAGAAGGCAGCAGGGCTCTCACTGGGGAGCAGGAATTCATCTCTCTCAATGGACATCTCTGAAACCAGGATGAATCCAGAGATAAAGCTGGAGGATCAGGGATCAGGAAATAGAGGGTCGGGGGGCGGGGCATGGGTGCACACTGAGAGCCAGGTAAATGAAGCCACTGGTTCCCACAGTCTGGAGTTGGTCAGGAGTATTGAGAACCAGCTGCTTCATAGGTAGTGATTTAAGAGGTGGCTGTTGCTGTCGGTCTTCAAAGGACCTCAGCCTTGCTGTGCAAAAGAACAACCTAAGCCTCAAGGCCAGCCACCTGAAATCAGGCTTCATTATGGAGGGGAAGAGGAAGGCACTGTTGCCTTCAAGCAGGGGGTCCTTAGCCACCTTTAAGAGGGATGACAGGTGCCTTGTAAAGAGAATTTTCACCCATCTCACAAATGGTGTAACACCAGCTTTGTCCATTTACTTGTTGTTATTTAAATTAGATCCAGGCTGAAATATTACTTCCATTGTATTCTGTAAACTAGAAATTGTTTAAGCAATTCATCTCAAATCAGCCATAATTTCATTCTTGTTTACTCAACATGAGGATGCGTCTCCGTGTCTCTATTCACAGATTAAGGAAATGGCTTAAGTTTTTCCACTTCAATTACTGTTGGTTTTCAGATAATGATTTGATTAGTAAAGAGTGTGACTTGATGCAGGGATCTTGGTAACAAGTGATGGGAGATACTTAGAGATGATACTTTCTTGGCACCCATCCTACAGAATGCTGGCCCAAGTGGTGTCCAGATATAAACCTATATTTAATTATTGATTAAAAAGGCAAAAAAAAAAGAAGCAAAAGGGAACAGATGGGTAATCTCAGCTTATAAAATGTCAGGCATTGTTATAGCCTAAAATATGTGATATATGTGCGTACATATGTGTATGTGTATGTATTACATATTATATATGTGTGTTATGTATATGTGCATATATGTATATGTAATATGTGTATATTTATATATATAATAAGTACATATTATATATAATATAAAACAGTCTTTTTTATTACAAGCTCTTTACTGTCAGGACCTACATTATCTTTTAGCTATGAGTGTAGTGTTGGTACCTAATCACCAATTAGTAAACGTTTGTAGAATTAATTAATTATATCCAACATTACAGGTACTTAGTAAAAGTGAACACATAGTCATAAGATGCTTATTATCTTCCAGGTATTATTCTAAGTACTTTACATATATTAACCCATTTTAGTCTCACAAAAATGCTGCAAAATAGGCACTATCACTATTATCCCATGTGACAATTGAAGAAACTAAGGCACAGAAAGTTCAGGTAACTTGCTCAAGGTTGCACAGATAGTTAAAGACAGAAAAGGGATTTCAGCTCAGGCAGTCTGGCTTTCGTGCTTTCATCTGTTCTGCCATGATACAGAATTTGATGCTATGGTGTTGCTGAATTGGTCTGAAGGGGACCCCTGCAGCAGCCAAAGCCTATCGGCTTACGAGAGTCCAAATGAGTAAGAATAAGCTTCTGTCTGTCTATTACTTCCTTTTGTGAAAACATGTCGGTGTCAGGTATAAGCCCAATTTAAAATAGAACCCATGGGTCAGACACAAAATTCGTTTGAGGAGTCCTGGGATGACGCTTCAAGAATTGGTAGTTAGATTCCAGAAGTTAAAACTAAGGTACAATGAGGGTTTGTGAGGCTGCTGATACCAACCCACACAACATGTATAAAAGGATTCTGAGGCCATATGTGCTGGGCATGGTGCTAGGTGACCTATCTGCGTTGTGTCATTTAATCATCACACACACACAAAAAAAATAACCAACCAAAAAACAAGAAGTCAATGCTATTACTTTTGTTTTTCAGATCGGGAAATTGAAACTCAAAAAGATTAAATAACTTGCCCAATGTCACAGAGTTAGTAAATAACAGAGCCTGGATTCAAATCCAGTTATATCTGACTTTATTATTATTATTATTTTTAAAGGTGTATCTATTTTTGAGAGGGGGTAGGGGCAGAGGAAGAGAGAGAATCCTCAAGAAGAGTCCCGGCTGAGCGTGGAGCCCTACTCGGGGCTCCATTCCAGGACCCTGAGACCATGACCTGAGCTGAAATCAAGATTCGACCACCCAACTGACAGAACCCCCCAGGTGCCCCAAGTTCTATATGACTTTAAAGCCCAGGTTCTTAAACACTGTAATACACACACACTTGGAGTTTATTTGGCGTGGAGTTCCATGTGGTACATTTTGATAAGTTTGGAGAAAAGTGGAATAGTAGAAGAAGAAAAGGAAGCAAAGTGTAGGGGTATTAATTTTTGATGACAGGAGAGACCTAGTGGAATTAGCTCTTGTTAAGATTCTAAATGAAACTCAGGTGTCATTCTTAGAGTCCTCAAAGAGAATGTGGCCTGAGGCAAGGGAGACTATATGATAATTACATTTGGTAGGGGCTCACAGTTCTTATGCCCTTGGGGCCAAGTCTTCTAGAACCAGTTCAGTGCTTTGGGACTCAGGATGCTGTTAAAAAGTCAGTGGTCTCAGCCTCCTGACTCTCAGTAAAAGGGATAATATAGTAGCATCTCAATGTTTCTTTGTTTTGTTTTTTAATGAATGCCTTCCTCACAGAAAGAATCTGGTGTCATGTTAGAAAGTAAGGTTTTAGATCTGAGCACAACTCATTAGGGTTCCTTGACCCCAAAACAGCTACCTAGAAAATTGTTCTAATCCTGTGTGCAGGTGGAGGTGTTTTCTATTCAGAAATAGAAATGTCTTTTCCAGGCAAAATTGTTGTCCCAAACAACTTAATCTATGAAGAGGCTTTGTCTAGGCACCTGTGGACCAAGCAATTACTCAAGGTTTACTCACACTGAAAACAAAAAATTAGGTATAATAGACTATTGAGGGAAATCTAGGGGATAATTAGGACATATCTGAGATCCTTTGCAATGGACACCATTACACCATATCACAGGACACTTTCTTCATAGATAGGTCCTTTCTATTTAACTGCTAGAGTATTTTTAGGGTGTATGTGTCAGGCACTGACCTAGGTGCTGAAAATATGACTTAGTAATGCTGGGACTTAAATTCAGATAATATTTTAGAGTTTATAGTGCATTAATACACATTATCTCATTGAGCATTGAGCCAATTCTGAGAGTTTGGAAGAGTATGCATGTTTGATCCTATTTTATTTTATTTTTATTTATATATTTATTTTTGAGAGATAGAGATAGAGAGAGAGAGAGAGGGAGAGAGAAGGAGGGGGAGGGGCAGAGGGAAAGGGAGCAAGACAATCTTAAGCAGGCTCCACGCTAGGCATGAAGCCTGACATGAGGTTCGATCTCATGACCCTGAGATCATGACCTGAGCTGAAATCGACTGAGCCACCCAGGCACCCCTTTTTAAAATCTTATTTTATTTATTTAATTTAATTTAATTTTATTATTTTATTGTTTTTTTTTTTGAGAGAGAGTAATCCTATTTTCAAAGGCAGGAGTAACCTTTCAGTATTCTTTAAGTTGTTATCTGTGTTCTAGGCTTTGTCATCCCTCTCTTCAGTTTCTAAATTCATAAAAGTTTGGTGATAATGCCTTTTTCTACCTACCTTAAAAGATTATTGTACCATTTAAAATAGGTGAGTGTTATAAAACTAATTAATAAAAATAAAATTAATACAAAAAAATCAGATCACTAATCAGTACTAAATATTTATTTTTATCTTCTAAAAAGTACTTTATTTTTTGAATTCATGTATAATTAACATACAGTATTATATTAGTTTCAGTTGTAAAATATAATGATTAAACAATTCTATACATTTCTCAGTGCCCATCAAGATAAGCATACTCTTTTTTCAATTTTTTACTTTATTTTTTAACTTTTTATTTAAATTCCAGTTAGTTAACTAGAACTAAATATTTAGAAGCACTGATTTTAAATCATTTTCCCATTGCTTTTCATTTTTTTTGTCTATTTTTTCCACTGTGGTAGAGCAGGTTATGCCAAAAGAATGGTTTTCCAAGTCCCACAGCTGTAAGTAGTAAAAAGTTATGACCAAACCACAGTGTTTATATAAAGGTACCATCCGAGTGTCATGTTTCTCTTCATCTAAATATTTAATTCGCCAACCTAATGTAAGAGAAACCTAAAAATGTGGGACCACATCATTGAACTAATCTCTTATGTGAAATGTTAGGATAGCTCTGTCTACATCATAGAACCAATGTCTATCATGTTTGAATAGGCAATTTTGTTCCACAACAATATACTAGATGCATAAACATTTATAATGAAAAATACATATGCTTATGAGGCATGTGTGTTTACTCTAGGAACACTGCAATTAGTGGATTCAACACTCTAACCTCTGAAACGTTGTGGAGTCCCTAAAAGCAGCTTAGGATTTAAAATTCTACATCTTCTTCTAGCTATCACCATATTTTATAATTTCCCTTTTACTGCCAAGCTTTTTGAAAGAGAAATAGAAACTGTATATTTCTACTGCCTCATTTTCCATTCATTCTTCAATGAATCATAACCTGTCTTCAATCCCATTCATTATCTTGCCAAGGTCATACATGAACTCTTAGATGGTAAAGCCAATGGGTACTATTGAATTCTTGTATTTCTTCTGCTGCAGTGTTTGACACTATTAACATGTCCTTTTGAGACTGTCTCTTCCATTGGTATACATGTTTCTCTTTTCTCTTGATTTTTCTTCTTCTTTAGATGCCCTAATTTAATCTTGTTATTACCTCAACTTATTTGTCCTACCCTTTAAAAAGTTGATTATGCAAGAGATTCTATTTGTGGCCTTTACTTTTCTCATTCTATTCACATTCTTATGTATTCCTATACCTATGATGATGACTTCTACCCTTGATGACTCCAAAATTTCTACATATCTTCATATCTGTATCTTAGAGTCTCTCTGATATCACAGCCCTGACTGAAGCTGGTCATTGGTTAATGAAAATTTTCACATAAGTATTTCATGTATGCATCCATGTATCTATTTATTAATTTATGATAGCTTTTTGTATGTCCCACAGGTATCATAAACTAATGTGTCAAACCAAACCCTACATTGTCTCTGTTTCTCCTTTATTTTCTATCTGATGCCTGGAGATATCATTTACCCAATGATACAAGTTTACAAACCCAGTGATGTATTTGATCCACTAAACCAGTCTCTGGAGAATGTACCTTCCCTTTGTATTTTTTAAACTCTCCTCAGGTGTTTCTAATGTGCATCTGGGGTTGAGAGATCTGCTGTAGATCAGATCTGCTGTAGATCATTGGCCCCCAATGCTAATGTGCTCAAGAATCACCTATGGATCCTGTTAGCTAAAAATCCTGATTAAGTAGGGCTAGGTTGTGGCCTGAGCCACAGCATTTCTAACAAGCTCCCTGGTGATGATAAAAGCTATTTGTGGGCAAACATTGAATATTAAGGTTCTAGATGATTGTGTGATAATATGACCGGTTGACTTGCCCTCTCTTAGGGTTTTCTTCGTGGAATATGTGAAATGTTCCAAAGATAGGATGGGGGTTCTTTCACCCATGCTTCTAGCAGAACAACTTTTATGTGATTAGGTATTAGCTATGCCTTTGTCTTTTCTCTGTCAGCATGTTCCAGTCCCTACTTCTGAATTAGGAATGTACCAGGCACTTTGGCTATGGGATTGCAACAGCAGTACCAAGTCATTAAACACATAAAAAAACCCTTTAGGACTTACTTGCCTTTGTCTCCATTTCCAGCTTCAACTCTTACCTCTTGTCTTTTGAGACCTACTCCCTTGCAAGCAAAACTATTTATACATCAATATATGTACTATCAACTTGTAGGGTTCTGTGTTTTTATATATACTCTACCCCTGCCTGGAAAACTTTCCTCTATACCCTATTTATCTTTCAAATTGCAATTCAGAAGCCATTTCAAGTTAGAAGTTATTACTATGTGCTCCCATGATGCTCTTTATTATCTCCATCAAAGCACACCTGTGCTAGTGCTTTGTAGTTTACAGTTTACTTGACTCTCAATTAACTGTAAATTTTCTGAGGGTAGCATAACGTCAGTGTCCAACAATGTGCCTGGCACATTGAGGGATCCAATAACTTTCTGCTGAATTAATTGTGGCTCTTGAAATTTAAGGTGACAAATGAATTTACATAGCCATCAATTTATTTATCAAGGTCTTGCATCTCTAGATATTTTTCCTGCTATGATATAGTCAGATCAGGCAGCAAAATGAGAGTACATTAAGATTAAACATGAATAAAACAATACAATGGGTTTTTTTCCCCATAATTTATATGAGTTTATCCCTTGATGGTTCCCAGGTCATCAAGTCAAACTTCCTTGTCTATTTCAGTTCTCAAATATTTTGAAGTTCCCTGGTAAACAAAATCTATAACAAAAGGATCATAGGAGAGTTGGAGTTTTCTAAGAAACAGGCTTAAAATAGACCACAAGCTTTTATTTCAAAGATCATTCTTTTTTACCAACAGAGCAACAATCAGTGTTTGCCTAAGGAATAAAAAAATTAGTTCACTCATGATGGCCAATGGAGCCTCAGTTCCTATCTTTATCACAGGGATGTTCTCAGTCACGACACCCAGCCTGATGTTATTGAACTTGGCCTGTATGCTTCATCACATTTCACACACTGCAGGCCACCATTAGCCTGAATAATTAAGAGTGGGATAAGTCTTCCCCTTCCAAGATGCTGTCACGCCTTTGAAGGGTTTGGAAAGAATTTAAGTAATTTGGGTAACTTTGTAAACTCTTTATTGAGAGTGCTCTGATGAGACTCTAAATGAAGATGCTTTTAAAACAAAAGATTCACAGGCAAGCGAGTTTTCAAAAATGGTTTCTTTTAGAAAAATCTCATAGTTAAATTGTACCTAATCTGAATTTGTCTTATTCAGGAAATCTACAAATGAAATATATAGATTTTAAACTTCTATCCTCTTCCCTTACCATGAGCTATTGAAAATATACTTGCAGTCACTTACTATTATAAAAGTCAATACCTTCGAACAAAAGAGACTGTCTGTTAGCTAAAAGCCTAAGGCAAAGGAAAGTTCCATTGAGAATGACACTTCATTTGTTTGGGTGAAATTTAATTGGCTTGAATAAAACTGAAATGCATCTGATCTTTTGTTCATTTAAAAAATGGAACTACTTAATTGGTGACTTAGACATGGCTTTATGGTCTATCAAGTTCAGAAGATAACACTAATTTCAAAGCTTTAAAATCCCATTTAAGTGCAATCAACCAGTTTTCTAAATATTCAAGAAAGTAAATGGTGCTTCATCACCTCACAGGCTCAACAAGCTATTGCTATCTTTTATTTGAGCCAATTCTTATGAAGAAAACGGCTGTGAGCATCTTCTCTCTTATGAGTATAAACTCCATCAAGATGGAGTCTTTAAAGACATTTTTGTTCAAAGCTCTATTCCAGTTTCAGAACAATGCCTCGCTTATATCAGACCGTCAGTGAATGTTGGAGGAACGTGAGCCATGAGGTGCCTCCTTGTCCCCCTCCAGAGTGCTGTGGAAGTGCCACTTGTCAATAAACTCTGGAAGAGCATCAGCCTCCCACAAGAAGCGAGTTTGCTGATTACATGGATGAAGTAGAACTCCATTTTCTTTTACCTAGGCTTGTGAAAGGCCAATTTAGAAAGAATCCCATTTTCAACTCACTACAATAGTGGTATCTTCAACCTCACCTTTTTTTCCCCCTTAATATCCATATCTTTGCAAAACCCTTAGGGCAAAGTACCATGACTTTCAAGTTCTTCCAGAAATTGCCTGTATCATAATTAGGTTGTGTTTTCCTTCCTTGAGGAAAAACTACCCCTCAGCAGGACTGAACCATTGGGCAATAGACCCAGTAGAAATCATGGCTCTCTGGCAGAACATGATGCCCAGGACAGAATATGTTGATGTGTGAGGCCCAGAATGGGCTAGCAGGTATGTGTAGTGGAGGCAAGCAAGCCAAGTGTGTGAGCAGAAAATAGGAAAAGATACATATGCTGTGGTTAATATTAGGTAGCTCTTAAGGTACCATGTCCCAATTCAATGTGAAGAGTTCACAGGAAGACTTCAATCCTCACAGTGATTTGTTATATTAATTTCCTAGGGTTGCCATAACAAATTACCACAAACATGGTGACTTAAAACAACAGAAATTTATTCTTTCAGAGTCTGGAGGCCAGAAGTCTGAATTGAAGGTGTCAGCAGGATTGGTTCCCTTTGGAAGCTCTGGGGAAGAATCTGCTCCTTGTGGTTCTCCTAGCTGCTGGTGGCTGCTGGCAATCCTTGACATTCCTTGACTTGTAGATGGATCATTCTAATCTCTGTTTCAGTCTTCACATGGCCTTTCTCTCT
The DNA here is from genome assembly GCF_009762305.2 of Zalophus californianus. Lineage (NCBI taxonomy): Eukaryota > Metazoa > Chordata > Mammalia > Carnivora > Otariidae > Zalophus > Zalophus californianus. The sequence goes on from NC_045609.1 coordinate 25,560,682, forward strand.
GTGTTTCTCCTGTGTCTCTCTGTGTTTCTGTTTTTCAAATCTCCCTCTTTTTTTTTTTTTTTAACCAGTCATTGGATTTAGGGCCCACCCTAAATTCGGGATGACCTAATCTTGAGATTCTTAATTACATCTAGAGAGACACTAATTCCAAATAAGATTGATTCACAGGTATTGGGGGAGGGGTCAGACTTAGACATATCTTTTTTTTGTCCATTATTCAACCCACTATATGAGTAAAAAAAGAACTGAATCTGTGGTAAGGAAAACAAAGGTCCAGATAAGGCTCAGGGACAGAGAAAAGAAAACAGAACAAGAGTCTACTTGCAGGAACTGAAATTCCAGATCAGAACAGAACCAGTAGTAAATAGAATGGTAGCTTAGTTACTGGTCTAGGAAAGTTCTTTCACATTCTAACAGATTAGAAACAGACTTGGTCAAATAGCCTAGGACATGGAAAATCCACCAGCTGCAACAGCGTGGATAGCAGGTGAATCATAGTATTAATTCCTAAATGGAATAATCTGGGAGCTATACATTCAGTAAAGTAATATAGACACTGAATTTTTAAAAGAATTAACAACTTACCTTGATTATGGTTTAACTAGTAGTCTGCACAAAAATTCTAACCAGCTCTTTAAGATTCCTTCTTTGCAATGGTTGCAGGAGTTGGGAGGTTGGGGGAGGGATGAATATGTGGAACCAAAGATTTTTAGAGTAGTAGAAGTACTTTGTGCAACACCATAATGATGGATACTTATCATTATCCATGTGTCCAAACCCATAGAAGGTACACTTCCAAGAGTGAACCACGATGTAAACTACGGAGAGTGATAGTGATGTATCAATGCAGGTCATTAGTGGTAACGAATGTTCCACTCTGGTGTAGGATATTGAGAGTGGCAGAGGCTATGCATGTGTCTGGGAAGGGGATATGGGAAATCTCTGTATCTCCTCCTCAATTTCATTTTGAACCTAAACCTGCTCTTAAAAAATTGTTTGAATAAAAATAAATCCCCCTCCTCGAAAAGATTTCTTCTTTTTGTATTCCACAAATAATTTTCTTCAAGTTAATATGAATTCTGACTTTCCCTTTACTTCAACCTCAAATATAGGAAAATGGATATATAGCTGTTTGATTAGTCCTATTGTGGATTATGCAAAATAAAACCTACATAACTTGGTTAAACTTTAAAGTCTTCACTGATTTCCTTTTAAGCTTCCTTAGCATTTGTATCACTCTGAAAAAAATAAAACTTTTTAGTATACAATTAAACAAATGTATATCACAAATACCATCAATTCCTCATTTTCTCAGCAGACAGAAGTTTCCTGAACACTAAACCTCTTATTCCATTTTTAGGAGATTTCTTAAGCAATGATGTCCCACTTTTGAAGATATTAAAATATGCTTTAACATGTTAAGAAACATATGTCTTGTCATTCTAAACTGGGTCTTTTTTTCCTACTGTCTCCCAAAAATGGAAAAAAAAGTTGATGAAATGGAGCAGCTTCATTTTTCTTTGAATGAGTAGTTCAGTTTGGAATAGACATGAATATTAGTGATCATCTGAAGTCAAGGACTGGGGGTCAGAGAAGCCTAATCAACATTGCAAAAATCACTTACTTCAGAATATAATGACATTTTGGTGCCCTTCCATATCCAAATAGTGTGTAAGTTGGCATACCACATCTGTTCAAGTGACAGGCAGCTCTCTGTCCTTTCAGAACAAATATATCTCCTTACCTCTACAATGACTCTCATTGGTTTAGCATTTGACAAACCAAAGCCTTTGGAGTCAGTGTGCACAGAATGCAGTCATGGCTGGGGTTTGGCCAGGTTCACCACTGCCTCAGGAAATGACCAACTGTCTATCTAGGTGGCTTAAATAAACAGCTTTCTGATGAGTTATCTGGAGGTTAACAGCTCTAATAAAGTGCTACATCCCATTGGGTTCTTTGGTGTCATCACTGGCCTTAAGTCCACAAGAAGACAGAAGCTTTGAAACCCTGGTCCGCTGACAGGAAATAAAAGGGTCACCTTTTCACTTCTAGTCAGTTCACAAGAAAAGAAATAAAAAGTGGTCACTTCATAGAAGCTCTTGCATAGTGCTTGCATCTTTTTGATTTTCTCTCTCACTAGATACTTTAGAAAGCTTTTGGAAAGTGCATTTAATCTGTTCCAAAGGTCACAGAAACAAAGGTTTCTGCTCCATTGCTATATCCATACTTGGGCAGGCTTTAAAATTTCAATCGTTGTGGGTTGTTTTTTTGTTTTTTGTTTTTTTTTGACATCAACCATACAACAGTGAATGAAAATTACTGGTGTTCAAGGCTGCAGATGAAAGAGGACCAGCTGTTTCTCTGTGTGTATTAGGTTGCATAGGAATAGAGTTCTCATATTTTCTGAACCAAAAATCAGTTCTCTTGTCTGACAAATATGAATGACCTCATGAAGACAACAGGACAGAATATTTGAAATCGCGCACGTTATGGACCATCTGGGGACATGTGGTTTCTGGACCTACTAGGGTTTGACTTCATTCAAATTCACTGAAAGCTAAATGACTACTTGTATGTGTTTAGGGTCACGGTAGGGGTAGACTTACTACCTGCTATTACTTGCTTTCCTTCTCGTCAGTCTCTGAGTGATGTTAAGAGTATTTAATAAAAGGCAGCTTTCAGAGGTGCCACATTTCCTTAGCCAACCATTAATAACGGGGAAACACAGCGCCTGTTTGCTAATCAAATGCAATGAGCAGGTTAATGAAAAACACATTCCGAGTTCCCCTAAGTAATGATCTTACCTCTCTCAAATCACCAGGGATGGTTTGATAAGCACGTGGCTTAGGGTACTCAGTGATATGAATTTAGTTAATTTGCTGGGTTTCCTTCCTGAGGAAATGATACAAACAGCACTTTTCATTTGGAATATGGGCCAGGTTTTTCAAAACCCCAATGTTATTACAAGGATGCAAAACATAAATTGAGAGATAAACAGTTGGCGAATATCCTTAGCCCTTCAGACTGATGAGGAGGCTAAGGCACATGGGTTATGTGGTTGATCCATGCTGATTACTGGGTTAGAGCAATCAGATCTGCCTTGCTTTTGGAGATAATAATAATGTATGCTAAGTGCTTTTCATTATTATTGCAGTCAATTCTCACATTAACCCTATGAGTTAGTTTGTAATGTTATCCCCAGATTTAAGGTAATGAAGCCGGGGGTCAGAGAGGTTAAGTAACTTCTTCATGGTCACACAACTAAGTGTTGGAACCAGGATTTGAAGTTGAAGCAGCTTATACAAGTTCTCTGAGCCTCGCTGCTCCTTAGACAACCATTTCTTAATAACACAAGTCAGGATTGCAAATAATTACAGCTTCTCCATTCAGGATTTTTGTTATAGTTTTGGTTCACTCTATGGCAATCAGTATACTTTGCTTTCCATTACACAAAGTGCTTTGCTCACAGAACTAGCCCAATAAACATTAGCAGAATGAATTTAATTTTTTGATCTTATTTTAGACTTTATATTCCACCTGTGTGCTTGGAAAAATATGTCAGTTAAATACAAAGGGTGTGCCTGGATTGATAAAGTCAGGCCCACTAACTTTGCTATAGACCCAGGGATGAGAGTGTAGAAAGCCTGCTGCTATGGGCAGGTCAGGAAACATTCCCTGACTGTGGATCGGCAGAGTGGCTTAGGAGGTCCATATGGTCAAAAGAAAGGCCAAATGCCTTCAGTTTCTTCTAATCCCCCCACAGCAGCAGGTTAAGTCAAGAGGACACACTCAACTTTTCTTAGCTCTAAGAGATTTCTTAGTCCAAACAATCCTGGGAGAAAATTAGAACCCAAACCATCTCATTGTGCTAGTTAAACTTGCCTTCAGACATAATTAGAGGTAAAAGTAGGTTAATTAGTTAATTTATTTATTGTCCTCTTCTCCAGAGGCAGTAAATGCATTTTTATCTTTACAATAAACTCACTCCAAAACTCACACGAGACCTTGAGATTCATCAGCAGCTCTGGTGTTTGTCAAGAAATATGAGCCTCAGGGGCCCCTGGGTGGCTCAGTTGGTTAAGCGACTGCCTTCAGCTCGGATCATGATCCCAGGGTCCTGGGATCGAGCCCCGCATTGGGCTACCTGCTTGGCGGGCAGTCTGCTTCTCCCTCTCCCACTCCCCCTGCTTGTGTTCCCTCTCTCGCTGTGTCTCTCTCTGTCAAATAAGTAAATAAAATCTTAAAAAAAAAAAAGGAAATATGAGCCTCAGATTCTTTTTTTTTTTTAAAGATTTTATTTATTTATTTCAGAGAAAGAGAGAGAGAATGAGAGATAGAAAGCACGAGAGGGAAGAGGGTCAGAGGGAGAAGCAGACTCCCCGCTGAGCAGGAAGCCCGATGTGGGACTCGATCCCGGGACTCCAGGATCATGACCCGAGCTGAAGTCAGTCGCTTAACCAACTGAGCCACCCAGGCGCCCCTGAGCCTCAGATTCTATTAATCTTTCTCTTTCTGGATCTGAGGGCATGTTACCTTGTGGCCTATTATGGGTAAAATGTGCCCTATGTGAGACGATATAAGTAATCACTGTATTTGAATCATGGCTTCTCACTAGCCTAAACAAAAGGCAGCCTCCTTCTTTTAGAGATACAACGTTAAATTTTGAGGTCTCTCTCTCTCTCTGTTTTCCACCAAAGCTTGGGTAAATTTCCTGTTCTAAGGGGATTTTAAAAAGTTGGTGTTGGTAGTCCTGAGAAGTGAGGTCAGGGACATCATAAACTCAGGGTAAGAAAAAATGACTTTCTCTTGGCATTTTAGTGACAAACTTGCTTTTCATCTGGCAAGGAGGTCCAATAAGCTTGTCAATGGATTCTTTCTTAGAGGGTCCCAGTGTGAGCTTTGCTGCCCAGCCCAATTACAGTGTGACTGAAGAAAATCTCTATTTCCCATTGGACAATACCTAGAAATGTAGCTCCCATATTTTTTGAACAGGAAACCATGACACCTGGCAAGACATTTAAGAGAATGATGGGACAGAACTTTTATATCAAGTCTGTCTAGTAAAATCCATGAAGTTTAGGGACAAATATCATGTACTTTGCTCATACTATCACTAACAATAATATTAATTAAAATAGCTAACCCTACTGAAAGTTTACTATACACTAAATACAAACCCATCTGATCCTTATAGTAGCCCTAGGAAGTACATGTTATTATTACCATGTACATTTTGCTAATGTGGAAACTGAAATAGAGTGGTTAAAAATCTTCACTGACTTTACATAATCAGTAAGTGGCCAAGTCAAAATCTGAACCTAAGAAGATAAGATGAAGGGAATAAACTCCTAACCATTTGCTGTAGTGCTTGTATTAACTAAAGAACCAGGTTATAAAAAGACCCCCAATATCAACAACAGAAGACCCTGAATAACAGCACTACAAAAACAACTACAATTAACATTTTTTGGCATTATGTTATGCAAGGTACTTTTCTAATCTTGCACACATTTCTGTATTTAATCCCCTCAAATCCTATAAGGAAGTACCATTATCTCCATTTTACAGATGGAAAAACCAGGGCACATGAAATATAAGTAACTTGCTTCATGCCAGTCAGTGTGCAAGTGGTATGAGTGGGATTCAAACCCAGATAAGGCTAGGCATTTTGACCTAAGTCTCTAACTTTGTTTGTTGATGCTGAAGAAATATTTTGAAAAGTGGATCCCAAATACTAGATTCTTAAATTCAGTAGAAAAGAATTTTCCTTACTATTGAGGAGAATCTATTTAAAACAGTTGTTGATCATGTCCTCTATAGACATAAACCTAGAAAATTATAGCTATGTGTGTGCCTAAAATTTCAAAGACATAATAAACATTGCTGCTCAAATACTCCTATCTTTAAAAAAATGGAAGGCATGAACACTGTTGCTGCCAAACATATTTGATAATCATAAAACAAAGCATATCAATCACTCCACTCACTAATCAGAGTGTATGAATATTCCAGAGTTACATCAAGTGCTAAATTAGGAGTTAATTATCTCTTTATGAATGAAATTGTACTAGCTCTTAATTGTTTTAGATATTAAGCTTCCTGGTAAGTCCAAAAATAGGCGCTTGGTAACACGTGATCATAGCCACACATTTTCAGCATAAATAACCAGACCAATAATATGATGCTATTCTCTGTATTGAAGACATTAGACTAAGAAGTGCTGCATGCAATATTCATGTTCAATTGTTAAAATTCACTGGGTGACACTGTTAGAGACTGAGACATTAAGGAAATTGGTATGGATATTTAGGCAACCCTCGCATGTGGATCATTACAGTAAAATTAAAGGATTCTGGAACTGGAAAGAGCCTTTTATCTAATTCAGCTGCCATTTATGACTGATGAGGAAATGGAAGCCCAGAGAAATTCATCAACCAACCCTAGATCACCCAGAGAGTAAACAGCAGAATCAGGACAAGAATTCAGTCCTATGAACTCAGTTTAAAGAATCTGCCTCTGTTGGAAGGATAGAAGACTCTGAATCTGATGGTACCAGCTTTCCCCCAGGATCTTGTGTCTAATCAAATTTGGCTCATTGAGAGTGGTACCAAAATGCAAGGCTTACATCTAGGCTTTCAAATACAACCTGGGGGTATGCTGAGGCTATGAATTTAGTGCGATATAGACAGAAAGCACTGAAATTAAATTATGAGAAAGACCTGGTACCTGTAGATTCTGCCCTTAGCTGTTTGACTTTAAGAAAGCTTTTAAATTTCTCTGGCCTCATAGTCTTGTATTTCAGAGATTAAATTAAAATTAAATTTTATATGCAGTTACACTATTTCGACTAACTAAAACATATTTCTTTGCCTTTACCTGAAATTACAGCAATATTCATGGAGATGGTATTTGCTACCTCATGTTACTAAAAAATTCTGAATGGAAACTGTATATAAAAACGGGAAAATAAACTTTAGAGCAAGAATTATTCTGGATATTCATCATATTTTTTCATATTAATGGTATAATATTTTGTATATGAAAAAACTTAAGCCCAGAAAGGCAAGGAAGTTGTTTGAAGCCCTGTTGCTACTAAGATATAGAGTAAGAATTGAAAATGTGTTTTGCAGGACTCTAAAACCACATCGAACTGTCTTTCAGAGAGCAACAAAGTAGGGCCAGTTGGCAAGTAAAGGGACATAATGAAATCAGGTATGCAATGACTCAAAAATACAAGACTCAGGGTCATCCAGTGTTATTTAGTGTGGGTCAGGCTCAATAGCCTTTGAGGATATCTCTATGTTATAAGAGGGCAGGATGATTGTTTTTCAAATGGTGGCGTTATTGAATCATCAGTGAAGAGTAAATTCTGGTTTATATGTTCTCTTTAAGAAAGATCATAAGGTTCAAAATCAAATGTGCTAAATATAAGCTTATCAGCAAAGCTCAATTATATAGAATGATTCATTTGCAGAAAATTCTGTGTGGCAGAATACTACGACTAGAAGTTATTTCCATAAAAATATCCCTGCTGTTACTCTGGAGAAGAATTTAGTGACTGTATTGTTGTTTTTTTTTTAGGTGACAAGGTTAAATTTGAGGCTTAATCAATGGCCCAGTCATCCAAAATGCTACATCCTGCTTTTTCTGCCTGTATTTATTCACAGAGTTTATGAGCTGTGTTAGACCTTTCGAGTAGATGGCTCAGTTGAGTGGTTTGTCAGAGAGAATTCACTGTTGTGCTGTTTTTGCTTTAGTTCAGTAGAATAATGGTCATCATTTAAAGTTAAGGATCAGGTTCCAGCCAAATTGCTAAATAATTTTTATTTAGTCACTCCCTCCCAAAGAATTTATTCAGTGCATCTATTCATGTTTGTTGTAGATTTTCATTAGTACATTAAAAGAAAATGTGAAAAAATCCTTCTAGAATGCTGAGAAATTTGAGCCCTGTGGTTAGTTCTCATATAACCCCTGCTAAGAGTAATAGAATGTAAATGACAGTGCTCCTAAAATTTCATCCTAGTTGAAAATAGCAGCCTGGTTTTCCTCATGTCTACAAACATAGTGGTATAATTTCAAATGTATCCAGCTAATTAGGCAATCTTTGTGTTTAATTCCTTCATACTCCTTTCATTACATTTGATAGTTTTTGAGAAAACAGCTGGAAATTTCTATCAGTGAAAACAGATTTTGTTTTATTATTATTAAATTTTTTTTCATCTCTGCATGCCAGTAGGATGTATTTTAAAATCATTTTAAAGACCTATACAAGCTGGACATACTGACATTAAAATAAAAGCAGAACATTTTGCTTGCAGATATTAAAGTATTAAATATTAAAGTTGATTTACCAACAGGTTTAACATAAAAGACAGCTGAAATAAGCTATGAAAGTGAAAGTAAATTTGGGTTATATTGTTTGTGGTTTGAGCTGACTGGGGGAGAACTAATTTTACTTCATAACAATAAAACAAAAATGAACGTTGACATTAATTGACCTAAATAGTCAGTAAAGCAATGATGTGACTACTTACAAAAATTAGTGCAAATAAAATGTACAACATCTCTATGGGTCTGTCCTCTATGTAGAATCAGGGAAAGTGTTAACCTTCATCCAGGACAAAGACATGTGTCTGTCTCATGTGGTTTTGGAAGTCAGTCATTTAATCAATTCAAGAGAGAAGCCAGTTCTCAAAGTTTATACTGCTATAGAAATTCTCTGCTAAGTCTTTAAAAAGGGAAGAAGCAGCAGATTGTTTGGAAATTCAGAGTAAACCAAAGAAGGGAGAGAAAAAGCACTAATAAGAACCAAGCACCTAATATTCATCAGGCAGTGTTCAAGATGTTTAATACATGGTAGCATGGAGTCTTCCCAATCAACCTTGACAAAATTATTATCATACATATTCAAAACACTGTTCTAAGAAAATGGAGGTGGAAAAGTCTCTAGTATGTAGGGACTGCTTTGCAATACATTTAGAATACTTTACATATAATTTTGAGTAGAATAAAATAATAAAAATAAATAAAATAATAAAAAAACAAAACAAAAAACACCGTTCTCATTGTTTTTTTTAATCCATCTCATTCAATCTCATCTTTTTCCATTCTTTTTTTAAAAATTTTTTTATTGTTATGTTAATCACCATACATTACATCATTAGTTTTTGATGTTGTGTTCCATGATTCATTGTTTGTGCATAACACCCAGTGCTCCACGCAGAACGTGCCCTCTTTAATACCCATCACCAGGCTAACCCATCCCCCCACCCCCCTCCCCTCTAGAAACCTCAGTTTGTTTTTCAGAGTCCATTGTCTCTCATGGTTCATCTCCCCCTCCGACTTACTCCTCTTCATTCTTCCTCTCCTGCTATCTTCTTCTTTTTTTTTTTCCTTAACATATATTGCATTATTTGTTTCAGAGGTACAGATCTGTGATTCAACAGTCTTGCACAATTCACCGCGCTCACCATAGCACATACCCTCTCCAATGTCTATCACCCAGCCACCCCATCCCCACCACTCCAGCAACCCTCAGTTTGTTTCCTGAGGTTAAAAATTCCTCATATCAGCGAGGTCATATGATACATGTCTTTCTCTGATTGACTTATTTCACTCAGCATAACACCCTCCAGTTCCCTCCATGTCATGGCATCATCTTTTTCCATTCTTTACTCATCTGTTATACTCCAGGCATAGCAGCCTCCTTTTGTTTCCTGGAACACTAGAAAATCTTCCCTACCTTTGGGGCTTTGTACATACTGTTTCCTCTGCCTTTCACATCTTTACTCTTCAGTCAAAATTTAGGACCCCATTCTTCAAATGGCTAGTTCCTTTCATCTTTAAGTTCCTGCACTATTTTGTTTTGGGGACAGAACAAAGAGAGTCTATAATACTATGACTTAATAACATGAAAGCTTATTTCTTTTTCATGTGAGAACCCAAAGGGATTGGTGATCCAGGCTTGGTAGGCAGCTCAACAATTGTCACACATCACTTATTTTTCTGAGTTCAAGTCCCAATATGTGCCATGTCCTAACTAGTTGGCACTATGATATATTGTACTGTATTATGCATGTAAACATTAAAGAGGGTAGATCTCCTGTTGGGTGTTCTTACAATAATAATAATAGTAGTAATACTACAATATCCAGAAATGACACAGATCACTTCTGCTTACATCCCATTGACTAGAATTTAGTTGCTCAGCAACTCTTAGCTGCCAAGGAAGCTGAAAGAATATTTTTTTGAGGAACTATGGCATTAGTTAAGGCCACATTAAAGTGGAAAAGGAGGGGGGAAGGAAAGATGGCAGAGGAGTAGGGGACCCTATTTCAACTGGTCCCCAGAATTGAGCTGGATATCTACCAGACCACTCTGACCACCCACAAAACCAGCCTGAGATGTAAGAAGATCTGGATCTCTACAAACAGAACATCGCAGGTGCTTGGTTTCAAGGTAGGAAGCAGGGAGCCCTGATTCCGAGGGTAGATATTGGAGGATAAACGGCAGCGGGAGGGAGCCTGGCCGTGGGGATCCTACACCGCTGGTGAGCGACAGCCTCGCGCGCTGGGGATGGGGCACAGACTTGCAGACCAGTAGTGGCGGGGAAAGGACTTTAGGGCAGCCCCTGGGGTGGAAACCCGGAGCGGCAGGGTCACACGAGCGATCTGGGGGCAGCTGGCAGTTTTAGAAGCACAAAGGGCAGAGACCTGCCCCGACCTGGAGGCAGGACTGGGGGAGCTGCGGAGGAGCGCACAACCCAGACCCTGCAGTTTATAGCAGCACAGACAGAAATGGAGACAGTGTGTCCTGGAGAGCTCACTGAAGAACAGACTGCGGTCTCTCTGCTCTGAGGCAGAGGGTTGGAAACGGTCTCTTCTGCTCTGACTCTCAGAAGAGACACGGAAAGTCACCAGGGAAAGCTGCCAGAAAACAAAAGCCCCAAAAAGCCGGTTTTCACTGAGCCTATCCCCTGCCACAGGGGGGCAGGGCAACTCTGCCCTAAACAGGGTTGCCTGAGCAACAGTGTGGCAGGCCCCTCCCCCAAAAGACAGGCTGGGAAAACAAGAGGCCAGCAACCCTAAGGTCCCAAGAAAACAGGTGCATCTTGCTTGGGTTCTGGTCAATAATTTGGACTCTATACATTCCCTCAAACACCCATCAACAGAATGACTAGGAGGAGGAGCCCCCAAAATAGAAGACTCAAAGATTATGACTTATGCTGCAGATTTACAAATGGATGCAGCTATAACCAAGATGTCGGAGATGGAATTCAGGCTAGCAATTGTGAAGACAATGGCTAGAATGGAGAAATCAGTTAATGGCAACATAGTCTCTAAGGGCAGAAATGACAGCTGAATTGGCAGAACTTAAAAATGCTATCAATGAGATCCAATCCAATCTAGATAATCTAACAGCTAGGGTAACTGAGGCAGAAGAACGAATAAGCGACCTGGAAGACAATATAATAGATAAAAAGGGAAAAGAGGAGACCAGGGAAAAACAACTCAGAATCCATGAAAATAGAATCAGAGAAATAAGTGACACCATGAAGTGTTCCAGTGTCAGAATAACTGGAATCCTGGAGGGAATGGAGAGAGAGAGAGGACTAGAAGATGTATTTGAGCAAATTGTAGCTGAGAACTTCCCTAATCTGGGGAATGAAACAAATATTCGCATCCTAGAGGCAGAGAGGACCCCTCCCAAGATCAAGGAAAACAGGCCAACACCCCGGCATGTAATAGTAAAACTTGCAAATCCTAGAAACAAGGAAACCATCTTAAGGGCAACTAAGGGGAAGAGATTCCTTATGTACAGAGGGAGGAACATCAGAATAACATCAGACCTATCCACAGAAACCTGGCAAGCCAGAAAGGCCTGGCGAGACATATTCAGGGTACTAAATGAGAAGAACATGCAGCTAAGAATACTTTATCCAGCAAGGCTGTCATTTAGAATGGATGGAGAGATGCAGAGCTTCCATGACTGGCAGAAACTGAAAGAATATGTGACCACTAATCCGGCCCTGCAAGAAATATTAAGGGAAGTTCTATAAAAGGAGAAATACAAGAGTGATATACAACAGAAGTTTACAGGGACAATCTATAAAAACAATGTCTTCACAGGCAACATGATGACAATTAATTCATATCTTTCAATAATCACTCTCAACGTGAATGGCCTAAATGCTCCCATAAAACGGCACAGGGTTGCAGATTGGATAAAAAGACAGGACCCATCCATATGCTGCCTACAAGACACTCATTTTGACCCTAAAGATACATCCAAACTGAAAGTGAAGGGATGGAGATCCATCTTCCATGCCAGCGGACCTCAAAAGAAAGCTGGGGTAGCAATTCTTATATCAGACAAATTAGATTGTAAACTAAAGTCTGTAATTAGAGACACAGAAGGACACTATATCATTCTTAAAGGGTCTATCCAACAAGAAGATCTAACAATTGTAAATATCTATGCCCCCAACATGGGAGCAGCCATCTACATAAGCCAACTGTTAACCAAAATAAAGAGTCATATTGATAACAATACGTTAATTGTAGGAGACCTCAATACTCCACTCTCAGCAGAAAATCAACAAGGAAACAAGAGCTTTGAATGGTACACTAGACCAGATGGACCTCATAGATATTTACAGAACATTCCACCCTAAAACAACAGAATACTCATTCTTCTCGAATGCACATGGAACTTTCTCCAGAATAGACCACATACTGGGTCACAAGTCAGGTCTCAACCGATACCAAAAGATTGAGATTATTCCCTGCATATTCTCAGACCACAATGCTTTAAAACTGGAGCTCAATCACAAGAAAAAAATTGGCAGAAATTCAAACATTTGGAAGCTAAAGACCACTCTGCTCAAGAATGTTTGGGTCAACCAGGAAATCAAAGAAGAACTTAAACAATTCATGGAAATCAATGAGAATGAAAACACATCGGTCCAAAACCTATGGGATACTGCAAAGGTGGTCCTAAGGGGGAAATACATAGCCATCCAAGCCTCTCAAAAAAAAAAAAAAAATAGAAAAATCCTGAATTCACCATTAACTCTATACCTTAAAGAGCTAGAGTAAAAGCAACAAACGATGCCTAAGCCACGCAGTAGAAGAAAAATAATTAAAATTAAAGCAGAGATCAATGAATTAGAAGCCAGAAACACAGTAGATCAGATCAACGAAACTAGAAGTTGGTTCTTTGAAAGAATTAATAAGATTGATAAACTGCTGGCCAGACTTATCCAAAAGAAAAGAGAAAGGACCCAAATTAATAAAATTATGAATGAAAGGGGAGAGATCATGACTAACACCAAGGAAATAGAAACAATTATTAGAAATTATTATCAACAACTATATGCCAATAAACTGAGCAATCTGGAAGAAATGGAGGCCTTCCTGGAAACCTATAAGCTGCCAAGACTGAAACAGGAAGAAATTGACAACCTGAATAGGCCAATAACCAGTAACGAGATTGAAGAAGTGATCAAAATCCTCCCAAAAAACAAGAGTCCAGGGCCTGATGGATTCCCTGGGGAATTCTACCAAACATTCAAAGAAGAAATAATACCTATTCTACTGAAGCTGTCTCAAAAAATAGAAACAGAAGGAAAACTTCCAAACTCATTCTATGAGGCCAGCATTACCTTAGTCCCCAAACCAGGCAAAGACCCCATCAAAAAGGAGAATTTCAGACTGATATCCCTAATGAATATGGATTCCAAAATCCTCAACAAAATCCTAGCTAATAGGATCCAACAATACATTAAAAAGATCATCCACCACGACCAAGTGGGATTTATCCCCAGGATGCAAGGGTGGTTCAACATTCGCAAATCAATCAATGTGATAGAACACATTAATAAGAGGAGGGAGAAGAACAATATGGTCCTCTCAATTGATGCAGAAAAAGCATTTGACAAAATACAACATCCTTTCCTGATTAAAACTCTTCAGACTATAGCGGTAGAGGGAACATTCCTCAAGTTCATAAAATCCATCTATGAAAAACCCACAACAAATATCATCCTCAATGGGGAAAAGCTGAGAGCCTTTCCCTTAAGATCAGGAACATGTCAAGGATGCCCACTCTTGCCACAGTCAACAAAACAAAGAGGCAACCCACAGAATGGGAAAAGATATTTACAAATGACACTACAGATAAAGGGCTGGTATCCAAGATCTATAAAGAACTTCTCAAACTCAACACCCAAAAAACAAATAATCAAGTCAAAAAGTGGGCAGAAGATATGAAAAGACACTTCTCTGAAGAAGACATACAAATGGCTAACAGACACATGAAAAAATGTTCATCATCATTAACCATCAGGGAAATTCAAATCAAAATCACATTGAGATACCACCTTACACCAGTTAGAATGGCAAAAATGGACAGGGAAAGAAACAACAAATGTTGGAGAGGTTGAGGAGAAAGGGGAACCCTCTTACACGGTTGGTGGGAATGCAAGTTGGTACAGCCACTTTGGAAAACAGTGTGGAGGTTCCTCAAAAATTTAAAAATAGAGCTACCCTATGACCCAGCAATTGCACTACTGGGTATTTACCCCCAAAACACAGATGTAGTGAAAAGAAGGACCATATGTACCCCAATGTTCATAGCAGCAATGTCCATAATAGCCAAACTGGAAAGAGCTGAGATGCCCTTCAACAGATGAATGGATAAAGAAGATGTGGTCCATATATACAATGGAATATTACTCAGCAACCAGAAAGGATGAATACCCAACTTTTACATCAACATGGATGGGACTGGAGGAGATGATGCTAAGTGAAATAAGTCAAGCAGAGAAAGTCAATTATCATATGGTTTCACTTCTTTGTGGAACATATGGAATAGCATGGAGGACACTAGGAGAAGGAAGAGAAAATGGGGGGGGGGATTGGAGGGAGAGATGAACCATGAGAGACTATGGACTCTGAGAAACAAAAAGGGTTTTAGAGGGGAGGTGGGAGGGGGCATTATTTAGCCCGGTGATGGGTATTGGGGAGGGCACGTACTGCATGGAGCACTGGGTGTTATACGAAAACAATGGATCGTGGATCACCACATCAAAAACTAATGATGGATTGTATGGTGACTAACATAACATAATAAAATTTAAAAAAATAAAGTGGAAAAGGAGGAATCCAATTATTGGGGTGCAACTAATAGTTCAGCATAGGGTTTTGTGCAGATATCATCTTTGCAGAAAATCCTTCGACCACTCTAAGTAAGTCTCATGTTATTTCTATTTTTATCTCTAAATTTTGTAGGTTTTCTTTATGATAATTATAATTTTTTGACTTTATGAGGTTATTTTTTAAATTCCTATTTTTTTTAAACATTAAATTCCTTGAAAGTAGCACCATTTTATTTGGTTTTCCATTGTATCCTTCATTTCTTTGCCTGGAGTATTTGAATATCGAAGTCATATTTGACATAATAAAGATTGTTGAATGAATGCATAGAAATATAAACAAATCTCCAGATAGAAAAGAACTCAAATCAGATGGATTTATTGAGTGAAAATTTGAGCATTTCATAGGAGAGGCAATGAAATTAACTTCGAAAGGACCAGGCAGTACCCCTAGTGCAGTGGTATTTAAAGTATTGGTCAACTATCTTTTAAAGAGTTACAAAATCCATTTACTGAGCCACAGTCAGCATTAAAAATGAAAGAAATAGAATTGAATGGAATAGACTAGAAAGGAACAGAATAGAAAAAAGGTAAAGAGAGGGTATAATACATGGTTAGGGTAGATATTGTTTCCTAAAACTTTAGTCTCAATTATAGGTACATATGTATGTGAATGTGTGTACATTCTGGATCACAAGGTAATTATTACTGTGAATGATGTAAAAAAAAAAAAAGTTTGAAATGCACGGCCTCATGTACTTAGAATAGGACCAAAGGCAAGGCCGATATGGGAGGGGAAAACTTGATCCTTGTAGAGCTTAATGTGACCTGCCTCAGGCTAACAAAATGACATCAAATGGTGACTCATCTCTACACCAATTCCTTGATTTTCAGTTGCATCTTTTCCAGCAATGCACAAAGTCTGCTTCAAAGGAGAGAAGAGTGTGTTTTTCATAGTATTGTTTCATCTTCTCAATCATAGTGGGCTATTATCTTCAAATATGAAAACTTCAAAAATAACTTTGAATTATAGTTCAACTTGAGAACATCTTTTTATTTTTGAAATTCATATATACCTAGGGAACTCATGTACTTGCTCTGGTGTTTGGTCCTAGTTAATTGATCACTAGTCTTTTCTAATGTGCCTGCCTGTGAGGATCTCATGTTTTATTTAGAACAAAGTCTAGTTGTCTCCTTTGAGCTCTTTGCTTGAATGCGATTTTGCTCTTTTTGATTTCCCATATTGCTAGTGGATGTTTCCCCTTTCTCACTTCTTTTCTTACTAGGGGAATCTGAAATGAAAGTAGTATTCATCTTCTGACGTTATTAAGATTTCAGTCTTGTATTTTACCCTCCTTTTAAAATCAATACACTGTTTTTCTTCTGTCTCTATCAATTTTCACATGAGACCAACTCCCAAGCACTTTATAAAACGTGTTCAGTGGACAATATCAGAGCCAGAAGTAAGAGTGATAGTTCTCTAAGCACATAGTTTATTCAGAACCTAACCTGCTGCTCCACACATACAAACATCTTTTAAATCAGCTGTGAATCATGTCTACCATAAGCAGGAAGTACAAAAAAATTGAAAATGGCGGGGGCGGAGCAAGATGGCGGAGGAGTAGGAGACCTAGATTTTGTCTGGTCTCAGGAATTCAGCTGAATAGGGATCAAACCATTCTGAACACCTACGAACTCAACAGGAGATCGAACAGGAGAGTAGCAACAACTCTCTGAACAGAGAAGCGACCACTTACTGGAAGGTAGGACGTGCGGAGAAGTGAATCCGAGGCGATATTCGGGAGGATAGACGGCGGGGGAGGGGCCTCCGTCGGCCGCTTCTGGCAAGTGCTAGAGCCGCGGAGCACAAAATCGGACCTTTTAAAAGTTGGCTCGGCGGAGGGACGTCGCTGCAGTGGCTAAGCGGGGGGTGGAATCCTCCCGGGACAGTGTGGTCTCAGGACCCTTGGGGTCACAGAGAGACCGGGGGTGCCTGAGTGCGGCAGAGCTCCCAGGTGTCGGGGCGGGGAAGCCGGCTGCAGATACGGAGCAGAGTCGCGGGCTCTCAGCTCGGGGTTGCCATAAACTGTGATCTGCGGCCCAGTCGGGGCACGGCTCCCCCAGCAAGGACCCAACAAGCAGCAGATCCGGGGAGACTCCCCTTCCTTCCCGGGGAGGAGCGGCGCGGGAGCGCACCGCAGGGATCTGCTGGGTTTGGAGACTCCGAGCGGGGTCGGGTGCCAGAGATAGCAACGCTCGATCACAGGCCGGGTGAGCATGGAGAGCGGCCGGAGACCGGGGACACGGGAGTGACTGCTTTTCTCTGGGGGCGCACTGAGGAGTGGGGCCCTGAGTTCTCGGCTCCTCCGGGCGGAGACTGGGAGGCCGCCATTTTCGCCCTGGTCCTCCAAAGCTGTGCTGAGAGCTTGCAGGGAACAAAAGCTCCTGAGAGCAAACTGGAGCAGCTTCCTTAGCCCGGACCGACAAGGGCGGGGCAATTCCGCCTCCGGCAAAGACATTTGGAAACCACAGCAACAGGCCCCTCCCCCAGAAGATCAACACAAACAGCCAGCAAGCCAAGACCAAGTTGATCGATCAAGGAGAATAGGAGAACTCCAGCGCTAGGGGAATACTGCACATAGATTCATGGCTTCTTTTTTTTTTTTTTTTTTTTACCATGATTCATTATTTCATCAAAGTTAATTTTTGTTGACTTTTTTTTATTTTTCTTTTTCCCTTTTTCAACCAACATCTTATAAATCCCTTTTTTTTAAAAAAAAAAAATTTTTTTTTTTCATTTTTAGAGTCATATTTTATCCCTTCATAGTAGTTATCCTTGTTTTTGGCATATATATATAAGTTGTTCTCTCTTTAAAATTTTGAGGTACAGTTTCTTCTAACAGATCAAAATATACCCTAAATCACTAGTGTATGGCTTTGTTCTAGTCTCCTGCCTGATCACATTCTC
Source organism: Zalophus californianus (assembly GCF_009762305.2). Taxonomy (NCBI): domain Eukaryota; kingdom Metazoa; phylum Chordata; class Mammalia; order Carnivora; family Otariidae; genus Zalophus; species Zalophus californianus. The sequence goes on from NC_045609.1 coordinate 25,578,804, forward strand.
TCCCTTTTTCCTTTTTTTTTTTTTTTCCTTAAATCTTCTTTCTTTTTTCAAACAACTTATCTTACCAAGTCCTTTTATAAAATCTTTTATAATTTTCATCTTTACAGTCATCTTCCATCCCTTCATTGTATCAACCCTTATTTTGTACATATATGTCTTTCTTCCTTTAAAATTTTAGGAGGCACTTTTTTCTAACAGACCAAAATACGCCCAAAATCTAGTGTGTGGCACTGATCTATGCACTAGCCTGATCATATTTGATCATATTCTGCCTTTTTTGAATTGTTTTGTTTTTGTTTTTATTTTTTTTTATTTTTTTTTTTTTTTTCTTTTTCTCTTTCTTTTTTCTTTCTTTCCCTTTCTTTTCCCCTGGTTTCAGGTCTTTTCTGATTTGTATACAGTATATTTGCTGGGGACGTAGTAAACCTGTTAGCCTTTTGTTCTCTCATTCATCTGTTCTCCTCTGGACAAAATGACAAGACGAAAGAAATCACCTCAGCAAAAAGAACAAGAGGTAGTACCGTCAGCCAGGGACCTACTCACTACGGACATTAGTACGATGTCGGACCTAGAGTTCAGAATCATGACTTTAAAGATACTAGCTGGGCTTGAAAAAAGCGTGGAAGTTATTAGAGAAACCCTTTCTGGAGAAATAAAAGAACTAAAATCTAACCAAATCGAAATCAAAAAGGCTATTGATGAGGTGCAATCAAAAATGGGGGCACTAAATGCTAGGATAAATGAGGCAGAAGAGAGAATCAGCGATATAGAAGACCAAATGATAGAAAATAAAGAGGCTGAGAAAAAGAGAGAGAAACAACTACAGGATCACGAGGGCAGAATTCGAGAGATAAGTGATGCGATAAGACGAAACAACATTAGAATAATTGGGATCCCAGAAGAAGAAGAGAGAGAGAGAGGGGCAGAAGGTATATTGGAGCAAATTATAGCAGAGAACTTCCCTAATGTGAGGAAGGAAACAGGCATTAAAATCCAGGAGGCACAGAGAACCCCTCTCAAAATCAATAAAAATAGGTCAACACCCCGACATCTAATAGTAAAACTTACGAGTCTCAGAGACAAAGAGAAAATCCTGAAAGCAGCTCGGGAGAAGAGATATGTAACCTACAATGGTAGAAACATTAGATTGGCAACAGACCTATCCACAGAGACCTGGCAGGCCAGAAAGGACTGGCAAGATATCTTCAGAGCACTAAACGAGAAAAATATGCAGCCAAGAATACTATATCCAGCTAGGCTATCATTGAAAATAGAAGGAGAGATCAAAAGCTTCCAGAACAAACAAAAACTAAAAGAATTTGCAAACACGAAACCAGCCCTCCAAGAAATATTGAGAGGGGTCCTCTAAGCAAAGAGAGAACCTAAAAGCAGCAAAGAGCAGAAACGAACACAGACAACAGACAGTTAACAGTCACCTTACAGGTAATACAATGGCAGTAAATTCATACCTTTCAATAGTTACCCTGAATGTAAATGGGCTAAATGCCCCAATCAAAAGACACAGGCTATCAGATTGGATTAAAAAACAAGACCCATCAATATGCTGTCTGCAAGAGACTCATTTTACACCCAAAGACACCCCCAGATTGAAAGTGAGGGGGTGGAAAACCATTTACCATGCTAATGGACACCAAAAGAAAGCTGGGGTGGCAATCCTTATATCAGACAAACTAGATTTTAAAACAAAGACTGTAATAAGAGATGAGGAAGGACACTATATCCTACTTAAAGGGTCTATCCAACAAGAAGATCTAACAATTGTAAATATCTATGCCCCGAACATGGGAGCAGCCAATTATATAAGCCAATTAATAACAAAAGCAAAGAAACACATTGACAACAATACAATAATAGTGGGGGATTTTAACACCCCCCTGACTGAAATGGACAGATCATCTAAGCAAAAGATCAACAAGGAAATAAAGATGTTAAATGACACACTGGACCAAATGGACTTCACAGACATATTCAGAACATTCCATCCCAAAGCAACGGAATACACATTCTTCTCTAGTGCCCATGGAACATTCTCCAGAATTGATCACATCCTAGGTCACAAATCAGGTCTCAATCGGTACCAAAAGATTGGGATCATTCCCTGCATATTTTCAGACCACAATGCTTTGAAACTAGAACTCAACCACAAGAGGAAAGTCGGAAAGAACTCAAATACATGGAGGCTAAAGAGCATCCTACTAAAGAATGAATGGGTCAACCAAGAAATTAAAGAAGAATTAAAAAAATTCATGGAAACCAATGAAAATGAAAACACAACTGTTCAAAATCTTTGGGATACAGCAAAGGCAGTCCTGAGAGGAAAGTATATAGCAATACAAGCCTTTCTCAAGAAACAAGAAAGGTCTCAAATACACAACCTAACCCTACATCTAAAGGAGCTGGAGAAAGAACAGCAAAGAAAGCCTAAACCCAGCAGGAGAAGAGAAATCATAAAGATCAGAGCAGAAATCAATGAACTAGAAAGCAAAAGAACAGTAGAACAGATCAACGAAACTAGGAGCTGGTTCTTTGAAAGAATTAACAAGATTGATAAACCCCTGGCCAGACTGATCAAAAAGAAAAGAGAAATGACCCAAATCAACAAAATCATGAATGAAAGAGGAGAGATCACAAGCAACACCAAAGAAATACAAACAATTATAAGAACATATTATGAGCAACTCTATGCCAGCAAATTAGATAACCTGGAAGAAATGGGTGCATTCCTAGAGATGTATCAACTACCAAAATTGAACCAGGAAGAAATAGAAAACCTGAACAGACCTATAACCACTACGGAAATTGAAACAGTCATCAAAAATCTCCCAAGAAACAAAAGCCCAGGGCCAGATGGCTTCCCAGGGGAATTCTATCAGACATTTCAAGAAGAATTAATACCTATTCTCCTGAAACTGTTCCAAAAAATAGAAATGGAAGGGAAACTTCCAAACTCATTTTATGAGGCCAGCATTACCTTGATCCCAAAACCAGACAAAGACCCCATCAAAAAAGAGAATTACAGACCAATATCCTTGATGAACATGGATGCAAAAATTCTCACCAAAATACTAGCCAATAGGATCCAACAGTACATTAAAAGGATTATTCACCACGACCAAGTGGGATTTATTCCTGGGCTGCAAGGCTGGTTCAACATCCGCAAATCAATCAACGTGATACAATACATTAACAAAAGAAAGAACAAGAATCATATGATCCTCTCAATAGATGCAGAAAAAGCATTTGACAAAGTACAACATCCTTTCTTGATCAAAACTCTTCAGAGTATAGGGATAGAGGGTACATACCTCAATATCATAAAAGCCATCTACGAAAAACCTACAGCGAATATCATTCTCAATGGGGAAAGGCTGAGAGCTTTTCCCCTAAGGTCAGGAACGCGGCAGGGATGTCCACTCTCACCACTGCTATTCAACATAGTATTAGAAGTCCTAGCCACAGCAATCAGACAACAAAAAGAAATCAAAGGCATCCAAATCGGCAAAGAGGAAGTCAAACTCTCACTCTTTGCAGATGATATGATACTGTATGTGGAAAACCCAAAAGACTCCACCCCAAAACTGCTAGAACTCATAGAGGAATTCAGTAAAGTAGCAGGATATAAAATCAATGCACAGAAATCAGTGGCATTCCTATACACCAACAACAAGACAGAAGAGAGACAAATCAAGGAGTCTATCCCATTTACAATTGCACCCAAAACCATTAGATACCTAGGAATAAATCTAACCAAAGAGGCAAAGGATCTGTACTCAGAAAACTATAAAATACTCAGGAAAGAAATTGAAGAAGACACAAAGAAATGGAAAAACGTTCCATGCTCATGGATTGGGAGAATCAACATTGTGAAGATGTCAATGCTACCTAGAGCAATCTACACATTCAATGCAATCCCCATCAAAATACCATCCACTTTTTTCAAAGAAATGGAACAAATAATCCTAAAATTTGTATGGAACCAGAAGAGACCCAGAATAGCCAGAGGAATACTGAAAAAGAAAAGCAAAGCTGGTGGCATCACAATTCCGGACTTCCAGCTCTATTACAAAGCTGTCATCATCAAGACAGTATGGTACTGGCACAAAAACAGACACATAGATCAATGGAACAGAATTGAGAGCCCAGAAATGGACCCTCAACTCTATGGTCAACTTATTTTTGACAAAGCAGGAAAGAATGTCCAATGGCAAAAAGACAGTCTCTTCAACAAATGGTGTTGGGAAAATTGGACAGCCACATGCAGAAGAATGAAACTGGACCATTTCCTTACACCACACACAAAAATAGACTCCAAATGGTTGAAAGACTTAAACGTGAGACAGGAGTCCATCCAAATCCTAAAGGAGAACACAGGTAGCAACCTTTTCGACCTTAGCCGCAGCAACTTCTTCCTAGAAACATCGCCAAAGGCACGGGAAGCCAGGGCAAAAATGAACTATTGGGATTTCATCAAGATAAAAAGCTTCTGCACAGCAAAAGAAACAGTCCACAAAACCAAAAGACAACCGACAGAATGGGAGAAAATATTTGCAAATGACGTATCAGATAAAGGGCTAGTATCCAAAATCTATAAAGAACTTATCAAACTCAACACTCAAAGAACAAATAATCCAATCAAGAAATGGGCAGAAGACATGAACAGACATTTCTCCAAAGAAGACATCCAAATGGCCAACAGGCACATGAAAAAGTGCTCAACATCGCTTGGCATCAGGGAAATCCAAATCAAAACCTCAATGAGATACCACCTCACACCCGTCAGAATGGCTAAAATTAACAAGTCAGGGAACGACAGATGTTGGCGGGGATGTGGAGAAAGGGGAACCCTCCTACACTGTTGGTGGGAATGCAAGCTGGTGCAACCCCTCTGGAAAACAGTATGGAGGTTCCTCAAACAGTTGAAATTAGAGCTACCGTTCGATCCAGCAATTGCACTACTGGGTATTTACCACAAAGATACAAATGTAGGGACCCGAAGGGGTACATGTACCCCAATGTTTATAGCAGCAATGTCCACCATAGCCAAACTGTGGAAAGAGCCAAGATGCCCATCGACAGATGAATGGATAAAGAAGATGTGGTATATATACACAATGGAATATTATGCAGCCATCAAAAGGAATGAGATCTTGCCATTTGCAACGACGTGGATGGAACTGGAGGGTGTTATGCTGAGTGAAATAAGTCAATCAGAGAAAGACATGTATCACATGACCTCACTGATATGAGGAATTCTTAATCTCAGGAAAGAAACTGAGTGTTACTGGAGTGGTTGGGGGTGGGAGGGATGGGGTGGCTGGATGATAGATATTGGGGAGGGTATGTGCTACGGTGAGCGCTGTGAATTGTGCAAGACTGTTGAATCACAGATCTGTATTTCTGAAACAAATAATGCAACATATTTTAAGAAAAAAGAAAAAGAAGAAGATAACAGGAGAGGAAGAAAAGGGGAGTATGTCAGAGGGGGAGACGAACCATGAGAGATGATGGACTCTGAAAAACAAACTGAGGGTTCTAGAGGGGACGGGGGTAGGGGGATGGGTTAGCCTGGTGATGGGTATTGAGGAGGGCACGTTCTGCATGGAGCACTGGGTGTTATGAACAAACAATGAATCTTGGAACACTGCACCAAAAACAAATGATGTAATATATGGTGATTAACATAACAATAAAAAATTAAAAAAAAAAAAAAAAAAAAAAAAAAAAAAAAAAAATTGAAAATGGCAAAAAATTTCTTCCTTCAAAATCAGTTTTATTTGCTATTTTCCTGAACAAGGACTGATCCTCGGTAATAACTGAGTTACTAGAATTCTAAAATAACTATCCAGGCGTCTGTAAGTGAACCTTAACTCTCCCATTCACTCACCCGCACCAGGTGGGTAAAAAACGCACCCCCCCCCCACTATTGGCAGGCCGTTGTTGAAATTCAGCCAGACCTCCACTCAGATTTACCAGATTCTCAGCCATCTTTCCTTCTCAGTATTGCTCAGAACCTCAACCAATATCAGCAGTAAGTTTTTATTTAGTGCTTACTATGTCTCAGGCATTATGCTAAACCCTTTATTTGTATAATCTAATTTAATCCTCGCAACAACCCATTGAGGTAATTACTTGAATTAATTATCGCTGCATGACAAATAACCCTAAGACTTAATAGCTTGAAACAGCAAACATCATTTATTATCTTTCCGGGTTTCTGTGGTTCAAGAATTTAGGACTTTCTTAGCTAAGAAATTCTAGTTTAAATTCTCACATGAAGTTGTGGTCAGTCTCTGCCTGAGTCTGGGGTCATCTTGAAGCCTTCTTCACACTCACATGTCTGATGTCTGGATTTATCCACTGAGGCTCCTCAGATATATCTCTCTATATTCACGTGACCCCTTCACGATGTCTCTCTAACCCAGTGGCTTCAGGATGTCTAGACTTGAAGGTGTTTGTCTCGAGAGAGAGCAAGCCAGACAAAAGCTGATTTGCCTTTTCTTAGTCTTAGAATTCATTCAGTGTCTCTTCAGCTTCATTCAATATCTTTTAGAAGCAACTCACTAAGAGTAGTCCATATTCAAAAAGAAGAGGATTAGACTCCACCATTTTATGAAAGAAATGTCAGAATTTACTGACAGCTTTTAAAACCACCACAGTCTGCCCTCTGGTCCCAAATTATTTGTATTCTTCCCACATCAAAATATACTCACTCCCTTTCAAGACCTCCCTTAAAAGACTCATCTGTTATGGCTTCAGGCTCAACTCTGAGGTCTCAACTTTGAGGTCATCCAAATCAGATCCAGGTACATCCAATGTGTTGGCTGTGTGACATTCCCTTATTGTGTTTTATTTACATTTATTTGATTACTAATGAAGTTGATTACTTTTCATATGTATAATGGTCATTTATACTTTGTACAATTCCTATTTAAGTCTTTTGTCTGTATTTCTATGGGCCTGGATTTTTCTTAATGATATGTTGGAGACCTTTATATATATGTATATATGTGAATACTAGCTCTTTTAGCTTTATGCATTGCTGAAACTCCCATCATCCATATTGTGGCTTTTCTTTTTCTTCATGTTGTATTTGAAGAAGAAATACAATCTTAATTTTAATCGTAGTCAAATTGATTTGCTTGATTCTTTTTTCCAACTTTATTGAGATAAAACTGACATATAATATTGTGTAAGTTTAAAGTGTACAGCATGAGGATTTGATACATGTGTATATAGTGTGAAATTATTACCATGATAAGGTTAGCTAATACATGACTTTTTGTGGTAAGAACATTTAAGATTTTACTTTCTTAGCAACTTTCAAGTATATGATACAATATTGTTAACTATTGTCAGCATGGTGTACATTACATCCTCAGAACTTATTTACCTTATAACTCTAAGTTTATACCCTTTGACAAACATATTCCAGTTCCCCCATCTCCTGGTTGCTGGCAGCCACCATTATGCTCTCTGGTTCTATGGGTTTGGTTTTTAAGAATTCCACATATAAGAGAGATCACACAGTATTTGTCTTTCTCTGTTTGACTTATTTCACTTAGCATAATGCCCTCCAGGTTGATCCATGTTTGTAAATGGCAAGATTTTCTTCTTTTTTAAGGCTGAATAACATTCCATTTTGTGAGTGTGTATTTTCTTTATCCATTCATCCATTAATGGACACTTTGGTTGCTTCCATACCTTGGCTATTGTAAATGATGCTCCAATGAGCATGGGTGTACAGATATCTTTTTGAGATAGTGATTTTTTTCCCTTTGGATACATACCTAGAAGTGGGATTGCTAGATCATATAGTAGTTCTATTTTAAATTTTTTGAGGAACCACCATACTGTTTTCCATACTGGCTGCACCAATTTACACTCCCACCAAAAAGGCACAGTGTTCTTTTTTCTCCACATCCTCATCAACACTTGTTATCTTATCTTTTTGGTAGCTGTTCTAAGAGATGTGAGTGATATCTCACTGGGTGAGAGTCCTCTATTTAGAAAAATTTGTTGGGCAAGTTTTGACTGACCCAGGTCCCATGGTCTCTTTGAGAGAATAATAGATCACCCTTCCTAGAATAATGATTCTATGTGGCACAAAAATTCTCCCAATGTTATAAGTTGACATGGGAGGGAAGTATCAGGAGATAACTTGAGAATGGTCCTATGCAGGTAAGGAGAAAAGAAAAAGATGTTTGAGACTGAGTGAGATGTGTGGTTTCTTGATTATGCTCATCCTTTAAAAGGCTGAAGTATCAGTATGGATGGGCAGGGAGGAGGGAATCAAAAGGATTTTAAGAGATAGGTATAAACAAGTGACAGAGTACCCAAGAAGGTTTCATAGCTCCCTATGCATCTTCTATGAACTGTTTCTATATTTCAAGCCAAGCCTGATCAACCTCCTGGGTGGACTTGGCCAGTATCTTGCATGAGTTAATATTTGTAAGTCTCCAGTCAGTTGCAGTTTCTTGTCAAAGGGTTGCAGAAATGGAGACTGCTATTTGATGAATTAATTTAGTCATCTTCAGCTTGGTTTATTGCCTAATGATTTGATCTAACCCAACAATTAGTTTAAGAAAAGATGAATCATTGTTGAATCACTGCTATGAAGAAACCTAGTTTCCGAAGAACAATACCTTTCTTTCAGAGTTTTGAAACTTTATGAGCCTCCAAAGAATGCCATGGAAGATTTTTCCAAGTTTGTTGTCCTCTTGGCTGGTGTCTTGGGATATTTTGTATAATTGATCATTTTTTCTTAGCAAAAAAAAAAAAAAAATTCAACTTTTCTTATTTGAGTTTCTCAAATGGATCACAACTGACAGTACTGTCAACTTTCTTACATTCTACTGTGGATTTTATGTTTTTAGACCTTAACTCCTTTTAAAAATATTTGACTATCCCCCCCCATATAAACTAGTTTTACTAGCAAATTTTATCCTATTAAAAAAAAATCACCTATCCCTTCCTCACTTGCTCCTTGTTATACCCTGTGCTTGACATTGAGTTTCTACTGTTTCTTTCTGCATCCTGGATAATTGAATCCCATTATCTCTACAGTTTACATTTTCCCTCAGTTTTTTTGAGAAAAATAATGATTTAGGTGAGGTAAAGCCATCATTTTGAATCAAATACAGGACTTTTTTTTTTTTTTTGAAAAAAAAACCCAGCTAATTTGGAAAGTAAACTTAAAACTTTTAAATTGGATTCACTGGTTTTAGCTATAAGGATATTTTCATTGTACAATTTTGTGCTAATCTTAGACTATTTAATAATGAAATTGTTATCTGTGGAAACCCAAGATTTCTACCATAGAGTTATCATAAAACTTTGTCATTACTGAATGAAAAATCTCAATGAAATTTTTTCAACGTTCCTTCAAGATTATCATTTCCCTATTCAACTTTATTAACTTCAGTTGCAGTTATACTCGACTTTTGGTAAGTTATCTTTTTGAATGGCAGTAGTGTGTTTTTGTGGCACACATGGAATGTTCCTTGGTGGGCTGGAGAAGTCTCTGACCTTGCAGTGAAGAGATCTGGGTTATAGACCTCACCCTGTAATTTACTGGTAGACCATTGAACTTATTAACATTCTTGGTTGTAAGCAGCAAAAACTAACTCTGGCTAGTTAATCTAAAAGAATACTGACCAATTTACAGGGTCCAAGTAGGAACTGAACAATTAAGTAAGTCATGGGGAGTTAGTTTAGATGGTGGGAAGCTTCAGGGATCTGGAGATCAGAAATGAATGGGGGGGCGGAGAAAGATGGCAGAGGAGTAGGAGACCTGGATTTTGTCTGGTCTCAGGAATTCAGCTGAATAGGGATCAAACCATTCTGAACACCTATGAACTCAACAGGAGATCGAAGAGGAGAGTAGCAACAACTCTCTGAACACAGAAGCGACCACTTACTGGAAGGTAGGATGTGTGGAGAAGTAAATCCGAGGTGATATTCGGGAGGATAGACGGCGGGGGAGAGGGCCTCCGGCGGCCACTTCTGCCAAGTGATAGAGCCGCAGAACACAAAATCAGAACTTTTAGAAGTCGGCTCCACTGAGGGACGTCGCTCCAGTGGCTAAGCGGGGGGTGGAACCCTCACGGGACAGTGTGGTCTCAGGACCCTTGGGGTCACAGAAATTCCGGGGGTGCCTGAGTGCGGCAGAGCTCCCAGGTATCGGAGCGGGGAAGCCGGCTGCAGAGACGGAGCCGAGGCGCGGGCTCTCAGCTCGGGGTTGCCATAAACCGTGATCCGTGGCCCAGTCGGGCCACTGCTCCTCCAGCAGGGACCCAACAAGCGGCAGAGCCGAGGAGACTCCCCTTCCTCCCCCAGAGGAGTGGCATGGGAGTGCATCGCAGGGATCTGCTGGGTTTGGAGACTCCACACGGGGTTGGGTGCCAGAGATAGAAATGCTCGATCACAGGCCGGGTGAGCACGGAGTGCGGCTGGAGACCGGGGACACGGGAATGACTGGCTGCTTTTCTCTGGGGGCGCACTGAGGAGCGGAGCCCCAAGTTCTTGCCTCCTCTGGGGCAGAGATTGGGAGGCCGCCATTTTCACTGTCGTCCTCCAAAGCCCTGCGGAAAGCTTGCAGGGAACAAAAGCTCCTGAGAGCAAACCCGAGCAGCTTGCTTAGCTTGGACCGACAAGGGCGGGGCAATTCTGCCTCTGGCAAAGACATTTGGGAACCACGGCAACAGGCCCCTCCCCGAGAAGATCAGCATGAACAGCCAGCAAGCCAAGACCAAGTTTACCGATCAAGGAGAACGGGAGAACTCCAGGGCTAGGGGAATACTGCACATAGAATTCATGGCTTTTTTTACCGTGATTCATTAGTTTTTCAAAGTTAATTTTTTTAATTTCTCTGTTTCCCTTTATCAATCAACATCTTATCAATCCCTTTTTAAAAAAAAACATTTTTTATTTTTCATTTTTAGAGTCATATTTTATCCCTTCATAGTAGTTACCCTTATTTTTGGCGTATATATAAGTTGTTCTCTCTTTAAAATTTTGAGATACAGTTTCTTCTAACAGATCAAAATATACCCTAAATCACTAGTGTATGGCTTTGTTCTAGTCGCCTGACTGATCACATTCTCTCCCTTTTTTTTTTTTAATCTTCTTTCTTTTTTCAAACAACTTCTTATTGTATCAATTCCTTTTATAAAATCTTTTATAATTTTCATCTTTACAGTCATCTTCCATCCCTTCATAGTATCAACCCTTATCTTGTACATATATAAATCTTTCTTCCTTTAAAATTTTAGGAGGCACTTTTTTCTAACAGACCAAAATACGCCACAAATCTAGTGTGTGGCACTGATCTATGCACTAGCCTGATCATATTCGGTTTTTTTGTATTGTTCTGTTTTTGTTTTTAATTTTTTTCTTTTTTTTTTTCTTTATTTTCTCTTTCTTTTTTCTTTCTTTGCCTTTCTTTTCCCCTGGTTTCAGGTCTTTTCTGATTTGTATACAGTATATTTGCTGGGGACATTGTTAAACTGTTAGCATTTTGTTCTCTCATTCATCTATTCTCCTCTGGACAAAATGACAAGACGAAAAAAATCACCTCAGCAAAAAGAACAAGAGATAGTACCGTCAGCCAGGGACCTACTCAATACGGACATTAGTACGAAGTCGGACCTAGAGTTCAGAATCATGACTTTAAAGGTACTAGCTGGGCTTGAAAAAAGCATGGAAGTTATTAGAGAAACCCTTTCTGGAGAAATAAAAGAACGAAAGTCTAACCAAGTCGAAATCAAAAAGGCTATTAATGAGGTGCAATCAAAAATGGGGGCACTAACTGCTAGGGTAAATGAGGCAGAAGAGAGAATCAGCGATATAGAAGACCAAATGATGGAAAATAAAGAGGCTGAGAAAAAGAGAGAGAAACAACTACAGGATCACGAGGGCAGAATTCGAGAGATAAGTGATACGATAAGATGAAACAACATTAGAATAATTGGGATCAAAGAAGAAGAAGAAAGAGAGAGAGGGGCAGAAGGTATATTGGAGCAAATAATAGCAGAGAACTTCCCTAATGTGAGGAAGGAAACAGGCATCAAAATCCAGGAGGCACAGAGAACCGCTCTCAAAATCAATAAAAATAGGTCAACACCCGACATCTAATAGTAAAACTTACAAGTCTCAGAGACAAAGAGAAAATCCTGAAAGCAGTTCGGGAGAAGAGATATGTAACCTACAATGGTAGAAATATTAGATTGGCAACAGACCTATCCACAGAGACCTGGTAGGCATGAGATCCTCAGAGCATTAAATTAGAAAAATATGCAGCCACGAATACTATATCCAGCTAGGCTCTCATTGAAAATTGAAGGAGAGATAAAAAGCTTCCAGGACAAACAAAAACTAAAGGAATTGGCAAACACGAAACCAGCCCTCCAAGAAATATTGAAAGGGGTCCTCTAAGCAAAGAGAGAGACTAAAAGCAGCACAGATCAGAAAGGAACAGAGACAATATACAGTAACAGTCACCTTACAGGCAATACAATGGCACTAAATTCATACCTTTCAATAATTACCCTGAATGTAAATGGGCTAAATGCCCCAATCAAAAGACACAGGCTATCAGATTGGATTAAAAAACAAGACCCATCCATATGCTGTCTGCAAGAGACTCATTTTAGACCCAAAGACACCCCCAGATTGAAAGTGAGGGGGTGGAAAACCATTTACCATGCTAATGGACACCAAAAGAAAGCTGGGGTGGCGATCCTTATATCAGACAAATTAGATTTTAAACCAAAGAGTATAATAAGAGATGAGGAAGGACACTATATCCTACTTAAATGGTCTATCCAACAAGAAGATCTAACAATTGTAAATATCTATGCCCCAAACATGGGAGCAGCCAATTATATAAGCCAATTAATAACAAAAGTGAAGAAACACATTGACAGCAATACAATAATAGTGGGGGATTTTAACACCCCCCTGACTGAAATGGACAGATCATCTAAGCAAAAGGTCAACAAGGAAATAAAGACTTGAAATGACACACTGGACCAAATGGACTTCACAGATATATTCAGAACATTCCATCCCAAGGCAACAGAAAACACATTCTTCTCTAGTGCCCATGGAACATTCTCCAGAATTGATCACATCCTAGGTCACAAATCAGGTCTCAATCAGTACCAAAAGATTGGGATTATTCCCTGCATATTTTCAGACCACAATGCTTTGAAACTAGAATTCAGTCATAAGAGGAAAGTTGGAAAGAACTCAAATACATGGAGGCTAAAGAGCATCCTCCTAAGGAAGGAATGGGTCAACAAGGAAATTAAAGAAGAAATAAAAAAATTCATGGAAACCAATGAAAATGAAAACACAACTCTTGAAAATCTTTGGGATAAAGCAAAAGTAGGCCTTAGAGGAAAGTATATAGCAATACAAGCCTTTCTCAAGAAACAAGAAAGGTCTCAAATACACAACCTAACCCTACACCTAAAGGAGCTAGAGAGAAAACAGCAAATAAAGCCTAAACCCAGCAGGAGAAGAGAAAAAATAAAGATCAGAGCAGAAATCAATGAACTAGAAACCAAAATAACAGTAGAACAGATCAATGAAACTAGGAGCTGGTTCTTTGAAAGAATTAACAAGATTGATAAACCCCTGGCCAGACTTATCAAAAAGAAAAGAGAAATGACCCAAATCAACAAAATCATGAATGAAAGAGGAGCGATCACAACCAACACCAAAGAAATACAAACAATTTTATGAACATATTATGAGCAACTCTGCCAGCAAATTAGATAACCTGGAAGAAATGGGTGCATTCCTAGAGATATATCAACTATCAAAATTGAACCAGGAAGACATAGAAAACCTGAAGAGACCTATAACCACCAAGGAAATTGAAGCAGTCATCAAAAATCTCCCAAAAAACAAAAGCCCAGGGCCAGATGGCTTCCCATGGGAATTCTATGAGACCTTTAAAGAAGAATTAATACCTATTCTCCTGAAACTGTTCCAAAAAATAGAAATGGAAGGAAAACTTCCAAATTCATTTTATGAGGCCACCATTACCTTGATCCCAAAACCAGACAAAGACCCCATCAAAAAGGAGAATTACAGACCAATATCCTTGATGAACATGGATGCAAAAATTCTCACCAAAATACTAGGCAATAGGATCCAACAGTACATTAAAAGGATTATTCACCATGACCAAGTAGGATTTATCCCTGGGCTGCAAGGCTGGTTCAACATCCGCAAATGAATCACCGTGATACAATACATGAACAAAAGAAAGAACAAGAATCATATGATCCTCTCAATAGATGCAGAAAAAGCATTTGACAAAGTACAGCATCCTTTCTTGATCAAAACTCTTCAGAGTATAGGGATAGAGGGTACATACCTCAATATCATAAAAGCCATCTATGAAAAACCTACAGCCAGTATCATTCTCAATGGGGAAAAGCTGAGAACTTTTCCCCTAAGGTCAGGAACATGGCAGGGATGTCCACTATCACCATTGCTATTCAACATAGTATTAGAAGTCCTAGCCACAGCAATCAGACAACAAAAAGAAATCAAAGGCATCCAAATCGGCAAAGAGGAAGTCAAACTCTCACTCTTTGAAGATGATATGATATTGTATGTGAAAAACCCAAAAGACTCCACCCCAAAACTGCTAGAACTCATACAGGAATTCAGTAAAGTAGCAGGCTATAAAATCAATGCACAGAAATCAGTGGCATTCCTATACACCAACAACAAGACAGAAGAGAGAGAAATTAAGGAGTCGATCCCATTTACAATTGCACCCAAAGCCATAAGATACCTAGGAATAAATTTAACCAAAGGGGCAGAGGATCTGTACTCAGAAAACTATAAAATATTCATGAAAGAAATTGAGGAAGACACAAAGAAATGGAAAAATGTTCCATGCTCATGGATTGGAAGAACAAACATTGTGAAGATGTCAATGCTACCTAGAGCAATCTACACATTCAAGGCAATCCCCATCAAAATACCATCCACTTTTTTCAAAGAAATGGAACAAATAATCCTAAAATTTGTATGGAAACAGAAGAGACCCCGAATAGCCAGAGGAATATTGAAAAAGAAAAGCAAAGCTGGCGGCATCACAGTTCCGGACTTCCAGCTCTATTACAAAGCTGTCATCATCAAGACAGTATGGTACTGGCACAAAAACAGACACATTGATCAATGGAACAGAATAGAGAGCCCAGAAATGGACCCTCAACTCTATGGTCAACTCATCTTTGACAAAGCAGGAAAGAAGGTCCAATGGTAAAAAGACAGTCTCTTCAACAAATGGTGTTGGGAAAGTTGGACAGCCACATGCAGAAGAATGAAACTGGACCATTTCCTTACACCCCACACAAAAATAGACTCCAAATGTTTGAAATACCTAAACGTGGAGACAGGAGTCCATCAGAATCCTAAAGGAGAACACAGGTAGCAACCTCTTCAACCTCAGCTGCAGCAACTTCTTCTTAGAAACATCGCCAAAGGCAAGGGAAGCAAGGGCAAAAATGAACTATTGGGATTTCATCAAGATAAAAAGCTTTTGCACAGCAAAAGGAACAGTCCCCAAAACCAAAAGACAACTGACAGAATGGGAGAAAATATTTGCAAATGATATATCAGATAAAGGGCTAGTATCCAAAATCTATAAAGAACTTATCAAACTCAACACCCAGAGAACATATAATCCAATCAAGAAATGGGCAGAAGACATGAACAGACATTTTTCCAAAGAAGACATCCAAATGGCCAACAGACACATGAAAAAGTGCTCAACATCGCTTGGCATCAGGGAAATCCAAATAAAAAACTCCATGAGATACCACCTCACACCAGTCAGAATGGCTAAAATTAACCATTCAGGAAATGACAAATGCTGGCAGGGATGTGGAGAAAGGGGATGTGGAGAAAGGGATTCCTACACTGTTGGTGGGAATGCAAGCTGGTGTAGCCACTCTGGAAAACAGTATGGAGGTTCTTCAAACAGTTGAAAATAGAGCTACCATACGATCCAGCAATTGCACTATTGGTTATTTACCACAAAGATAGAAATGTAGGGATCCGAAGGGGTACGTGCACCCCAATGTTTATAGCAGCAATGTCCACAATATCTAAACTGTGGAATGAGCCAAGATGTCCATCAACAGATGAATGGATAAAGAAGAAGTGGTATATATACACAATGGAATATTATGCAGCCATCAAAAGGAATGAGATCTTGCCACTTGCAACGACGTGGATGGAACTGGAGGGTGTTATGCTGAGTGAAATAAGTCAATCAGAGAAAGACATGTATCATATGACCTCACTGATATGAGGAATTCTTAATCTCAGGAAACAAACTGATTTTTGCTGAGTGGTGGGGGGTGGGAGGGATGGGGTGGCTGGGTGATAGACATTGGGGAGGGTATGTCCTATGGTGAGCGCTGTGAATTGTGCATGACTGTTGAATCTCAGATCTGTACCTCTGAAACAAATAATGCAACATATGTTAAGAAAAAAGAAAAGGAAGAAGATAGCAGGAGGGTTAAGTATGAAGGGGAGTAAGTCGGAGGGGGAGATGAACCATGAGAGATGATGGACTCTGAAGAACAAACTGAGGGTTCTAGAGGGTAGGGGGGTGGGAGATGGGTTAGCCTGGTGATGGGTATTAAGGAGGGTACGTTTTGTGTGGAGCACTGGGTGTTATGCACAAACAATGAATCATGGAACAGTACATCAAGAACTAATGATGTAATGTATGGTGATTAACATAACAATAAAAAATAAATAAAATGAATTGGCAATCTGTGTTTAGGGAACTGCCAGAAGTATGACCTGTACCCAAGACCGAAGTAGTTTCAAGTCATGTATTACTCAATTCATGATTCTGATTCTTTCAAGATAGAATCTGATATACATATCTTGGTTTCATGTGACTAAACAGAGCAAGGGGTGGTGGTGAGGGTCCTTGATTTACAGTAACAAAATAACAAAAAGAAAGTAGATGTTGACAGTAAAATATAGGGGAAGAAGTCCTAAGCAGGCCAAAACAATAGATGTTCACTTCAGCCATGTCCTAACCATATAAACACAAACAAGT